>NC_066509.1:15526928-15531928 GCF_024679095.1 Eriocheir sinensis
CATTAATCTTTCACGAATTAATTAAGCCGCGGGATTGAACAAGTATCACCTCATGTTCTCTACTTCAGGGCCGCGATCCACTTTCCTGTCCTTTTCTCTTCTAACTGCGCGTGTTTTTTTTTATTCACTTCGATGAGTCTGTTGCTCTTTTCACCTCGGCGGCACAACACAGCGGTCAGCGGCTACTTCATCCATTAGCGGGATGAAAGAACGGGGCTGTTAAAGTCGCTCACTAACTTTAATTAAAAACACCCAACTATGCGTGCGATGAAGTCTGTTAGCAGCTTTTCCGTGTGTTTTTTGTTGTTTGTTTATCGTTACTGTTATAGCCTGTGTGTGTGTGTGTGTGTGTGTGTGTGTGTGTGTGTGTTAGCAGGAGATTGTCATTAGCCTACACACTCACACTTTATTTCTTTTCCGGCGACTAACACCATTAAATTCAGCGCGGTGCAACATTTCCTTTAATCCTGATCCCAAACAAAACAAAACAATAAGCATAATCTCTCTTTCTGCTTCCACTGAACATATTTTATTTATTCACAAGTGACATTTCAACCTAATACTGCACGACGCTTAATTAGTACAAGAAACTCTACTTAATTAAACACATTGCATCTTTTCACCTCATTTCAACTCCATGTAGGATTATTTTTCTTCTTTTACTCCCAAGAAACCCATTTTTCCTTCATCCGTTTGTTTTTCATCCTAAAGGTTAGACTATCTGTTAACCTGTTAAGAACGTCAACTGAATTTAACACATTACAACTTTTTCTTAAATTTGAACGCCACACAAGTTATATTTTCCTTTACTTTTTTACTTCCTAGGAACCTATCTTTTTCCCTGGACCGGTTATTGTTTCATCCTAAAATATCTGTTATTATTGCCTGAGTGTTCATCAAAAAACTCGCCAGAATTCAACACATTGCATTTTTTTTCTTCTGAATTTTAACGCCAAGCAAGTATTAGTTTTCTCATTTTACTCCCACGAAACCTACTTTTCCCTCCATCGGTTTGTGTTTCATGCTAAAGGTAGGTCAATTTTTTTACCTGTCTATCAAAAAACTCAACGAAAACACATCTACATCTTTTCCTTTCATTTTAACACCATGCAAGTGATATTTTCCACCTTTTTCTCCCTTCACTTCCAAGAAACCTATTTTCCTCCATCGGTTTGTGTTTCATGCTAAAGGTAAGTCAATTTTTTTACCTGTCTATCAAAAAACTCAACGAAAACAAATTACATCTTTTCCTTTCATTTTAACACCATGCAAGTGATATTTTCCACCCTTTTCTCATTTTAATGCCACGAAACCTACTTTTCCCTCCATCGGTTTGTGTTTCATGCTAAAGGAAAGGCAATTTTTTTTACCTGTCTATCAAAAAACTCAACGAAAACAAATCTACATCTTTTCCTTTCATTTTAACACCATGCAAGTGATATTTTCCACGTTTTTCTCCCTTTACTTCCAAGAAACCTATTTTCCTCCATCGGTTTGTGTTTCATGCTATAGGTAAGGCAGTCTTTTTATCTGTCTATCAAGAAACTCAACGAAAACAAATCTACATCTTTTCCTTTCATTTTAACACCATGCAAGTGATAATTTCCACGTTTTTCTCCCTTTACTTCCAAGAAACCTATTTTCCTCCATTGGTTTGTGTTTCATGCTAAAGGTAAGGCAATTTTTTTTATCTGTCTATCAAAAAACTCAAAGAAAACACATCTACATCTTTTCCTTTCATTTTAACACCATGCAAGTGATATTTTCCACCTTTTTCTCCATTTACTTCCAAGAATCCTATTTTCCCCCATCGGTTTGTGTTTCATGCTAAAGGTAGGTCAATTTTTTTACCTGTATATCAAGAAACTCAAAGAAAACATATCTACATCTTTTCCTTTCATTTTAACACCATGCAAGTGATATTTTCCACCTTTTTCTCCATTTACTTCCAAGAATCCTATTTTCCTCCAAGGCTATCTGTTTGCCTGTCCGTCCATCACGCCTGTCTCCCTGCCCTCTCACACCTCCCTTTGTCCTCTCCCTTCCGCCCTCCCGCCCTCTCTCAGTCACTCCCTCCCTTCATCCTTTTCTTATCTCTCTTCTCTGTCTCCTCTTCCTCCTCCAGGCAGCAACAGCACATTATGTTAATCACACCGAGGAGGAGGAGGAGGAGGAGGAGGAGGAGGAGCACAGAAGAATAAACAATGAGAAAGAATAAATAAGAACGAAAAATGTTACAGAGATATGGAAAAAGAAACAGGCGAGGAAAGACGAAAAGAAAAAAAATAGTAGTAGTAGTAGTAGTAGTAGTAGTAGTACGAGGAGGATGAGGAAGAAAAGGAAAAAGAAGAACTCGAAAATGCGTAGGAAGTGGACGAGTGAAATTGAGGAGAATGAGAAGAAATGGAAGAAGAAGGAGGAGGAGGAGGAGGAGGAGGAGGAGAAGGTGAAGCAAGAGAGTGGGTTCAAGGAGTGTAATCTCTCTTTCTTAGCGGCATAAGGAAGAAAGGAGGGAGGCAGGGAGGAAGGGAGGGAGACTGAGTGTGAGAGGGGAAGGAGAGGAGGGAAGGAGAGGAGGAAAGAGAGGAGGAGAGCTTTTCCTTCCTGATGGCCCTTCCTCCTCCCTCCGTTGTTTTTCCTCCTGGTCTCTCCGGGACATATTATTTTCATCCTCCATTCTGAGTCCTTAATTCTTCTTAAAGGCGCCCTTGGAAACACATCCCTTCAGTATACTCCTCCTCTTCCTCTTCTTCTTCCTCCTCTTCCTCCTCCTCTTCAATCCTTTTCCCCTTTTCTCTCACCTTTCCCCTCTCCTCCTCCTCTTCCTTTTTATTATTTTATTCCTCCTGCTTCTCCTCACCCCCCTCCTCCTCTTCTTCCTCCTCTTCCTCCTCCTCTTCTACCCTTTTCCCCTTTTCTCTCACCTTTCCCCTCTCCTCCTCCTCTTCCTTTTTATTATTTTATTCCTCCTGCTTCTCCTCACCCCCCTCCTCCTCTTCTTCCTCCTCTTCCTCCTCCTCTTCTACCCTTTTCCCCTTTTCTCTCACCTTTCCCCTCTCCTCCTCCCCTTCCTTTTTATTCTTTTATTCCTCCTGCTTCTCCTCCTCCCCCCTCCTCCTCCTCCTCCTCCTCCTCCTCCTCCTCCTCCTTCATCGACTTCATCCATCCCTACCCCTTTTATCTCCTTTCTCCAGCCCCTTCTCCGCCTCTATATCTAATGGAAAATGTCCCATCTCTCCCTCTTTCCGTATAATGCCTGAGGAAACAGCGAGGAGGAGGAGGAGGAGGAGGAGGATGGAGGGAGAAAAACAAGAGCACAAATATTTACTCATCTTTACATAATTTCAGGAGAGGAGGAAGAAGACGAGGAGGAGAGGCTGCAAGATGAAGTGAGGGAGGCTGCGCGCGCTCCTGGTTAGCGTGGAGGCTGAAAGGATATGAATAAGTAAACGAGCTAATGCATATATCAAACGAGGCGACTCAACAACTTAGAGTAAACGTAACTAAACTGAGCACGGTTAATATTATCGTCCAGCTTAATACCTGAACACCAATTAGCTTTACTTGAAAAAATATATTCTAGTTTGTTATATTACCGCTTTTAATATTGGTACAGGTTCTCAATGGGTGACTTTTAGAGGTGGTTGGTTCTCTGTATTGTCGAGGGCCCCACAGTATACATATCGGTCCTTCTTGAAAGTCTGTACCATAAAACCTTGGGAGACTGAGACAGAGGAGTAATATTTGTGGCGATGGTTGGTAACAGTAGTAGCTAATAATCGTGTAGTAACCGTCATTATCGTGTAGTAATCTTGAATAGTCGTGAAGTAATCGTTGATGCTCGTGTAGTAATCGTTGATAATAGTAATCCTAAATAATCGTGAAATGATCTTCAATAATCGTGAAGAAATCGTTGATGATCATTTAGTAATCGTTAATAGTCGTTTAGTAGTCGTAAGTAACAGTGGTCTAAAGTCATAAAAATGTGAAGCAATCATTAATAATCGTATTGAACAATCATTGTGTGATAATAATTAATTATCATAATGAACAAAAATGATGAACAAAGACAAGTGAAGTGAAACAATATATTAGTGAAATGAATCTCGAATAATTAATGTTATGTTGTATTGAGAGAGAGAGAGAGAGAGAGAGAGTGTGTGTGTGTGTGTGTGTGTGTGTGTGTGTGTGTGTGTGTGTGTGTGTGTGTGTGTGTGTGTGTGTGTCCTTTTAAATTTAACCAAATACTCTCACTAGGAAAGGATTACTGGCTAAGCTCAGAACAGATTTTTGCTTTACATATAAATTAGATATTCCTTTTGAAGACTAAAATATACCAAGAAATCGAGCAG
Organism: Eriocheir sinensis; assembly: GCF_024679095.1. Classification (NCBI taxonomy): domain Eukaryota; kingdom Metazoa; phylum Arthropoda; class Malacostraca; order Decapoda; family Varunidae; genus Eriocheir; species Eriocheir sinensis. Next base: position 15,531,281 of record NC_066509.1, read on the forward strand.
CAGACTAATAAAAAATCAATATAACTAATAACTCAGGTAGCCCAAGTGTGAGTGGGACCAGGTAGGCCTAATTGGGAGGTCAGGTTATGTATTTAACTATTTATATATTTATTTATTCATCCGTTTGTTGATCCATTTTTTTATTTATTTTTCATACACTTATCGATATATCTATTCAATTGTTCATTCACTCATATCCAGTAATTCCTCTTTCATATTGTTTTGTATTTGGTTTCGAATGGGAAATGCGAGTTTTTCCACACAAGGGGAGGCTACGATTTTTGGGGGAAGGTGGGGAGGGAGAGGAAGGTTTAGGGGAGATGGGGAGGAGAGGAGGATGGGAGGACGGTGGGAGGGGCGGAGTGGCTGAAGAACGAGAAGATGAACAGGTTGAGGAGGACGTGGTTGCGAAAGGTGGAGTGAGTATCATAAGGTGGAGAGAGTAAGTGGCGTGAACAAATGAAGGTGGAGAGAAGTGAAATGAATATCTGAAGGTGGAGAGAAAAAGTGAAATGAATATCTGAAGGTGGAGAGAAGTGAGGTGAATATCTGAAGGTGGAGAGAAGAAGTGAAGTGAATATCTGAAGGTGGAGAGAAGAAGTGACGTGAATATCTGAAGGTGGAGAGAAGAAGTGAAGTGAATATCTG
>NC_066509.1:15534428-15549428 GCF_024679095.1 Eriocheir sinensis
CTCCTCTTCTGCCTCCTCCTTCCTCTGTCCCCTCCTCCTCCTTTCCCCCCCAACAGCCATGCTCTCCTCCCCGGCCCCCTCCTCCCCGCCTCTCCCCTCACCCTCACCTCCATTCTGCAATCCATTACCTAACTTGTTTCACCCCTTTGCCACGTAGCTCTCTCTCACTCCCTATCTTCAGTGCCTCCTCCTCCTCCTCCTCCTCCTCCTCCTCCTTCTCCTCCAATTTTCCCCTCTTCCCCCCCCCCCCTGTTACCACCACCATCAGTACTCTCTCTCTCTCTCTCTCTCTCTCTCTCTCTCTCTCTCTCTCTCTCTCTCTCTCTCTCTCTCTCTCTCTCTCTCTCTCTCTCTCTCTCTCTCTCTCTCTCTCTCTCTCTCTCTCTCTCTCTCTCTTCCCTTTCCTTTCCTTCCCTTCCTTTCCTTTCCTTTTCCTTCCCTTTCCTTTCCATCCCTTCCTTTCCCTTTCCTTTTCCATTCCTTTCCTTCCCCTCTCTTCTCTTCCTTTCCCTTCCCTTTTCCCCTCCTTTCCTTTTCTTCCCTTCCCTTCCTTTCCTTTCCTTTTCCTCCCCTTGACATTCATTCCCTTTCCTTTTCCTCCTCTTCATTTTCCTTCTCTTCCATTCTTTCCCTTCCCATCTCTTCCATTCTCTTCCCTTCCCTTCCCCTTTCCTACTCCCATCAGCCTCACCAGCAGTAGTATCCAAGTTTATGCTCTCTAACTTATGCTCCACTTACAGTACACACACACACACACACACACACACACACACACACACCACGCAGTAAACTCTATACACATCCACTTCAAACCCTCCCCCCGTACTTTTCAGCCCCCCTCCTTCCCACCAACACACACTGAGCCCACACTACCACATAACGACCTACCTTTAGACACGTTTTCCAGTTCGGTGAGAGCGCGGTCCTTCTCCCTGCCATCCCGAAGACGCAGGGAGCCAGTGCCCCTTGCCCACGTGGCCTGCAAAGGAGAGAGAGAGAAGAGGAGTCAGTGAGATCACGTGGCTGCGCTGAGACGTCCGTGATGGGGGGATAATGTGGGAGTGAAATACGATATGACTGTGACTGGTTGAAGGGGCTATGGACGGCTGGCTGACTTCACTGCTTGGGGTGTTGGTACAGGCGGGGCGGGTGATGGGTTGGACTGAGGGGTTTGATGTGGTAGTAAAGGTTATAGTGGTGATGGTGCTGGGGTTTATAGCTCTGTGGATTGTGGTAGTGGTGGTAGTAGTGGAAGAAGTATTAACAGTAGTAGTAGTAGTAGTAGTAGGAACAGTAGTAGTCATAGTAGTAACAGTAGTAGTAGTAGTAGTAGTAGTAGGAGGAGGAGTAACAATAGTAGTAGTAGTAGTAACAGTAGTAGTAGTATTGTAGAAAAAATAGTAGTGGTTGTTAAAATTCTTGTCTTTCTTCATTCCTTTTCTTTCGCTCTGAACAATCTGCCTGTAACACTGAAAAGTAAGATAATCAGGTCTGTGTATGATCGCAGTAAAAAGCGGATTATACAGTCAGTATTACCCATGCTCTTCATTCTTCAGCTTCTGCGTCGGATGATGGTATAAACACAAGGGTGAAAGCTATATGATTATTCTATATTTCAAAAGGTCAGAGGGGCATCACAAGGAAATATTTTAATTAAAAACAATTAAACGATGGGGCGTTCAGCACCCACATGGGAGAGACGACCTTGTAACGCCCTGACAAGAGGCGACCCTGAGGCCCCGGCGTGACAGCCGAGGGACAGCCGGCCAAGTTAGTGACGGCCGGTGAGTGACAGGCGCTAACTCGAGGCGACGGCTCAGCGGGGCTCGGCGGGGTAACAAGTAACAACACACTCTAGTCTAGACGGCTAACCGAGGGACCCACAACTTGCTGCGGACTGACACCTAACATGTACTTGACAGTCGGTCACTTGAGTGTACGTCTTGAGGAGGGACTGCCTTCTGCTACTATTGCTAGAGGTACTGCTAAAGGTGCTGCTGCTACTGCTACTTATACTACTACTACTACTACTATTACTACTACTACAACAATATCTTCTCCCACTATGAATGGCCTGATTGACTTCATTGCTTGAGTTATTTATGGAGCCGTTTTTGCTGATGTGCAAGAAAAAGAGAGTAGAAGTTCTTACTGATACTACTGCTGGTGCTGCTGAGTGCTGCTACCACTACTACTACTACTACTACTACTACTGATACAGCTACTACTACTACTACTGCTACTACTACTACTTAAGTAAAAACAGCAGGGAACACACACACTCAAAGCGAACATACGAACAATGAACTGCTTAATCAACTAAATCACACAGAAGCAACAACGATGAGCCTCAGAAAACAAACAAACAAACAAACAACTGTAGCATGTCAACACAAGTCATATACACACACACAAAACAACAACAACGAACCACTACGGCGTTGTTTGCCTGTTTTTGTTTGTTTGTATTATAAGTTTATGAAGTAGGGGCAGCTCACAGCGCTGGCATCAAGGCGTGTAAATGTTAGTAAGGGAGGATTGGGGGAAGGGGAGGAGAGCATCATCACCATCATCATCCCATCACCATTACTCCATCACTATCACTACCATCAACGTAACCATCAATACCATCATCCCGATCACCATTACTACCACCATCACCATCACCATTAATACCATCATCATCATCATCATCTAAGTGACTGAAATGGCGGTGTTAGTGATGAGAATTGGTAGATGGTGGAGGTGGTGGTGATGGAGATGGGAGGTGGAGATAGTAGTAGTGCTAGTTGTAGTGGTAGATGATAGTAACCGTGTGTTGATGGTGATGGTGGTGTTCACGCGTTATGGTGATGGTGATGGTGGTGGTGGTGATGGCGAAGGTGGTGGTGATAGTGATGGTGGTGGTGGTGATGGTGGTGACGGTGATGGTGGTGGTGATGACGGTGGTGATGATAGGGATGGTGGTGGTAATGGTGGTGGTGGCGACACTCACCATATCATACATGACTCAAGTGTATAGAATGAGGGTGCGGGCGTGAGTATCTGCACGCACACACACACACACACACACACCTGTAATGCAATTTAGTAACCAGGTAAGAAAAAAATATTAATTGAGAGAGAGAGAGAGAGAGGTGGGGAGGGGGGGTGGAGGGGATCAACTTCAGAGGAACAAGACTGACCGATGAAATTTGCAACTGAGCAGATACCACCACCACCACCACCACCACCACCACCATCACCACCACCACCACCACCACCACCACCACCACCACCACCACCACCATCACCCCCTCCACCATCACCCCCCCCACCATAACCATCACCATTATTACCACCGCTATCACCATCCCCTCCCACCACCACCACCACCACCACCACAAGAGGAGGTGTATCCGGGCAGAGCTTCTTTCCCTCTCACTGCTTTTATCACCACAAATGACACGTACAGGCTCTCCTCCTCCTCCTCCTCCTCCTCCTCCTCTTCCTGCTCCTCCTCCTCCTCCTCCTCCTCTTTTTCCGCTCCTCTTCCTCCTTCTCCTTTCGTGGTTTCTTACACTTCCGATTTTCTTCTTCACAGACTCTCTCTCTCTCTCTCTCTCTCTCTCTCTCTCTCTCTCTCTCTCTCTCTCTCTCTCTCTCTCTCAAATTTCCACTTTATTGTATTTCTGAAAGATAATTTGCATTGGTAATTACAGGTATATGCTATGCGGCTTATTATTATTATTATTATTATTATTATTATTATTATTATTATTTTATTTTTATTTTTTATTATCAGATTCCACAATGCTGACTTCTCAAAAGGTTCTCATTATAAAGGTATTTCCCAAAGGCATGTTCTCTCTCTCTCTCTCTCTCTCTCTCTCTCTCTCTCTCTCTCTCTCTCTCTCTCTCTCTCCCGGGCTCCGTAATGCCACCTACAAAGCAGTAAAGATGAGGTGCGTGAAAACAATGGGATCGAGAACTCTTGAGAGGGAGAGCCGGAGAGCGTTAAGCCACGACGGCCCGACTTATATATGTAATGTTTGTCTCTGTGTCTATCTATCTATCTGTCAGCCTCTCTATTTATCTGTATCTATTTTTGTATTTATCTGCCTTTCTATCTCTGTCTGTCTATCTATCTTTCTGTCTACATTATCTTTCTATCCACCTACTATCTTATCCGTCTGTCTATCTGTCTATCGATGTTTCTACTAACCTTCATAAACACCTACTTACCTACATACCTGCCCGTCTATCTATCTATCTATATCTATCTACCTATCTATCTATCTGTATTGTGGTAAGGCCTACCTATGTGTATCTACTGTTTGTCTACTCAGTCTACTGTGTACATAGTTTTATTCATCAATCTATCTATCTATCTGTATCTATCTATCTATCTATTTATCTATCCATCTATCTGTCTGTCTGAATATTTCTGTACATAAATGTCTTTTTTTCTACTACTGTGTCTCCCTAATGACATTATTCGAGGTTCAGTTATACAAGTTTAGTGGTACGCGAGGTTCAGTTTTTTTTAAGATTACCGATACAAGTACACACATGTATACCGATGCAGGTACACACACACATATGCATGCAATAAGAAAAGCAGGCAAGACAGTTACATAGTGAGGCAGACTGAGGGACCTGTTGACACACAGACAAGCCGATACGTAGATAGACAAAGATAAAAACAGACCGTGGAGAAATAAAGATACAAGTATGTGCAGAGAGAGGAAGAAAAGTGTCCAAAAGGGTGGGACAGAAAAAGAAGTATAAACACACCCAATACCTACACTCAGAAAGCGGAATTAGTGTGTGTGTGTGTGTGTGTGTGTGTGTGTGTGTGTGTGTGTGAGGCTGTGAGCGCGGTGTGAGGTGAGGCTAGGCGGCGTGGGGAAGTGAGGCGCAGCGGGCAAGAAGCCTTGAAAAAGTGAGGCTTCGGGGAGGCGCGCGGCAGCGGCGCGCGGCGGCGGCGGCGGGGCGCTGGGCGGGGCCTGAGGGCGGGAGGCGAAGGGCGAGCACTCCGTCGCCCTTTAACGAAGCGCTGCGACGGCGCGATGGCCCGCTACGGGGCGCCGGGCCCAGGGAGGTTAAAGAAGGGAGTCAGGGAGCAACGGAGAGAAAAGCAAGGAAGGCCACCCCCTTACCCCACCCCCCTCACGGGAAATGGGAAAATAGGATGAGGAGCGTGATGGGTGACGGTGTGGCAAAGAAAAGGAACGAAGAGGTGACGCTGGAAGATACGAGGAGGAAGGTCCCCCCCCCTCTCTCCCCCTTCCACGAAAAATGGGAAGGTAGAGTAAGGGACGTGATGGGTGATGGTCTGATGGTCTGGCAGGGAAGAGGAACTAAGAAGAGATGCTGGAAGATACGAGGAGGAAGGTCCCCCCCCCTCTCTCTCCCTCCTCCACGAAAAATGGGAAGGTAGGGTGAGGGACGTGATGGGTGATGGTCTGGCAGGGAAGAGGAACTAAGAAGGGATGGTGGGAGATACGAGGAGGAAGGTCACCCTCTCCCTCTCACCCCACTAGGAAAATAAGAAGATGAAGGAACGAAACATGAGGGGGTATAAATAAGGAAGAAATGAAACATGAAGGAGGAAAACACAAAAAAATGAGATATACAGGGAGGAAAATAAGGTCACTCCCTCGTTTCCAACCTAACCACGAAAAAAAATGGGAAGATAGGGGTTGGAACATGTTGGGGTGATAATGAGGGGAGAAAGAGAAACGATGGAGGAGTAAATAACAAGAAGGGAGGAATGGGGAGGAGAGAAGGAAGATTATACCCCTCCCTCACCACCTCCAAGAGACTAACGAAGGTGTGGGCCGTAAGTGAAGGGACGTGGGGAATGGGGTCAGGAGTTAAGGAGACTTGGGGATGAGGATGAAAGGAGGGGGAGATGAAGCGAGTGACAGAGGCAGGAGGGGAGCCGTCTCTACCTCCTCCCCTATAATATAATACAGGCAAGGAGGTAGAAAGAAAGGGAACAGGAGAAACGAAGGAGACTTGGGGATGAGGATGAAAGGAGGGCGAGATGAAGCGAGTGACAGAGGCAGGAGGGGAGCCGTCTCTACCTCCTCCCCTATAATATAATACAGGTAAGGAGGTAGAAAGAAAGGGAACAGGAGAAACGAAGGAGATTTGGGGATGAGGATGAAAGGAGGGGGAGATGAAGCGAGTGACGGAGGCAGGAGGGAAGCAGTCTCTACCTCCTCCCCTATCACATAATACAGGTAAGGAGGTAGAGAGAAAGGGAACAGGAGAAACGAAGGAGATTTGGGGATGAGGATGAAAGGAGGGCGAGATGAAGCGAGTGACGGAGGCAGGAGAGGAGCCGTCTCTACCTCCTCCCCAATAATATAATACAGGTAAGGAGGTAGAGAGAAAGGGAATAGGAGAAACGAAGGAGAAGGAAATGTAGTGGACGAACAGGAAAAAAAAAGAGGCAAAAGTAGGAGGGAGAAAAGTTCAGGGAAGCAAAAAATTAAGCAAACACAGGAAAACAAGTGTGAAAGGAAGCAAAAAATGAAGGGAAAACAGGAGAAAAGTTAAGTGGGGCAAAAACACACACACGGCAAAACAGGATAACGAAAAGAAAAACCAACAAATCAGGAAAACACGAGAAAAATAAAGTGAGCAAAAATGAACAAAAACAGGAAAAAAAACATGAAGAAGAATAAAAGGAGCAAAAAACGAAGCAAAAACGAAGAAAATGAGTAAAGAGGAGGAGAAAATGACGCAGAAATAGAGAAAAAAGTAAAGGGAAGGAAAAAAAACCAGGACACACAAATAAACACAGAGAAGAGTGGGGAGCAAAATTTAAGTAGAAAGAAGAAAAATACATAAACACAGAGAGAGAGAGAGAGAGAGAGAGCAAAGGAACAATCACATCACGAATACTGTTGCCGAAGAGTCGTTGGCCGGGGCGGAGGAAGGGAAGGACAGAAAGAATCAGCCCCGCGCGAAGGAAATAAGAACTTGGGCCATGCAGCGCTCGTGTGGCCCCCAATAAGATGCCGTGAGAGACAGCGAAGTGACGGGGAGACCCAAGGCGAAGGAGGGAGCCAGCTGCCCTTCCCCTTCTGATAACTCCATCCCAGGATCGACCGACTTAAGTCCATCCTTTTTTTTTTTTACAGCAAAGGAGACAAAAAAAGGAAACAATAATGAAAAAATAAACCCCTCCTACAAAAGAGTTCAGAAGAGTGGCCGAAAGATAGGTCAGTTTCAGGAGGAGACGTGTCCTGATACCCTCCTCTTACGTAGGCGTCCCTTTGGTCTCATTCTTTTTCCCGAGTCCCCTTTTTCTTTCCCATTCTTTCTCTTTCCTTCTTTTTTAACAGGATTCATTCTATACGCTAAACCAGTCAGCCGTATAGGAAAATAGTAATGTGATCCTTAACGTTTTTTTTCATGTAATTATTAGAGAAAAGTTATTTGAAAGAAGATACTATAGAGAACATAATTTTATACAGTTTTACGTTTGGGTACTAATGATGACGATGCTGCTGCTGATGATGATGAGGATGGTGGTGGTGGTGGTGATGGTGGTGGTGGATGTGGATTATGACCGAAGCAGGAAATCAGGCGCTCTCTCACTCTTGATTATCTTTCTTTCTTTCCCTTCCATTCCCTTGCCATCCTTTCCAACAGCATTCACTCTTTCATTCAGTCAAGCGCAGGAAAACAGTGATATTCCTCTCTCCTTTTTTTTCTCGTGTAATTATATATATGAAAAAAAGAGTTATTTGAATGAAGATACAAAACAAAGGATATACAGTGTTACGTTGTTGATAATGATGACGATGATGATGATGATGGTGGTGGTGGATGTGGACGATGACCGAAGCAGGAAGTCAGGCGCTCTCTCACTCTTGATTATCTTTCTTTCTTTCCCTTCCATTCCCTTGCCATCCTTTACAACAGCATTCAATCTTTCATTCAGTCAAGCGCAGGAAAACAGCAAGGAAATGTAATGGACGAACAGGAAGAAAAAAAATGAGGCAAAAATAGGAAGGAGAAAAGTTCAGGGAAGCAAAAAATTAAGCAAAGACAGGAAAACAAGTGTGAAAGGAAGGAAAAAATGAAGGGAAAACAGGAGAAAAGTTAAGTGAGGAAAAAACACACACACGGTAAGACAGGGTAACGAAAAGAGGAACCAAAACATCAGGAAAACACGAGAAAAATAAAGGAAGCAAAAAATGATCAAAAACAGGAAAAAAAACATGAAGAAGAATAAAGGGAGCAAAAAAACGAAGCAAAAACGAAGAAAATCAGGAAAACATGAGAAAAATAAACGAAGCAAAAAAATGAATAAAAACAGGAAAAAAACATGAAGAAGAATAAAAGGGAGCAAAAAAACGAGGCAAAAACGAAGAAAATCAGGAAAACATGAGAAAAATAAAAGAAGCAAAAAATGAACAAAAACAGGAAAAAAACATGAAGGGAAAAAAAAACGAAGCAAAAACGAAGAAAATCAGGAAAACACGAGAAAAATAAACGAAGCAAAAAAATGAACAAAAACAGGAAAAATAACATGAAGGAAAAAAAAAAAAAAACTAAGCAAAAACGAAGAAAATGCGTAAAGAGGAGGAGACAATGAAGTGTAATTATATATATAAAAAAAAAGTTATTTGAATGAAGATACAAAACAAAGGATATACAGTGTTACGTTGAAGACTCATGATGCTAATGATGATGATGATGATGGTGGTGGTGGTGGTGGTGGTGGTGGAATGTGACCGCCATCTTCCTGTGGGCTGGTGTGGCGATCAACCTCAACTGTCAGTGTCCGTCAATCAGTCAATCTCACTCACTCTCACACACACACACACACACACACACACACACACACACACACACGGGCAGGTGGTGGCGCCAGGTGAGTTCCTTTATTCAGTCGAGCAGCACATTCCCTTTTTCCTTCCCCCTCCCCCCCTCTCCCCTACCCCCCCTCCCTTCCCCCTTCCCCACGTTGAACACTGCTCCCCTCCCCTCTATCCCCCCCTCTTTTCCCTTCCTCTCTCCCTCACACCTCCTCCTCCCTTTCTCCACTTTTCATCTATCCCAGTCCCTTCTCTTCTTTTCCCTTCCCTCGTCTTTACACCACACCCCTTCTTCCCATCACTTCCCATCACTTTCTCCTCCCTTCTTTTCTTCCTCCTCTTCCTCTCTCTGCCGTCCCTTCTTCCCGTCATCTCTCCTTCCCTTCTTTTCCCTTCCCATCTTCTCCACAACACCATCCTCTTCCTTCCCTTACCTATCCTCTTCCTCCTCTTTTCTCTTCTTCACATCACCCTCTACTTCCTTTCCCTCTCGTTCCCTCTTTTTCCCTTCCTCTTCCCCCTCATTTTTTCCTTCTTTTCTCATCCCTTCTGTTTTCATTCCTTCCCCCTTCTTTTCTTCACAACACACTTCCTTCCATTCATTAGATCTTCCCATTTCCTTTTCCTTCAACTTCATATCCTCATCCCCGCCTCCCATTACTTCGTTTCACTTCTCCTTAACTATTACAAACTGTTTGAGCCGACCATTCCTTCCTCTACTCCCCATCTCGCTTCCCCAGCTCTGCCTCTCGCTTCCCCACCTCACTGTCTCCGGCTCATCTCGCTTCCCCATCAACCATTCCTCCCCCTTCTTCCCCTGCCATGTTCTTTCTTTCCCCTCTTAAAACTTCGACTTCCTCCTCCACGCCAATCTTCATTCCTTCCAAGTTACTCACGATGCTTCTGTAAAAGTATACTTCTCCCTTCCTTCCTTCTCTTCCTTTCCCTACCTTCCCTTCCTTTCCCTTCTCTTCTCCTTCTTTCCCTTCCCTTTCCTTCCCTTCCCTTCTCTTCTCTTCTCTTCTCTTCTCTTCTCTTCTCTTCTCTTCTCTTCTCTTCTCTTCTCTTCTATTCCCTTCTCTTCCTTTCCCTTCCCTTCTCTTCCATTCCCTTCTCTTCCCTTCCTTTCCATTCCCTTACCTTCCGTTCCCTTCCCCTCTCTTCCCTTCCCTTGTTGTTTTCCTCCCGGGCACCATCCTCTCACCCCACCACAAACCTGGAACTAAGCTACCCTTTAATATATCCTTCTAAACGAGACGCCTGGGCTATGCTGGGCTAAGGTATAAGGGGGCTGAGAATACCTAGGCTGAAGTACTGGCATAGTGGCTCGCGGGGCTTCGAACACCGGTCCTCGTCCAGCCTGCCCCTCAAGCTGGGCACAACACGGCCGCCGAGATTAAGCTCCGACGAGGTGGATTTCAGTCTTGTGCGTCCAGGGAAATGACGGTTTGTGATGATATTTTTCCGACGACCCAAAGAGAAGGATGAGGAGGATGAGGAGGAGAAATTTAGAAACACGTACAGTGGAGGAATGGTGGTAGAGGTGGAAGAGGACGTTAGGAGAAAGTTAGGGAAAAGAGGAATGATAAAGTGGAAGAGGAATGAGGCAAAAAAAGAAGGAAAAGACGGGGGAGGAAAGGAGGAAGGACGAAGCAGGAGGGAAGAGGAGGAGGAGGAGGAGGAGGAGGAGGAGGAAGAGGGCCTTCACTTGGAGGTAATTTGTGCGTCCTACGAACTTCCTGGAAGCTTCACACACACACACACACACACACACACACACACACACACACACACACACACACACACACACACACACACACACACACACACACACACACACACACACACACACACACACACACACACACACACACACACACACACACACACACACACACCTGTTTCTCTTCTCTTTAAAGTAATGAATCACCCCTCCTTCCTCCCCCCCCCCCCCCCCACGCCGACAAACTCCCCCCCCTCTTAAATTAATCCTCCTCTCCCTGCATACTCCTGACCAAACTCCTCCCCTCCCCTTCCCTTCTTGCTAGCTAACCCCTTCCCTCACTCCTCCCCTCTTTCCCTTCCTCATTCACTCCCCTTCCTTTGAACAATCCTTTCCTTCCTCGCTTCCTCCTTCCCTTCCCCACTAACTCCATCCTTTCTTTACTCGCTTCTTCCCTTCCTTAGTCCCTTCTTCCCTTCCTCTCTGATTCCTTCCCTTCCCATCCACTCTTTTCCTTCGTTCCTCCCTTCCTGACTCTCTCCTTCCCTTCCTTCGTCCCCTCCCTTCATCACTCCTTTCTCCCTTCCTTTCCCATTCACTCATTTCCTTCGTTCTTCCTTTCCTCACCCTCTCCTTCCCCTCCCTAGTGACCTCTTCCTCCCTCACCTACTTTTTCCCTTCCTTACGTCCTCCTTTACTTTATCACGCATTCTTTCCCTTCCAGAATCAATCCTTTCCTTGTTAACTTACTCCTTCCCTTCCTCACTCACTCTTTTCCTTCCTTTCTCACTCTTCCTCTCCCTCACTGATGCCTTCTCTTTCTTCTCCTTCTTTCTCTTCATTTCCGTCAATTGTCATTCCATTTTCTCTACCTAACTCTCCCCTTCCCATTCCAGTTTAATCCTTCCCTTATTCAGTCACCCCTTCCTTTCTCATTCCTTCTTTCCCTTCCCTTCGTGAATAAGCCCAACTCTATCCTTTCTCTTCAACATTCCCTTCCCCTTTCATAAGCCCCACACACTGCCTTCACCATTAGCTACACTCAAGCACCCTTTCTCTAAACCTTCCCTTCCCCTCTATAACAATCCATGCCTCCCACTCCTGCTTCAATCATACCTTTAATAACCCTCCTCCTCTACCTGTCAGTTTCAGTCACAGCCTCCTGCCGCCACTTCAATCATAGCATCCTACTCTTTCTATCTATACATTCTAAAGTTTTATGATTCTCTATTCTCCTCTTTTCAAAATTCTTCATCCTCGGTGTCTTAATTCTAATCGTTTAATCTATTTTGTTCCCGTTCAAAGACTCAGTTCTTCAATCATAGCCTCCTGTCCGTTCTATCTATACATTCTAAAGTTTTATGATTCTCTATTCTCCTCTTTTCAAAATTCTTCATCCTCGGTGTCTTAATTCTAATCCATTTTGTACCCTTTCAAAGACTCAATTCTTCAATCATAGCCTCCTGTCCGTTCTATCTATACATTCTGAAGTTTTGTGATTCTCTATTCTCCTCTTTTCAAAATTCTTCATCCTCGGTGTCTTAATTCTAATCCATTTTGTACCCTTTCAAAGACTCAATTCTCGACATCAAACTTCTAAAGCTCCATGGGTCGTATTTTAAGAGATTTCGTCGCCCAAGTTCACATATTTGGCAAGGCTGTCGAAGGAGTTGTTGGCATATCCAGGGGTAGTTTTATGACCCTTGTGGTATTCTGACCCTTCCTCTGTACCGTGAACCTAAAGAAACACTCATTACAACCCAATTGACCCCTAGACTTTGACTTTGACTTTGACCTCTAGAAATAATGAAATAATGAAATGACGGGAAGAAGGGACGGCAGAGAGAGGAAGAGGAGGAAAAAAAGAAGGGAGGAGAAAGTGATGGGAAGAAGGGGTGTGCTGTAGTGAAACTGTCTTATAATACCAACCATTAGGGCGGTATTACAAGATATTTTCGCTCCTCACATCAGCTATTCGTAAAGGCCAAGGAGCGGGTCACTCGGGTTCTAATGAGTGTTTCTTTAGGTTCACGGTACAGAAGAAGGGTCAAACTACCACCGGGGTCATAAAACTACTCCTGGAAATGCCCACAACTCCTACGAAAGCCTTGTCAAATGTGTGTCCTTGGGCGGAGAAATGTCTTGTAATGCGACTGTAAAAACATTTCGTCGCCCAAAAACACATATTTGACAAGGCTTTCGTAAAGTATGACCCTGGTGGTACTTTGACCCTTCCTCTGTACCATGAACCTAAAGAAACACTCATTGGAACCTGACTGACCCCCTCTTTGACCTTTAGAAATAGCCTTATAGTCCGTATTATAAGATTTTTTGGCATCTCACCCTTTCAAGTCTCTCCATCTTCAGTAGGTCTCATTTCTAATCGGTCTTAAATTTGCTGTACCCCTTCCAAGGACTTTCTAATCTCACGGCCAAACTCCTTAACCTTTATCGCATTTACTTCACACTTTCAAGCACCTCCATCCTTGCTATAATATTCCTAAACGTTCTTATGTGTTGTTTTTACCCCTTCCAAAGACTTTCTCATCCCAAGACCAAACTCCTAAACCTTTATCCCACTTACTTCTCCCTTTGAAACCGCTTCATCCTCGGTATTTCATTCGTAATAGTTCTTAGTTATTTTTTTGTAGCCCTTTCAAAGACTTTCCGTTCTTCAGACCAAACTCCTAAACCTTTAAGTCACTTTCTTATCCTCTTGCAAAACGCTTCATCCTCAGTCTCTTTACTTTTCGTCATTCTAAGTCCACATTAAATTTTGTACTCCTTCCCTTTCAAGCCTCTTCGTCTTCACTATCTCCATTTCTAAGCGCTCGTAAGCCCTTTTTCTATCCATTTCAAAGTATCTAATCTCAAACATCTCAATCCTAAGAGTTCTTGATCCCTTTCCCTTCTCTTTCCTAAGTCTTTCCATTCCTAAGACCAAATTTCTCTTCTTAAGCCATTTTTCCGCCTCTTCTAGAAACTTTTACCCCTAAGAACCTCTCCAAGACCTTTCCTCCAAGCCCTGCCGTTTCTTGAAGCCTAAACTTCTAAGACTACTTCTTAAACTACTTCTTCCTCCTCTTCTAAGTCCTGTACCCTTGCGGCCTTCCCGAGCCCTTCCCCCATCATCGAAAGCCTCGCCTGAGCCCCTTCAAAGCCACCTCCTGTCGTCATCCTAAGTGGTTCTGTGCCCTCGTCTTGTTCCCTCGCCTGTGCTGTTGCTGCCACCGACTCGTCTTCTCCTCGTCTTGCTGTCTCTCCATTCTCTTCACCTGCTCAAGTAATTCTCTCAATGTCTCTCTGCCTCTCTTCTCTGTCTCTGCTTGTCTGTCTCTGTCTCTCCCTCTCCCTCTCCCTCTCTCTCTCTCTCTCTCTCTCTCTCTCTCTCTCTCTCTCTCTCTCTCTCTCTCTCTCTCTCTCTCTCTCTCTCTCTCTCTCTCTCTCTCGCGTCACCTTACATTCATCCTTCATAATAAGCAGAGAGAAAGAGACACAAGTAGATTATATTCCCCTCTCACTTTCTTCTTTCCTTTCAACACACCCTCGACCTCACTGCCCCTTCCCACGACACACTCCTTCCCTTCCCCTCTCCCTTCGCATCTCTCCCCACCTCCACATCAACCGACACATCTCCCCTTCCCATCTTCCCATCATCCCATCCCCACATCTCTCTCCCTCTGCATATCCTTCCCATAGCTACCTCCACCCCCCCTCCACATGTTCATATATATTCATCCTACTTCACAATATCTTCCCATCAGTTCAGACCCTTTCGCCTTTGTTCCTTATAATCCACATCTTGCCATTTCGTTACACTCCACACCTCCACTCATATTTTTTTTTTTTAGCCCTGCGCATTTTAATTCCTCCGCTCCATACAATGCTTTTCCTATCCACACCTTCACATAAGCTTCATTTTTTTCTCGGCCTTCTAGTTAGCTTTTTTTTTTTATTATTATTGTTTCCTTTTTTTGTGCCCTTGAGCTGTCTCCTTTGTTGTAAAAAAGAAAAAAAGAAAAAATCCACTGCAAATATTACTGCCCTTCTCCACACTTACACAAAGCTCCTTTTCTTGAACACTCCACACTTTATATCTCTTTTCACTCCACAGATTACTCCACCTCCACACAAGCTCTCTCATATTTAACCTTCCATCCACTCAATAAAATACTCCATTGTCCACATCTCCACATACAAGCTCTCTTCTTTACCACTTCAGGCCTTTTTATATCATTCTACTAAATACATTACCTATCCACACCTCTCCACATATATTCATTCCACAACATACTCCACTCCATCAACACCAACCCACACACGTTCTCTTTACAGTCCACGTCTCCCCCTTCCTCCCCCCCTTGCTTCTATTTCAATTTCTCACGTATTTTTATTCTCCCTCCCTCTCCCCTTTATACTTTCTTCCCTCCATGCAATGCCGTCCGTTTTTTCTTA
>NC_066509.1:15551928-15561928 GCF_024679095.1 Eriocheir sinensis
AAAGGAGGAGGAGGAGGAGGAGGAGGAGGAGGAGAAGGAGGAGGAGGAGGAGGAAGACAAGGCGGGGGTATACGGTGTCCTTTCCACTCTATTAACTCTGTGTAAACTTCCTTTTATGGACTCTATAATTATCCTCTTACTCCCTCACTCCCCCTTATTACCACACACACACACACACACACACACACACACACATACTGGTTAGCGCGCTCCCTTAACACCCGAGAGGTCCAGGGTTTGATTCCCAGGTGGAGTGGTGACGGATGGGGAGTCTCTTTAATCCGTGCCTCCTGTCCATCCAGCAGCGTATGTGCATCGGGTGTCAGTCGGGTGTGTGTGGGCGTGAGGTTTCAGCCGTACCCAGAGCTCGTCACGTGACCCGCAGAGCCTATTCGGAGCGGGTACTTGGGATCGTGAGTTCAGAGCGTGTTCAGAGCATGGTGAATGACACACAAACACACGCACACACACACGTAACATAATATACTCGCTGAGGGGAGAAGGGACGAACGGGGTGAGGGGTATCATGGTTCACAGTTGCACATTTGATACTTATGAATTAAACTTTTTTGTCGCTCTCAATTTTCCTCTCTATTTACACATATGCTTTTTTTTTCATCTCGGTTTCTCATGTTCATTTTTTTTGTGTGTGTCTGTCTCTTTTTGTCTGTCTGTCTGTCTGTCTCTCTCTCTCTCTCTCTCTCTCTCTCTCTCTCTCTCTCTCTCTCTCTCTCTGTCTCTGTGTCTGTGTGTCTGTGTGTCTGCGTGTCTGCGTGTCTGTCTCTCTCTCTCTCTCTCTCTCTCTCTCTCTCTCTCTCTCTCTCTCTCTCTCTCTCTCTCTCTCTCTCTCTCTCTCTCTCTCTCTCTCTCTCTCTCTCTCTCTCTCTCTCTCTCTCTCTCTCTCTCTCTCTCTCTCTCTCTCTTCCATCTATTTTTTCTGCCATTCTCTTACCTACCCCTCGCTTTCCTTCTCTTTCAATTATACTTTCTCCCTTCTATTCCTCGTTCAATCTTTCGCATCTCTCATTCCCGTCCCTTCCCCTTCTCTCTTCGTTTCCCTCCCCCTTCCTCCCTTTCCCAATCCCTTCCATCATCCGTCCAGAATTCATCTTGCTCTTCTATCCCATCTTAATCAAAACGGTCCACCAGGTAGAGGGAGAGACGAAAGGTAGAGAAGAGGGAGAGGCAAGGGAGAGAAAAGTGGAAGTTATGGTGCAAAGCGAAAAAAAGGGGATGAGGGAGTGGACGGGAATTAGGAAAAAGGGAGGAAGGAAAAAAGTCGGAGGAAAGGGGAAGTGAAGAGGGGAGAGAGAGAGAGAGGCAAGCTGACATTATCCAGCAGACTCTTAAGGACAGACTGACAACCAGAAAGATACCCCTCCCCTCTCTCTCTCTCTCTCTCTCTCTCTCTCTCTCTCTCTCTCTCTCTCTCTCTCTCTCTCTCTCTCTCTCTTTTCCATAACAATTCCTTTATTTTCCACACACCACCACCACCATCACCACCACCCGGCAACATATTAATAGAGTTTATCGCTAATTCACGTTTTAGCACAGCGCGCATCGAGGGGAGGAGAGGAAGTTGAGTTTTATTGCCGCCCGCCTTGCCAAGCGTAGATAACGGAGCGCTGGTTAGTTTGTGGTCATGTTATTCCGTTGCATCTGGATTTCCCTTTTTCTTACCTTGTTGTATTGTAACATTTATTTTGTTATTTTTGTTTTTATTATTTGTTTATTATTATTCTTTTATTTGTTATGCTTTTCTTTTCTATTCTGTTCTGTTGAATTTTGTTTTTGCTTTCTGTCTAGTTTTGTCTTTTCTTATCTTGTTTTTTTTTGGTATAATGTTCTTTGTTTCTTTTTTAGTATTGTTTTATTTCGTTATTTTTTTTCACAAATTATCTGTTTTTCTTTCTGTTCTTTTCTATATCACTTTATGTGGTTTAATCTGTTTTTTTTTGTATAATTTTCTTTGCGTATCATTATCATTTTACTTTATTTTTTGTGTTTTTTGTTTCCATTCTATTCCATTTTATCTGCATTTATCTTTTTCGAACCTCATTTTTTTCATTGCCTTTGTTTCTATGTGTTCTATTTTATTTTGATATCTGTTTCTTTTTTATTCCTCGTTTCACTAATCTGTTTTTCTTTCTATTCTTTTTCTGTTCTATTTTATCTGATTTTATATATTTCGTAACTCGTTTTTCAATAATTTTCTTTGCTCTCATGTAACCCTGTCGACCTCCTTTTTGTTACGTATCTGTTCTGTCATTCTTTTTCATCGTGTAGTTTCATATTTCGTTACCTTTTTCTATCACTTTCTTTATTTCTTTGTTTTCACGTAAACCTGTCTGCCTTCTTTTTATCACGTATCTCTTTTTCTTTCATTCTATCTGGTGGACTTTTTCTCTTTTATTTATTTTTCCATAATTTTTGTTTACCGGTGGAGGGATCTGCACTATTTACACATCCTCTATTGTTATTATCTATTATCACTATTATCTATCATTATTATCTATTATACGTGGTTTCATTTTTCACTTCATAATATCCTCTTTTCCAACATTTTATTCTCTTTCCTGGTTTATCTCTCTCTCTCTCTCTCTCTCTCTCTCTCTCTCTCTCTCTCTCTCTCTCTCTCTCTCTCTCTCTCTCTCTCTCTCTCTCTCTCTCTCTCTCTCTCTCTCTCTCTCTCTCTCTCTCTCTCTCGTTCCACTCCTCCTTTCCAGTATTTTCTCCTTTCCCCGTCTAATCTTCCTTCCTTTCCCCTCTCCTTTTTCTCTCTCACTTTTATTTCCTCCCTTCTTTTTCTTTCATTTTCTGCATCCTTACATCATCCCTCTCTCTCTCTCTCTCTCTCTCTCTCTCTCTCTCTCTCTCTCTCTCTCTCTCTCTCTCTCTCTCTCTCTCCCCCCTTTCCCCTTTTCTTCTCCCATATTCCTCCCCTCTTTTCATCCCCTCTCCCTCTCACTTCCCTTTCCGCTTTCCTTCTCCCATTCTTCTCCCCTCCCTTCATCCCATCCCACTCTTCCTTCTCTTTCTTCCCTTCCCCCTCCCATTCTTTTTCTCTCCCTTTATCCCACTCTCCCTTCCTCCCTTTCATTACCCTCTCCTCCTTCCTATGTATTTACTTTCACCTGGTCGTTCACAACAGAGGAGCAAAAAAGAAAAAAATAAGAAAAAATGTCTCGCCCAGAAGGGTAGGCAATGATAAATGAAAGGGGGGGGTGGGGAGGGGGAGGGATGTGTGCTTCCCCCCTTTTCCTTCTTTCCTTCCTTTTCCTTCTTCCTTGGTTCTCTTCGCATAATTAATATTGCGTAGAGAAGGTCATGATAATTTTCTGAGGCGAGTTGGTCCGTAATGACAGACCTCAATTTAAATATATCCTTCCTTCCTTGCTTTTTTCCTTCCTTATTCAGTTATTTTCTGTCACTGCGTTGAAATGATCCTCCGATGTGAGTTACTTCTTGAATGATGAACTTCCTGCACTATAAAACATTTCTTCTTTTCTTCCTTCCTTTCTTTTTTTCCTTTCTCCTTTATTAACTTCTTTTGATAAATCTGATATTGCGCACTGAGTCGAAATGGTTGTTACGTGACTCGCTTCTTAATAACAGTCTTCATGCACGATACACGATTCCCTCTTCGCTTCCTCTCTTCCTTCCTTCCCTAATTATTTCTTCTTCTATCTAATATTGCTTACCGAGCTGAACTAATTATCTGTCCCAAGTTGCTTCTTTAATAACGGACTTCCTACACGATAAACCCATTCCTTCCTTCCTTCCTTCCTTAATTACTTTTCATAGATCTAACATTGCCGAGTTAAAATGATTGACGCGAGTTGCTTCATTAATATCAAACTTCTTGGATATTAGACCATTCCTTCCTTCCTTCTTTCCTTCCTTCCTTAATTACTTTTCATATATCTAACATTGCCGACTTAAAATAATCATGACAGAATTTGCTTTTTTAATAACAGATTTTCTGCATATTAAACCATTCCTTCATTCCTTCCTTCCTTCCTTAATTACTTTTCATATATTTAACATTGCCGACTTAAAATAATCATGACAGAATTTGCTTTTTTAATAACAAACTTTCTGCATATTAAACCATTCCTTCCTTCCTTCCTTCCTTATTTCCTTCCTTTCTTAATTACTTTTCATATATTTAACATTGCCGACTTAAAATAATCATGACGCAATTTGCTTTTTTAATAACAAACTTTCTGCATATTAAACCATTCCTTCCTTCCTTCCTTCCTTCTTTCTTTCCTTCCTTTCTTAATTACTTTTCATATATTTACCATTGCCGACTTAAAATAATCATGATGCAATTTGCTTTTCTAATAACAAACTTTCTGCATATTAAACCATTCCTTCCTTCCTTCCTTCCTTCTTTCCTTCCTTCCTTAATTACTTTTCATATATTTAACATTGCCGACTTAAAATAATCATGACAGAATTTGCTTTTTTAATAACAAACTTTCTGCATATTAAACCATTCCTTCCTTCCTTCCTTCTTTCCTTCCTTTCTTAATTACTTTTCATATATTTAACATTGCCGACTTAAAATAATCATGACAGAATTTGCTTTTTTAATAACAAACTTTCTGCATATTAAACCATTCCTTCCTTCCTTCCTTCCTTCTTTCCTTCCTTTCTTAATTACTTTTCATATATTTAACATTGCCGACTTAAAATAATCATGACAGAATTTGCTTTTTTAATAACAAACTTTCCGCATATTAAACCATTCCTTCCTTCCTTCATTCCTTCATTCTTTCCTTTCTTAATTACTTTTCATATATTTAACATTCCTGAGTTAAAATAATCATGACAGAATTTGCTTTTTTAATATCAAACTTTCTGCATATTAAACCATTCCTTCCTTCCTTCCTTCCTTCCTTCCTTCTTTCCTTCCTTTCTTAATTACTTTTCATATATTTAACATTGCCGACTTAAAATAATCATGACAGAATTTGCTTTTTTAATAACAAACTTTCTGCATATTAAACCATTCCTTCCTTCCTTCCTTCCTTCCTTCCTTCCTTTCTTAATTACTTTTCATATATTTAACATTGCCGACTTAAAATAATCATGACGCAATTTGCTTTTTTAATAACAAACTTTCTGCATATTAAACCATTCCTTCCTTCCTTCCTTCCTTCTTTCCTTCCTTTCTTAATTACTTTTCATATATTTAACATTCCTGAGTTAAAATAATCATGACAGAATTTGCTTTTTTAATAACAGACTTTCTGCATATTAAACCATTCCTTCCTCCCTTCCTTCCTTCCTTCCTTCATTCTTTCCCTTCTTAATTACTTTTCATATATTTAACATTCCCGAGTTAAAATAATCATGACAGAATTTGCTTTTTTAATAACAAACTTTCTGCATATTAAACCATTCCTTCCTTCCTTCTTTCCTTCCTTTCTTAATTACTTTTCATATATTTAACATTGCCGACTTAAAATAATCATGACGCAATTTGCTTTTTTAATAACAAACTTTCTGCATATTAAACCATTCCTTCCTTCCTTCCTTCCTTCCTTTCTTAATTACTTTTCATATATTTAACATTGCCGACTTAAAATAATCATGACGCAATTTACTTTTTTAATAACAAACTTTCTGCATATTAAACCATTCCTTCCTTCCTTCATTCTTTCCTTTCTTAATTACTTTTCATATATTTAACATTCCCGAGTTAAAATAGTCTTCCGACGCGCGTTGCTTCTAATGACAAACTTATTTCACGTCACATTATGTCCTCCCTCCCCTCCCTCCTCCCTTCCTTCTTGCCTGCGTCCCTAAAATTAGCATTGTCAACCCCAACCTTCACGTTATCATTAAATGCCTATTACCCTCAATGACATGCTTCCTACGCCACCTCTCTTTCCTTCTCTCCTTTCTTCCTTCCTTCCTTCCTTCCTTCTGCCGCCTGCTTCCTCCACTTCTTCCTCTCTGGTCTTCCAACTTCTCTCTCTCATGCCTGCCTGCCTTCCTTCTGCCTTTTCTTTTGTTTCTTTCCTTCGTTTTTCTTCCTTCCTTTGTTCCTTTACTCGTATTTGCTTCTCCCTTCCTGTCTGCTTGCCTTTCTATTTTACTTCCTTTCCTCAAACCTCTCCTTGCCTGCCTGTCAGTCTTCTTGCTTTGCTGTCTTTCTTCTTCCCTTCTTTTCTTTTACTGTTTCTTCCCTTCTTTTCTTTTTCTGCTTCTTCCCTTCTTTTCTTTTTCTGCTTGCCTTTCTATTTTACTTCCTTTCCTCTAACCTCTCCTTGCCTGCCTGTCAGTCTTCTTGCTTTGCTGTCTTTCTTCTTCCCTTCTTTCCTCCCTTCTCTCTCACGCATAAATTCCTGCCTTCTTGCATGGCTGTCTTTCTACATTTCCTTCTTCCTCCTGCTTTCTTCCGTTATTTCATCCTTCCCCTTCCTTCCCCTCCTTCCCTACCTTCCTTCCTTGCTACCTCTATGTTTGCTTTTTTTTTTTTCCTTCCTTCCTTTCTTCCTTCCGTTATTCCCTCCCTCCATCTTTTCCTTCCTTCCTTCCTTCCGTTATTCCCTCCCTCCACCTCTTCCTTCCTTTCTTCCTTCTGCCTTCCCTTCCCCCCTCCCTCCCTCCGCCCCCCCATCCCTCCTCCTCCCTTCCTTCCTCCCTCCTTCCTTCTACATTTACTTCTTCCTCCTTTCCACTCATCCCCGCCTCCTTGCTTTCTTCGGCTATTCCATCCTTCCCCCTCCCTTCCCTTCCTCCTTCCATTCCTTCCTTCCTTTCTACCACCTTGTTTGTTTGCTTGTTATTTTTCTTCCCTTTCTTCCTTCCTTTCGTTATTCCATCCCTCCATCTTTCCCTTCCTTCCTCCCTCCCTCTCTCCCTTTCTCCCCCCCCCCTCCCTTCCTTCCTTCCTTCCTTCCTCCATTATCGCAAAGCCACAGCGGATGACGGGACGTAATGGACAACATCAGGACGCTCTTAAGACACTCAAACACACGTTTTTTTTCCTTCCTTCTTGCGGTAAAGGAGAGGAGGAGGGGGAGGAGGGGTAGGAGGGGAGAAAAAGAAAATGGGCATGAGAAGAGGAATGAGGAAGAGGAGGAGGAGTGTAGGAGGAACAGGTTAAGTTTTTTTTGTATGATAGGGAGCAGAGGTAAGGAGGGAGGGGAAAAAAGAGGAAGAAGAAGGAAGAGGAGGAAGAGGGTAGGGGGAAGAAGGGGGGAGAAAGAGGTTGAGGTTGAGGTTGGGGAGGAGTTTTTAGTGAGGGTGAGGAAAGTTCATTGAGGAAGTGGAGGAGAGGAAAAGGGGATAAAGAGGGAAGGGAGGGGAATGAGAGGGTAAGGGAACGAAAAGGAAGGAAAGGGATGGGGATAGAAAGGGAGAGAAGAGGGGAGAAGGGAAGGAAGGGGAGAGAAGAAAAGGGGAGGAAAGGGAAGGGAAGGGAAGGAAAGGGTAGTGAAGGGGTGAAGGGATGCTAAGGGAAGGGAAAGGAAGGGAAGAGAAGGTAAGGAAAAGGAAGGGTAGTGAAGGGATGCTAAGGGAAGGGAAAAGAAGGGAAGGGATGTGAAGGAAGGAAGAAAAGGGAAGGAAGGAAAGAAAAGGAGAGGAAGGGAAGGGAGGAAGGAGGAAGGGAAGAAAGGGAAAGGAAGGGAAGGGAAATGAAGGGATGTGAAGGGAAGGGAAAGGAAGGGAAGGGAAGGGATGTGAAGGGAAGGGAAAGAAAGGGCAGGGAAGGGAAAGAAAGGGAAAGGAGGGGAAGGGGGGAAGGAAGGAGATGGGAAAGAAAGGGGAGGGAAGGGAGGGGAAGGGAGGGGAAGAGAAGGGAAGGGAAGGGAAGGGAAGAGAAGGAAAAGAAAGGGAAGGGAAAGAAAGGGGAGGGAAGGGAAGGGAAGGGAAGGGAAGTGAAGGGAAAGGAAAGAAAGGGAAGGGAAGGGAGGGGAAGGGAAGGGGAGGGAAGCGGATGGGAAAATATACAATAACGTGAAAGGATAAACAAATGCCCTTCTGTTTTTTCTCATTCTCTCTCTCTCTCTCTCTCTCTCTCTCTCTCTCTCTCTCTCTCTCTCTCTCTCTCTCTCTCTCTCTCTCTCTCTCTCTCTCTCTCTCTCTCTCTCTCTCTCTCTCTCTCTCTCCCCATCACACCATTAGTCTCTCCCTGCCTCTCCACCAAATCCGTTTCATCGTCTCCCCCTCAACCTCCCTCCCTCTCCCCCTCCATCACTCTCCAGTCCCCCCCACCCTCCCCGCCTCCTCCCTTCAGCCTCCCATTCATCTCAGATTTCTATCCATCTCCTTCAATCAGCAAGACAGACCCAGGTAGCCGGCGCAACCCACTAGTCAGCCAGCCAGCCAGCCAGCCAGCCAGTCAGCCACCCAGCGAGGAAGTCAGCCAATCAATCAGACTTCCAAACAGCCAACTCGCCAATCAACCAGTCACCAGTCAGCCAACTAGTCCGTCAGTCAGTCATCCAATCAGACATCCAATCAGCTAACTCACTAATCAGCCAGTTACACAGTCAGCCAGCCGGTCAAACAGTTAGTCAGTCAGCCACCCACTTAGCCAGCCAGTCAGTCAGTTAGCCAGCCAACCAGTCACTCAGCCAGTCAGTCTGTCATCCAGCTAGCCAGTCCATCAGCCAATCAGCCAGGCATGCACCAGCCAGTCACCCGGATAACTATCTAATCACCAAGTCAGACACGCAGTCAGAGATGCAGAAAGGCTTGGCGTGACGGTGTGTATGTGTGTGTGTGTGTGTGTGTGTTTCTCGCGCAGTGTTGCCTCCCACGGGCCGCCGAGTGCTCTGAAACTCAATTAAGCGCCGCGTCAGTGTGGGTGACGGGAACGCAACACTCCATGGCCGAACCTTTCGTTGTGTTGGTTCAGGCTCAGCACGGGGCAGCAAAGGGATGGAAAAGCACGATGGAAAAGCATATTAAAGAGAAGCAACACACACACACACACACACACACACACACACACACACACACACACACACACACCGTTTCATAGCTCTGTGGATACCGTCTCTGCATGTCATCTAGCGGGCTCAGTTTCGAGTCGCTCTCAGTCCACTCAAGTTTTTTCGCCGACAGGAGTGATAACTGCTTCCCCTTCAGCAAGAGAGATGGGTGTGTGTGAGGTCTCAGCAGCACCCATAGATCTGTTCTCTGGGCTCAAAAGGGAGCTCTTTCCGGGAGGGTGCTGGCTGGCGATCACGAGTTCAGTATGTGAATAAAAAATCATAACAATTATACTGATGATAATGGTGACAAAAATTAATAATAAAATAATAACAAAACATCACACATAGAGGAACACGACGCAACAAAATGCAACACACCAAGCAAAAAAAATCGCAACACGAAATCATTAAAGTCCACACTGCGACGCAACACACAATAAGTATGGAAAACAATAACACAGGAAAAAAACACACGAGAGAAACAAAACAAACAACACAAGAAGCAAAAACACACACAACACTACAATAAAGCAACACAATATCACAAAACACACACTAAGCAACTGGACACAGCAACACAGCGAAATAAATAAAAAAACAGATAAGCACGAGGCAACACAAGACACAAATGAAACACGACAGAAACACTTGAAATGCAACACTGCGGAACATCAAGCAACATTAGGTCATTAGAAAAAAATCAACGGAGTAACATTGCGAAGCTTTGAAACACATCATGAAACACGGAAGAGAGAGAGAGAGTATATATAATGAAGCACGATGAAAGGGAGAATGAACCAAGGCGAAATACAATGAACGCAATACAACACAAGGCACGAAGCACAACGAACACACGGCGACAAGCAACACAATGGAGAAACACAACGAGGCAACAGTTTATTTATTTTTTCTTTCCTGACACACACATTACAGCTCGTTGTTGTTGTTGTTGTTCCTGTTATTATCTTTATTATTATCGTTACTATCATTATCATTGTTAGTAGTAGTAGTAGTAGTAATAGTAGTAGTAGTAGTAGTAG
>NC_066509.1:15566928-15579428 GCF_024679095.1 Eriocheir sinensis
GATGAGATTTCCGACGGCGATGGGAGACAGGGGAAGGGAAATGGAAAATGTAGTGGTGATGGGGGAAGGAAGCCTGGGAGATGTGGAGGCAACGGGAGGAGTGAGGGGGGATGGGAGTTTTGTGGGACTGGTATTGATGGCAGTAAAAAATGGTTGGTATCTGGAAATGTGTTTGTGTAGGTGTTGGTGTTGATGGGGGTCCGTGGTTTCCTCCTCCTTTTCCTCCTCCTCTTCCTCCTCCTCCACTCTTTTTCATAACTTCACTACACAAGCAGGTGGTTTTGTTTCCTCCTTCTCCTCCTCCTCCTCCTCCTCTTAAGGGACATCTAGAGAAACAAGCGAGACAAAAGGCTTATAAGATGCTGAGACAAGTCCACTGGCTGCCGGAGAGAGAGAGAGAGAGAGAGTGGGGAAAGACTGTTTATTATATTTATTCCTATTTTTAACGTATCAAGTCCTACGGGTGAGTGCAGTTGCTATCTCTCTCTCTCTCTCTCTCTCTCTCTCTCTCTCTCTCTCTCTCTCTCTCTCTCTCTCTCTCTCTCGCTGTAGCATTTTTCCTTTCATTTTCTTTTTCATAATTCATTCCAGACTCGATCCCCCTCCACCTCACTCCGCCCTAAAATGTATAAAGTGTCGATTACAGGCTGAATAAAAATTGGGAGATGTGACAGCGAGAGAACGAAAGAAGGAGGGGAAAGGAGGGAGACAAGAAGTGAACGGGGGAGGGGAGGGGGAAGGAAGGAGAGGACTGGTAAAAGTGTGGAGGGTGAGGAGTTGAAGACATGAAGGGTGAGGGGAATAAAATATGGATTGTGTGAGGAAGAAGAGGAGAGTGGGTGAGGGATGGGAAGAAGAGGAAGGGAAAAGGGGAAAGGAAGGGGGATTAGGAGTGATGGAGGGGGATGAGAGGTGTGAGGTTAGGGGAATGAAATATGAAAGGGGTGAGAGGGGAGAGGAGGGAAAGGAAAAGAGAGGGAATGGAGGATGAGGGGTATGTGAGATCAAGGGAATGACAAAGGGGGAAGAGGGGGAAGGAAAGAAGGGGAGCGAGGGCGTGGAAGGTGATAGGAATAAAATATGGAGGTGGTGAGGGAAGGGGTGAGGGGGAAAGGAAGAAGAGGAAAAATAAGGGTGCGGAGGGTCAGAAGTGTGAAAGATGGGGTGAGAGAAGGAGGTGATGGAGAAGGAAGAGAAGTGGACGATGAAAGGGGTGTAGAAGGGGTGAGGGAAGGGGGTGAGGGGAAGGAAAAAAGGAGGAAAAATGAGAGTGAGGAGGGCCAGAAGTGTGAAAGATGAAGGGGGTGAGAGAAGGAGGTGAGGGAGGGAAGAGAAGTGGACGATGAAAGGGGTGTAGAAGGGGTGCGGGCGGGGGGGGCGGGGAAGGAAAAAAGGAGGAAAGATGAGGGTGAGGAGGGTCAGAAGTATGAAAGATGAAGGGGGTGAGAGAAGGAGGTGAGGGAGAAGGAAGACAAGGGGACGATGAAGGGAATGAAGAAGGGGTGAGGGAGGGGGCGAGGGGAAGGAAAAAAGGAGGAAAAATGAGGGTGAGGAGGGTCAGAAGTGTGAAAGGGGTGAGAGAAGGAGGTGGGGGAGAGGGAAGAGAAGGGGACGATGAAGGGGGTGAAGAAGGGGTGAGGGAGGGGGGTGAGGGAAAGGAAAAAAATGAGGAAAAATGAGGTATGAAAGGGGTAAGAGAAGGAGGTGGGGGAGAAGGAAAGGAAGGGTACGCTGAAAGGGGGTGAGGGAGGGGGGTCAGGGAGGGGGGAGGAGGGATGTGCCGTGATAAACAGGGTGTAACTGGCAACATATGGCTGTGTCACCTCCCCCCCCCTCCCCCTCCCCCCCGTCCCCCCTTTCACCTCCTCCCCTCGTCCCTCTCTCTTGTTTGCGTCATTCCCTTAATTTCTTCTCTCCCTTGCTCCTGACCTCTGCACCCTTTGCTTTGTTCTCCCTCAGCCCCTCCCTCCCCTTCGTCCCTCCATCTCCCTTTCCCCTCCCCTTGGTCTTTCCCCTCGAGTTGCTTCCTCTTCTCCCTTTCTCCGTATTACTCTTTCACTCTCCTTTTTTTTTATCTCCATCACTTCGACAATCCTTACTTTCCCTTTCTCTAAAGCATTCTGTCTCTCCCCTTTCTCCTTTTCACCGATTCTGCTGTTCCTCTTTCTCTGTTTCTACCTCTTCTGCTCTTCCTCTCTTTCTCTGCCTCGCCTTCTCCTATTCTCTTTCCTCTGTTACCTTTTTGCTTCCTTCTGACTCTACCTGTTACCCATTTCCTATTCCCTGTATCCCCTATCACTCTTTATGCTTTCTCTATCTAACCTACCCTTCCGCCTTTCCTTTCTCTTTCTTTGACTATTATCTACCTTCATTTTCCTTTATTTCACTTCTTGTCCCTTTCCTTTCCTTGGCTTTCTTTCCCTTACTCCTTTTTACTTTTGTGCTCTTAACGCCTCCTACTCTTTCCTCCCTTTCTTCCTCCCTTTTCTCACCCGTCTTACTCTTCCTCTCTTCCTCTTGATTCAATTTTCTACTGCTTCGCCTATCGTTATCCCCCTCCTCGCTTTTTCCTCCGTTCCTCCTTCCTTCATCTGTTCTCTCTCTTCTCTCTCCTGTTTTATCTTTTTCTCTCAACTCAATCTCCCGTTCTTTCTTTCTTCCTTTCTTCTGCTTTGCTTATCTTTATCTCCCTCCTCGCTTCTTCCTCCGTTCCTCCTTCCTTCTTCTATTCTCTCTCTTCTCTTTCCTGTTTTATCTTTTTCTCTAAACTCAATTTCCCGTTCTTTCTTTCTTCCTTTCTTTTGCTTCGCCTATCTTTATCTCCCTCCTCGCTTCTTCCTCCGTTCCTCCTTCCTTCATCTGTTCTCTCTCTTCTCTCTCCTGTTTTATCTTTTTCTCTCAACTCAATCTCCCCTTCTTTCTTTCTTCCTTTCTTCTGCTTTGCTTATCTTTATCTCCCTCCTCGCTTCTTCCTCCGTTCCTCCTTCCTTCATCTGTTCTCTCTCTTCTCTTTCCTTCTTTACCTTTTTCTCTCAACTCAATCTCCCGTTCTTTCTTTCTTCCTTTCTTTTGCTTCGCCTGTCTTTATCTCCCTCCTCCCTTCTTCCTCCGTTCCTCCTTCCTTTTTCTATTCTCTCTCTGCTCTCTCCTTCTTTATCTATATCTCTCAACTCAATCTCCCCTTCTTTCTTTCTTCCTTTCTTTTGCTTCGCTTATCTTTATCCTCCTCCTCCCTTCTTCCTCCGTTCCTCCTTCCTTCTTCTATTCTCTCTCTTCTCTCTTCTGTTTTATCTTTTTCTCTCAACTCAATCTCCCGTTCTTTCTTTCTTCTGAGCCCCTCATTTTTATATCCCCTTTCTTCCTCCCTTCCTCCTTCCCTTTTCTTCTCTTGTTTTATCCATTCCGTTTTATCTGACTTTTCCTCCTGCCTTCCTCTCTTCTGCATCTCTCTTCTTCACCTCCTCCCCTTCCTTCTTCCCTTCAATCTTCACTTTTCTCTCTCATATTAATTGCTCTCTTTCCTTCCTCTATTCCTCCTTCTCTTTCCTCTCTCGTCTTACCCCTTCCCTCTTATCTAACTCCTCCTCTTCCCTTTCCTTCTGCACCACTCCTCTTTACCTCCCATCCTTCCTCCCTCCTCCCTCCTGTCTCCTCCCTCCCTCCCTCCTCGTCTCTTCGTTAGCAGGCAGGAGGCGCAGTGACAGAGGCCCACGAGCGTTTTATATTCAAAGGGAATTACACGGCCAAGCAATGCGAGTCAACTGCTAAGGGGAGGAACAGTGGGAGGGCCTCGAGTCTTGCTCTTGGTATTGTGAGACGAACAGAAACAGGCAAACGAATAGATACAGACAATAGACGAACAGGCTGGCGGACGGACAGACTGACGCAGATCGAATGAAATGAAATGATTGAAAGTAGAAAGGAATGAAGGCGAAAAAAAGGGTAAAATGGAGGAGAGGAAGAGGAATGATTGATAGCTGGAGAAAAAATAAAAGGGGATAACAGAATTTTTTTTAAAAATGGGCATAGCAATGAAAATGAAACTGGAAGAAAAGGAAGTGAAGAAAAGATGCAATATATGAGACAGAAAGAAAAACAAACGACAGACGAAGAGACAGACGGATAGACAGACATACAGATGAACAGACACAGACAGACAGAAGACCACAGACAAACAGACGGACGGAAAGGCAAATAGAGAGACGGACAAAAGGGAGAAAAGTGGAGAAGGGGAAGGAAAACAGGGAAGGCGGAAGGAGGGGAAAAATGAAGAGGGGAATAGTGGAGGAGGAGGAAAGGAGCAGAGGCTGAAGAAATAAAAGAGAAAGGAGAGAGGAGAGGGAGGAGGGGAGCAGGTCGGCGGGTATTCAACAGGTGGGGGAGGAAGGAAAGGTGAAGGAGGGCAAGGGAAGCGAGGAGGAGAGGGGGAGGGGGCAGCATGTCGGTGGGTTTTATCTGGTGGAGGAGGAGGAAGGTGAAGGAGGGGAGGGAAAGAGAGGGGTGAGGGGGCGGTAGGGGCAGCATGTCGGAGGGTTTTATCTGGTGGAGGAGGAGGAAGGTTAAGGAGGGGAGGGAAAGAGAGGGGTGAGGGGGCGGTAGGGGCAGCATGTCGGCGGGTTTTATCTGGTGGAGGAGGAGGAAGGTAAAGAAGGGGAGGGAAAGAGAGGGGTGAGGGGGCGGTAGGGGCAGCATGTCGGCGGGTTTTGTCTGGTGGAGGAGGAGGAAGGTAAAGGAGGGAGGAAAAGAGAGGGGTGAGGGGGCGGTAGGGGCAGCATGTCGGCGGGTTTTATCTGGTGGAGGAGGAGGAAGGTGAAGGAGGGGAGGGAAAGAGAGGGGTGAGGGGGCGGTAGGGGCAGCATGTCGGCGGGTTTTATCTGGTGGGGGAAGAGGAGAGGAAAACGAGGGGGGAGGGGGGGAGGGGCAGCACGTCGGCGGGTGTTCATGTGGGTGGTAATGAATCAGGTTACGTTGATTGCGCTTACCCTGATTGACATGGCGGGCACGGCGATCACAGGGCCAGAGAGCAGCAGCAGCAGCCAGCAGGGCCCAGCGGCAGCGGTAGAGGGGCACAGCAGCAGCCGCCCGCCCCCCCCATGGTGGCCGGGTGGAGGGGGCTGTAGGGTGAGACGCGGATCCCCGCTTCGGCTCGGCCCTCCCCAGCCAACACCTGCGGCTTCTGACAGTCACACACGCCGCCTGGGGCTCACGCTTACCCCAGGGGAGAAGTCACCTCGATAACTGGCACCGACATCCCGCACACACACACACACTCACACACTCACACACGCACACACACGCAAGGCGCTCACATGCCGCTGCCTCCACGCACGCAGCACGCCGCCCGGCACGCCTCCTCGCTGCCCTCAGCACGCCTCGCCAGTGACGCGCCGCCCTCGCCTCTGCCTGCCTCAGCTCCTCGCCGACACACCTACGCGGCCAAACAGGGGCTTAGGGGGCGTTATGGGGCGTGGGGTGGGGGGGGTAAGGGAGGGGGCACTGAGGCATCGTGTGTGTCACCCTGCTTGCACTACTATCATTGTATCACCCTATTTCACCCCTTCCTCCTCCTCCTCCTCCTCCTCCTCCTCCTCCTCCTCCTCCTCCTCCTACTGCTACTGCCCGTCTCACCCTTCTTTCCTGCCCCTAAACCCCTTTACACAGCTACCCCCCCTCTTCTTTCTCCATCCCCTTTGTAAATAACCACACATATCCCAGCACCCATTTCCCCTTCCTCCTCCTCCTCCTCCTCCTCTTCCTCCTCCTCCTCCTCCTCCTCCTCCTCCTCCACATACTGCTACTGCCCGTCTCACCCTTCTTTCCGGCCCATAAACCCCTTTACACATCTACCCCCCCTCTTCTTTCTCCATCCCCTTTGTAAATAACCACACCGATCCCAGCACCCATTTCCCCTCCTCCTCCTCCTCCTCTTCCTCCTCCTATTTCCTCTCCCTCCCTTCCCTTTCTCTTCCACCTCTTCCCTCACCGACTAACCCACAGATATTTCCCATTACATCCTATCTCCTCCTCCTCCTCCTCCTCCTCCTCCTCCTCCCGTGCCTCTTACCACCTAATACTCACCATTACTGCTCATTTCCCCCTCATAACGACTCCCTGATTTCCCTCCCCCCCCCTACTCATGCCCCTCCCTCCCTACCTCCATCACAGCCCCTCCCCAACACCGCTTCCCTCCTTCCCTCCACGACCACCAGCAGCCTCTTCCCTCCACGACCACCAGCAGCCTCTTCCCTCCATGACCACCAGCAGCCTCTTCCCTCCACGACCACCAGCAGCCTCTTCCCTCCACGACCACCAGCAGCCTCTTCCCTCCTCTACTTTACCTCCACCAGAACTTCTTCCTCTCCTTCCCTTCTCTTTATTTTTCTCAGCAAGACCAAAAGATAACAGACCATTCTCTTTTCTTCTTTTTTTTTTACTTTTTTTTTCTTCCTATCTCGTCTCCGTCTATTGTATCGACCCTCTCCCCCCCTTTCCCCTCTACTTCCCTTTCCTTTTTTCTCTCTACCTTCACATCTTCCGCCTTCCCTCCCTCCCTTCTCTACCTTACCTTTTGTCTCCTTGCTTCTACCTCCCCATCACCTCTCCCCTCTCCTCCCTTCTCTCCTCCCCTACCTCCATCACTCAACAGCATCCCTCTTCCTCCTCCACCCATCGTCTTTTTTTCCCTCTTCTGTCTTCCTTTTCCCTCCAACGTCCATCACTCAACATCTCCCTCTACCCTTCTACCTTCACATATCTCCTCCTCCTCCTCCTCCTCCTCTTCCTCCTCCACACATCATCTTTTTCATCTCTCACTTCTCTCCTCCTCCTCCTCTTCTTCCCTCTCCTCTTCTATTCTCTCCAACGTCCATCATTCAACATCTCTCTCTACCCTTCTACTCTCATATCTCTCCTCCTCCTCCTCCTCCTCTTTACAGTGTGTCCCATCAACGCCATCCAGGTCCTCTTTTCCCTTAATAACCCATCATCACGACCACCCATCCTCTTCCCTCCCCCTTCCCCCTTCCCCCCCTCCCCCCTTCCTTTCATTTCCCGCGCCGTGTTCAACTCAGATGACAACGCTGACGATATTTTATTTTGACGAGGACGACCGCTATTTCTCTCTCTCTCTCTCTCTCTCTCTCTCTCTCTCTCTCTCTCTCTCTCTCTCTCTCTCTCTCTCTCTCTCTCTCTCTCTCTCTCTCTCTCTCTCTCTCTCTCTCTCTCTCTCTCTCTCTCTCTCTCTCTCTCTCTCTCTCTCTCTCTCTCTCTCTCTCCCTTTTCCCCAGGTTCATCAGTGTCTCCTATTCTTTTTTCTCCCCACCTGCATTTTTTCGTCCATTCAATCAGCCTCTGCTCCTCTCCCTTGCTTCACTCTCTCTTTCTTCTTCCTCTTTCTCTCTCTTATTCATATATTGCATCTTTTCTCCACTTCCTTTTCTTCTAGTTTCATTTTCATTGCTCTGCCCATTTTTTTTATTTTTCTGTTATCCCTTTTTTTCTCCATCTATCAATCATTCCTCTTCCTTTCCTCCATTTTATCTTTTTTTTCTTCTCTCCTTCATTCCTTTCCACTTTCAAATATTTCATCTCATTCCCTCTATTTTACCTATTTTCTCTATCCTCTTTTCCACCTCCTCTCCTTCGGTTTATTTCTTTTCTCCTTCGTTATTTTTTCCCTCTCAACCATTCCTCTTTCTTTGTCCTTCTTCCTCTCGGTTATTCTTCCTCTCCCTCTACATTACCTATTTTTTTCCCGTCGCTCCTTCCCTCCAATCAACACCCTTCCCTTTTTTCTCCCCTACCTTCCTCCCTTCTCTCACCTCCCCCCTACTTTCACTCTCCACCTTCACCTCTTTCCGCCCATACCTTCCCCCTCCTCCCCTCCTCTTCCTTTTCCTCATCTTCCTCTTCCTCCTTCCTCCTCCTTCAGGTAGCTCGCAGGCCCGTCAACTTTCTCATTTACCTGCATTGTGTGGCGCGCATCCTCCGACACACCTCTACACCTGTCTTAATTAGCAGCTCACTCACCTGGCCCGCCGCCCCGAACACACACACACACACACACACACTCTCTCTCTCTCTCTCTCTCTCTCTCTCTCTCTCTCTCTCTCTCTCTCTCTCTCTCTCTCTCTCTCTCTCTCTCTCTCTCTCTCCCCCCCTCTCTGTTTATCTATCTATCTATCTATCTATCTCAGTCCTACAATTTCTTGCCATCCTTTTCCCTCTTCATCTTTTCATTCTTTTTTCCTATTTTTTTCTTTTCGACCTCATTTTCCCTACTTCCTTCCCTCCCTCCCTTCCTCCCCCCTCCATTCCTACCCATCTCTATCCCCCCCTGGACAGATCACAACAACATTTGCCGTCAGCATCAAAGAGGATCAACCCTTCACATATTTTTTTTTTCGTGCACTCTCGGTTGACTTATTATTATTATTATTATTATTATTATTATTATTATTATTATTATTATTACTACTACTAATACTACTGCTGCTAATCCTCCTCCTCCTCCTCTTCCTACTACTACTACTACTACTACTACTACTACTACTGCTACTACTACTGCTACTACTACTATAAATAAATCTTCTTGAAACCCTTCGTTACACTTGTTGACTCTTAAAAAATGTACCTCACTTATACTTAATTACTTATTCATGATGCACTTCTTTCTCCTCGTTTCCTTCCTCCTCCTCCTCCTCCTCCTCCTCCTCCTCTCACCTTTCATCACATCCTCCCCTGAGACATGCCTACCTACTGAACAGGCCCTCACCTCCTCCTCCTCCTCCTCCTCCATTTCCTCCTCCTCTTCCTCTGCTTCCTCATCCTGTTCCTCCTCTTCCCCTTATGCACTACATTCTCCATTAAAAGCCTTCTCCTCCTCCTCCTCCTCCTCCATTTCCTCCTGCTCTTCCTCTTCTTCCTCACCCTAGTCCTCCTCTTCCTTCCCCTTATGCTCTCACATTCTCCATTAAAAGCCTTCTCCTCCTCCATCTCCTCTCTGCACTTCCTCTCTTCTCAATCCTTCCTCCTCCTCTTCATCCTCTTCTCCCTCCTCCCCGACCCTGCACCTTATCAAATCTCCTTTACTTCCCCTCCTCCTCCTTTCCTCAGATCCTCTCCATCTCCTCTCTTCCTCTCTCCTTCCTCTCCTCATTCTTATCAACTTCATTTTTTTGGCAATTAATAGTCTACACGTCTGTCTGTCTGTCTCTCTGTCTCTGTCTGTCTGTCTCCATTCTGATGACAATATTATTTGAGTCTCTCTCTCTCTCTCTCTCTCTCTCTCTCTCTCTCTCTCTCTCTCTCTCTCTCTCTCTCTCTCTCTCTCTCTCTCTCTCTCTCTCTCTCTCTCTCTCTCTCTCTCTCTCTCTCTCTCTCTCTCTCTCTCTCTGTGTGTGTGTGTGTGTGTGTGTGTGTGTGTGTGTGTGTGTGTGTGTGTGTGTGTGTGTGTGTGTGTGTGTGTGTGGGACTAACATGGGACTGGAGCAATCTTCGTAGCGAGTCACTTCTATTGAAAATTAATCACAAAAATATATAGAAAAATATTCGGTCTGATTGAAAAATGTCTCGGTGATAAAAAAATACTCATGTTTTCTCGTAAATTAAGCAAAGAGAGAAAGGGAGGGAGACATAGATAGATAGATTGATAGATAGATATAGATATAAATAGAACACTAGACAGGCGGTTAGATAGCTACAGATAGATAGATAGATAGATTAAGAGAAAGAGAGAGATGGGGGGGGGAGAGTCAGACAATCAGAGAAATGTATAAAAACACATACTGAGTAAAATACAGACAGACAGGAAGAAAGAAAAAAAAATAGACGGTGACGTACCCACAGACAAACAGGCAGAAAGAAACAGACATACCAGAAAAGGCGGACAGACAAACTAACGTATACATTGACTAACATATATACAAACAGACAGAAAGATAGATTGGCTGACAAGGAAATGAAGACAGGTAGGCAGACAGATAGACATGAAGACAAATGAGCAGAAAAAATAGATAGATATTGAGATAGACGGGTAGAAAGAGAGATAGACGGAAAGACATAGGAAGACAAACAGGCGTAAGAGAAGAAGAAAGAGAGACAGATACAGGAAGACAGGTAGCCATAAAGAAAGAAACAGAGATAGATAGATAGATAGATATAGAGATAGACGGGTAGAAAGAGAGAGATGATGAAAGACGGAAAGACGTAGGGAGACAAACAGGCGTAGAGAGAAGAAGAAAGAGAGACAGACAGATACAGGAAGACGGGAGATACAAGCGGACAATCGAAAAGACAGACACAGACACAGACGAAAGGAATAACACGCAGACAGACAGACGGACAGACAGACAGACGCAGAAAGAAAAGACTGATGGCAGGACTGAAATAAAAGAGAATCAAGAGAAACAGTAAAAATTAGAATGAGAGAGAGAGAGAGAGAGAGAGAGAGAGAGAGAGAGAGAGAGAGAGAGAGAGAGAGCGCAGCAAACCATCCTGAGGTACGAAAAAATCCTCTCCTTCATCCCGTCGCCCATTAAATATTTTACCCGCAGAAAAAAAGAGAAAGGGGAAAAATAGAAGAAGGGAAGGAAAAATGATGATGATGATGATGGAGGGTTTGGACTCGCCGCCGCCCGCCCGCCGACGAGGGAACTCACCGAATCATTATTGAATTAACACTTTTAAACTCATTCCTTATTAATAAAAGTTTTTTGGACTAATTCTGATAACTTGAGAAATTTTAAGTCTATTTCTTCCTCACTTCTTTTGGGGCAGATTTGTGGTTTGGTGTGGCAAGAGAGAGACACACACACACACAGACAGACAGGCAGACAGACAGACAGACAGACAGACAGACAGACACACACACACACACACACACACACACACACACACACACACACACACACACACACACACACACACACACATACATACACACACACACACACACACACACACACACACACACACACACACACACACACACACACACACACACACACACACACACACACACACACACACACACACACACACACACACACACACACATACAGACAGACAGACAGACAAACAGACAGACACTCACTTATGAAATTATCTAAATCCTGAGGTGGTTCAAACAAAGGGAATTCGGGAGTTTGATAAAAAAGGATAAAGGATAAAAAGGATAAAGAATAAAAAAAGAAGAGGATAAAGAAGGATAATTTGAATAAAAAAAGGATACGGATGCAGGGAATTATGACCTTGATTCGAATTATAGAAACTACGATTAGGTAAATACAACTACACACACACACACACACACACACACACACACACACACACACACACACAGACACACACGAATGGACTACAAAATCAAGTTACACCAACAAACATCCAAAAAAATTAAACACGCCAAACCTCTCCGAGCACACCTGTAGAGGGTAACACCTGAGATACTATTCCTTGCCATCTCAAATCACTGCACCTTTCCCTTTCCCTCCCCGGTCCCCCCCCCCCAACCGCACGCCCCTTCTCCCTCCTCCCCCTTCTTCCCCTCACCCTTACGCAGACACTACAAAATCCCTTCCCCAAGCACTGCCTCTTCCCCTTCCCCATAAAATTCAACCCCACTCCCACCCCCCCACCCCACTCTCCAACCGCACCCCTACCCTACCCTACCCTTCCCTTCCTCGAGCAGGGTGACACACACACACACATACACACACACACACACACGTACACACGCTGAAAGAGATGGCGCTGCACAACCACCTCACACGGCTCACTAAGAGAGACTGAGGCGCTCTTCTGCTCGCTTCGCCCTCTCTCTCTCTCTCTCTCTCTCTCTCTCTCTCTCTCTCTCTCTCTCTCTCTCTCTCTCTCTCTCTCTCTCTCTCTCTCTCTCTCTCCAACTTTTCGTTCGTGTACTGATATATATTTTTACCTTCTTTTTATGTTCCCCGTTCACCTATTTTCCACAACTTTTCTCCTTCTCCGGTACTTTTTTTTCTTGTCAGTCCTTTTTTTCATTATTCTTCCATTTTTCTCCTTCTAATTTTTCGATCATTTCTTTCTTTTCGTCACACATTCCCACGTCCCTTGCTTTCTCCATTCATTATATTGCATCCTGATAAACCCTTCTTCTTATCTTCATCTTATTATTATTATTATTATTATTATTATTATTATTATTATTATTATTATCACTTTCATTATCATCATTATTTTTTTCTCTCCTCCTCCTCCTCCTCCTTCTCCTCCTTCTCCTTCTTCTCCTCCTTCTCCTCCTCCTTCTGTTATCTTTCTTCTTCATTCTTTTCCTTCTCTTATTTCTTTTTTATCTTCAAATTTATGTTTCTCCTACCACCTTTCCCTCCATTCTTCATCTTTTTCTTCTTCTCCTCCTCCTCCTCCTCCTCCTCCTTCTCTTTCTCTCTGTCTTCTTTATTCTTTTCCTACTTTTCATTGTTCCTTATCTTCTTCAAATTTATATGTTTCTCCTACTCTCT
>NC_066509.1:15584428-15609428 GCF_024679095.1 Eriocheir sinensis
CGAGGTGGTTGGTGTGTGTGTGTGGCTGGTGGGTGTATATGGTGTGTTTGCCTGCCTGGTGCACTGGCTTGGATGGTTGGTGCGTGTGCCTGCCAAGGATGGAGTGAATACAAGAGTTGTGTATTCGAAGACGAATAGGAATACTTCAGATTTCAACGAAGACGAATAAGAATTCTAATACACTGGAATGGTTTTAATTCGAATACAAATACGAATACTTTTTTAACGTATTCAAGAATACATTCATGAATACTTTTCATTGAAAAATACCTTCTTGACGTAACTGGTTATAGCACTGTTCTTAAGTTATGCAACAATAAAATGAGCTCATGAACCCGTACTATACACGACGATTACACGCCCCGCCAGGAGGCTAGTGATTTAAGGAACAACGGCTGCTATTTCTGATAACAGAAATGTCAGTACCATGTGTATTCTAATACGAATATGAATACTTCAAATTCCAACGAATACGAGACGAAGTATTCGTCAGATTATTTTCAGAATACGAATACTTTCCCTTGTATTCGAATACGAATGAAAATACTTTGATTTCTGACAATAATTATTCGAATACGAACACACCCAAATTCAATTCACTTCAAATTCAAATTCACTTCAAATGTATTCGAATACCAATACCGAATTGGAATACTCCATCCCTCGTGCCTGCCTGGTGGGTGTGAATGGTTGAATGGTTGGTGCGTGTACCCGCCTGGTGAGTGTTGATGACAAATGTCGATAGGTAATGTGGCATCCTCCTGAGTGCACGGCCTCCAACAAGGAGGAGGAGGAGTGGATAGGACCAGGAGACAACTATTTAGTATCCATCGTTTGAGGTGGCGGGAGTTTTCGCGAGATAAACACCAATAGCTTTTCTTCATTATCGTGTGTACAACTATACAACAACTATACAACGAAATATACGATTTTTTTTTAGGAATATTTTATTTTTTTATTTATCAATTTACTTTCGTGTTTTCAATCTAGCTTTGGTTTTCTCCTTTGATGTGAAAAATATTGCCTACATCACATGTTTATGAACGTCTACTGCTTGTAAAATTATGAAAATGTAAAGGTGCCTGGGGTGGCGTATTGATTTCAAATAACGTACATTAAAGCAGGTGCGATGCATCGAGCCTGCTTTATTGTACGTTATTTGAACGATTCGTAGACCGTGGAGAAAACACGAGACATTAGTAAATAACATTGTATATCACATATTTCGGTAAGTTTTATGATGACTTTCTGCTCACTTCTGGCCTTCTCTCACGGCTTAAAATTACTTCAGCTTCAAGGATCCACATCATGCACAAACGCTCTCCTTTAATGATTTCTTCCTTTTCTTCTCATTCTTTCTTTACTCCCATACATCCCTAATTTATGTCTTCTCTCCTCTCTAAGCGGTGAATTACTATATTCTTTAACATTGTTCAGCATACCAATTCCATATCTTCAAATTCATTCCTTTCTTCTACTCTCTTCCTTCTTCCTACCAAATTCCACACAGGCATGTTCTCCATCTTCCTGCGACACAGGAGTTAGCCACAAGATTGTTTGGTGCAGCTTTCTTAATTCACGCTGCAATTAAGCCATCATTACCATCGTCAGCTATTTCTAGCCCGCTGCAGAGCAGCAGCCTTTTCCAACGTTCTCCACTTCTCTCGCTGAGGTTATATCTACTCTAGTCTATCTCGGTAAGGATTTTAATTTCCTCTCAGCATGTGAAAGTTCTTTACGCACCTATTCGCCTATTGTTCCTTTTTTCCTTTTTTTTTTTTAAGATTCGGCCTATGGCGCCGGTAGGTTTTCTTGGTTGCGCTTGATGGTCGACCCCAGTCTTGCTTGGCTCATGCTGCCCCCCCCTCCTCCCCCCGGAACTCATCTTTGAGCCTTTCTTTAGAGAGAGAATCTAGAGTCCGGGTTGATAGATGGTCTTCAGGACAGCATGTGGGTAGTCTTAAGCCACTCGACCGTGACTGAAAATTCCCAACTGTGGCGGCGGGCAGGACTCGAACCCGTGTCCTCCTGGACGCGGAGCCGCACAAAATACCACGATTCTTTTATATAAACTGCTTGGTGTTCATAAAGAAGGTAATAAAAAAAATGATGAAACTCTTTGGAAAATATCTTCAGTCTTTGGCGCCGAGTAGAAAAACTGATCATAATAGTTTTGGTATAGTATTATAGTACATTATAGTTTGGGCGCTTTCCACTGACTGTGTTGGACCGTAGAGCAGGCCCTGAAGCAAGTAGGAATCAATCATGGTGTGCAAAGAATACTGAATGAGAGAGCATTGGAGAGAGTGAGAAAGTGAGGTGATGAGGAAGGGGAGAGAGGTGAAGGAAGATAGGAGGGTGAGGGGAAGGGGGAAAGTGAAAGAAGGAAAAGGGGAAAGTGAAAGTGAAAGAAGGAAAGGGGAAAGAGAAAGGTTTACGAAGAGAAGGGGAAAATGGATAAGAGGGTAGCGGGGAATAGGATGAAAAGAAGGGGGTGAAGAAAAAGGGGAAGAGGAAAGCGCACAGAAGAAGGGTAAAATAAGGTAAAATGCATTATGTGTTTCCTTCATATATAATCGTGTATAAGAATTCCTGGGACATCTCAAGGGAATGGAGGAGTGGGGAGAGAGAGAAGTGGGAAAGAGGAAATGGGAAATGGGAAAGAAGAAAGGGAAGGTAGGGGAATGTGTGACTTGCTTAATTCATAGATAATCGTACATAAAAAAATATATCCTAGGACATCTTTAGGGAATGGGGGAACGAGGAAAGAAAAAAAGGGGAAGAGAAAAGGGGAATACGGGGGAAGTTAGGGGAATGCGTGACTTGCTTAATTCATAGATAATCGTACATAAAAAAAATATCCTGGGACATCTTTAGGGAATGGGGGAACGGGGAAGGCGAAAAAGGGGAAGAGGAAAAGGGAATTAAGGGGAAGAGAGGGGAATGGGTGACGTGCTTAATTCATAGATAATCGTACATAAAAAAATATCCTGGGACATCTTTAGGGAATGGGAGAACGGGGAAAGAGAAAAAGGGGGAGAGGAAAAGGGAATTAAGGGGAAGAGAGGGGAATGGGTGACGTGCTTAATTCATATACGAGTAAAATTTTGTATAATCGTGACCTCTCTTTCGGCCTCCTCTTTGGATTCTTTTTGTGAGCAGCGAGTGGTGGGCTTTTTTTATTTTTTTTTATTGTTGTTTACTTTTTTGTGCCCTTGAGCTGTCTCCTTTGTTGTAAAAAAAAAAAATTCCTGGGACATCTAATTTATTTCTATCCAGTCAAAAAAAATATATTGCGGTTATTTTTCTTCCCTTTCCGTCTTGGTGTTCACGCCTCGCCTCTCGACCCGCACGACTTGACGAGGAATTTCTGCGAGCGTCTCCTCAGCGCCTGCCAGTTGGGTGTGATGACGTTTGTTATAGAAATATACTTTACGCTTCCCTATCCACGCCTCGATGATGATGATGATGATGATGATGATGGTGACGATAACGGAGAAAATTGAGAAGAAAAAGAAGGAAAGAGAAAAAAATAATCGGGGAAAATCAAGAAGAGAAGAAAAATGAAAATAATACAAACAGTAAGATGAAGGCTATGTTGATGTTGATGAAGGAGAAGAAGAAGAAGAAGAAGGAAGAAGAAAAAATGATGCTGAAATTACCTCTGCTGCTGATGATAATGAGAAATGGAGAGAGAGAGAGAGAGAGAGAGAGAGAGAGAGAGAGAGAGA
Source organism: Eriocheir sinensis (assembly GCF_024679095.1). Classification (NCBI taxonomy): domain Eukaryota; kingdom Metazoa; phylum Arthropoda; class Malacostraca; order Decapoda; family Varunidae; genus Eriocheir; species Eriocheir sinensis. The sequence goes on from NC_066509.1 coordinate 15,588,160, forward strand.
GAGAGAGAGAGAGAGAGAGAGAGAGAGAGAGAGAGAGAGAGAGAGAGAGAGAGAGAGAGAGAGAGAGAGAGAGAGAGAGAGAGAGAGAGAGAGAGAGAGAGAGAGAGAGAGAGAGAGAGAGAGAGAGAGAGAGAGAGAGAGAGAGAGAGAGAGAGAGAGAGAGAGAGAGAGAGAGAGGGGAAGGGGAGGAGGAGGACGAGGAGGAGGACGAGGAAGAGGAGGAGGAGGAGGAGGAGGAGGAACAGGACGGGGAAGGGGGCTTTTAAATACCACACCACACTCAGCCTAAAGGTAAAGCCACACTACAGTAGCCACAACCGCACCACCAGAGCCCAGCCACACCGACGCTACGCTACACTGAAGTTGAGCCAAAGCGATCCAGTCACAGCATAGCTCGAACCAAGGGAAAGCCACACTAGGAGCCAGACCGGTAGACCCACACCAAACCAAAACCACAGCAAGACAGGGACCACGAGTGACCAAATAACAGCCACACCAACCAGGAGTCACATCAGGGAACCCTAAGAATGAGTCACATCTACTGAGAGCTGGAATATAAGCCACACTTACCCAGAGCTACACTAAGAGCCACACCAATACCCAGGAAAAGAAAGTGGCACCAAATAACAACCACACCAACCAGGAGCCATATCACAGAAGCCAAAGAAGGAAAGAGAAAAAAATAATCGGGAAAAATTAAGAAGAGAAGAAAAATGAAAATAATAATGACGGTAAGATGAGGGCTATGGTGATGTTGATGAAGAAGAAGAAGAAGAAGAAGAAGAAGAAGAAGAAGAAGAAGAAGATGAATAATAATAATAATAATAATAATAATAATAATAATAATAATAATAATAATAATAAGAAGAAGAAGAAGAAGGAGAAGAAGATGATGAAGGAGATGATGAAGAAGAAGAAGAAGAAGAAGAAGAAGCCACACTTATTGAGAGATAAACTAAAAGCCACACCAAGAGAACCGCATCAAACTAGAGCCACATCAAGGTAACCCAACGAAGTGAGAGCCACACTGATTACCATACCAAACCAGAGCCATACCAAAGAAGCCAAAGAATAAGGTTTACACTGAGCCACACTCACTGAACGCTACACTGAAAGCCACACCAAGCTAGAGCCAGATCATTAAAACCATACGAAGTGAAAGCCACACTAACTGCCACACCAATATCATACCAAAGAAGCAAAACAATATCACTTACACACAGAGCCACACCTACTGAAAGCCACACCAATTAAGAGAACTGCACCAAACTTAAGCTGCGTCATTAAAACCCCACAAAATGAGACCCACACTAATTGCCACACCAAGCCAGAGCCACAGCGGGCCACAGAGAGGGAGCCACACCGGGAGAGCCAGACTAAAGTTAGGGAGAACCACACACAGGTTAACAAACGTCCGAAAGAGTAATGATTTCCTTTAATTATACCTCAGCGCACATGCCTGTACAGGAGGGGAACGGGGAAGGGAAGGGGAGGAAGAAGGGGCAAGGGGAAGAGGAGTGGGGAGAGGGCGGTAAAGGGGGAGAGAGGGAGATGAAGAGGGAGGGAAGGAGAGAAGGGGTGAAGATAATAGGATCGGAGAGGAAGGGATAGGTGAAAAGGAAAGGGAAAGATGTGAGGGGAAGAGAAATGGAGAGATACTGAGGAAAAGGAATGAGAAAGAGGAATGAGGAGAGACGAATGGGAAGAGGGAGGGAGGTAGGGAAGGAAGGGGATAAGAGAAATGGAGAGAGATATTGAGAAGAGGAAACGGGAGAGAGGAAAAGGGAAGAGGAATGGAGGGATATTGAGGTAAAGGGGAGGAAGGAAGGGGTTAGGGAAGATGACTGGGGAAAGCGTGAGGAACGGAAATGGGGAAGGAAGGTGAAGGGAACAATGAAAGAGGATCGCCGGAAAGAGGATAGATAAAGAGGAGAATGAAGGAGGGAAAGACGGTGAGGGGAAAGTAAGACGGTGAGGGGAATGGAGTAAAAAGGAGAGAGGGAAGGGGGGAAAGTTAAGGAAAAGAAAAGTTTGAGAGAGAGCAGGTAAGAGGGAGAGGGGATAGGAGAGAGGAAAGAAAATGGGGAAATAGAGAAAAGGGAAAACGAAGACAGAGGAATGGGAAAGGGGAAGAAGAGAAGGAAGGATGAAATCTGTGAAGAAATAGATAGATAGATAGATAGATAGATAGATAGGTGGAGAGAGAGAGAGAGAGAGAGAGAGAGAGAGAGAGAGAGAGAGAGAGAGAGAGAGAGAGAGAGAGAGAGAGAGAGAGAGAGAGAGAGAGCGGTACCTATACAAGAGGAGAGAAATTATACTTTATTCCTCTAAATTTCCCCTCTTTTCTCTCCCTTCTCTCCCTTCCCCTCTCCCCCTCTCCCTCCCTCCCCCTCTCTCTCCCTTTCCCTAACTTTGCCCTCTACCCTTTCCGTTCCCTTTAACTCTACTACTCTCCATTCTCCTCTCCACTCTCCTCCCTTCTACTCTCTCTCTCTCTCTCTTCCCCTCAGGCGCTGTGGGATCTCAAGCGGAACACTCCACTAAGGCGATTGTGTGTGTGTGTGTGTGTGTGTGTGTGTGTGTGTGTGAGAGAGAGAGAGAGAGAGAGAGAGAGAGAGAGAGAGAGAGAGAGAGAGAGAGAGAGAGAGAGAGAGAGAGAGAGAGAGAGAGAGAGAGAGAGAGAGAGAGAGAGAGAGAGAGAGAGAGAGAGAGAGAGAGAGAGAGAGAAAGGGGGGGAGACAGACAGGCAGACAGAGAGGCACACAAAAATAAAGAAAGATAGACGGACGGATAGACATAAAATCAGATAGTCATAAATAACAGCAAAACGCATCCGTGGAGCAGTGGTTAGCGTGGCCACCTGTCAATGCGCGGGCCCGGGTTAAAATCCAAGCCTGGGCAGTGGATGCGAGGCTCACCTACCTGATCCTCCTCCCTTTCGGGCTGGTCGATAAATGGGTACATACCTGTGAACACCTGGGGAAGGTAAACTGTGGTAACCCGGCCCGTGTCCCGAGGTAATGGGTTCGTACTCACCACAGGCTTAGAGGGCCAATGGGACGGAGATGAGCACCGCAGCCACGCGCAGCTATAGCGTATGCATCCAACTTTACCTTAAAGGAATAAAAAAAAAAAAATAAGAGAGGAAAGATATACAGAAATAAATCAAAGCAAAAGAAAAAAAACTGAAAAAGGAAAAAAATAAGAGGGTACTAAGCAGGAGGAGGAGGAGGAGGAGGAGGAGAACGAGGAGATTTCTTCCTTCTTTAAAAGAGGAGAGAGGCAAACACTGGAAGGCGGGGAGATTAAATGAGATGAAATAGTACGCTTTGAACAGAGGGGAGGAAGGGAGGGAGCGGGAGAGAGGATGGGAGGGCAAGGCGGCTTAGGAGGAGGAGGAGGAGGAGGAGGAGGGAGAGGCAGGTTCGGATGAGGGAAGCTGTGAAGAGAGTGAGAGGCTGGGGATGGAGATGAGGAAGGGGGGAGGGAAGGAGGTTAAGGAGGGAAGGAAGAGAAGAGAGGGGAAAGAGAGGGGTCAAGAAGCATAAGGGAGAGAGAATCAACAAGGAAGAGTGGGAGAGGGAGAGCTAGGTAAGTCTCCCTCATCTCCCCTTGACCTTACGGAGGGAGAGTAGAGGGGAGATGAGGGGAGGAGGGAGAGAGAGAAGGGGAAAGGGAGGAGTGGTGGACTAAAGAAATATTGGATGAGGGGAGGTATAGGAAAAAAAGGAGGACGGAGGAAACAGGATAAAAAGGGAGGGAGGCGAAGGGAGGCGAGGGGAGAGGAAGGAACACGAAAAGGAAGAGAAAGTAGAAAGGGGGAAGAGATGCAGAGAGAGTGCGGAGGAACAAAGGGAAGAAAATATGCAAGGAGAGAAATATGAAGAGAGAAGAGAGAGAGAGAGGAAAAAGTATGAAAAGAATGTGTGAGAGAGAGAGAGAGAGAGAGAGAGAGAGAGAGAGAGAGAGAGAGAGAGAGAGAGAGAGAGAGAGAGAGAGAGAGAGAGAGAGAGAGAGAGAGAGAGATTTGAAACATTTATTTGAAACATTTATTAATAGCCTATTAGGTACAGTTACATATGTTGTTGTATGTATTGTTAGAGGCCAGCCTTTATATATGAATAAGCTTTTCAGGCAAAAGAGAGAGAGAGAGAGAGAGAGAGAGAGAGAGTATTATTATTATTATGATCGTTTTATAGGTGAAATTAATGAGGATGATACTGATGCTGCTGCTGCTGCTGATGATGATGGGAGATAATGGTTTCATAATGACGAAGAAACTGTCCACGAATAAAACATCTTGATTGCATAATAACGAGAATTTCCCTCTCTCTCTCTCTCTCCTGCCTGTCTCATTACACTGTCTCTGTGTGCATGGATGCCTGACTGTCTGTATTCTCTCTCTCTCTCTCTCTCTCTCTCTCAAGTACCTATATATCTCATGCCTCATTCACATCCCCAAAGTGGTTTCTCCATATCTTAAGTGCGCTGTTATTCACCAAACACACACACACACACACACACACACTGTTACGACTTAGGTGCTTTAGTTTTCCTGTATCTGAGCTTAAGAACGACTGATTATTTTTTCATTATTATTATTATTTATTTATTTATTTTACATTTCGCCTGCTGACCCGATAGGGTTTCGTTGTGGAGCCTGGTGGTCGGTCCCAGACCGTTATTGCGCAGGCAAGTGTTTATAGTGCGCCATCTTGCTTGCCTCATGCTGCCCCAGGAGTTCATCTTTGATATTTCTTTTAGAGAAAGTCTAGAGTCAAGGTTGGTTGATGGTCTTCAGGACAGCATGTGGAGGCCACTCAGCGATGACTGAAAAATTGCCAGCTTGTTTGTAGCGGCGGGCGGTACGCGAACCTGCGTCCTCCTGGACGCCGCGCCCGCACGCTGACCACTCAGCCACCGCCTCCTCGAAGGAAGAAATACCTGTCTTTCTAAATAATCAAGCCTGTCGCTACTCTTTCACAGCTTGGCCATCTACACCAGGACATTAATTTTGCATGAGGAGAGGGAAAAGGTGAGAGGAAGGCTTTCTATGCCACAGACAAACAGACAGACGGACAGATAGAGATTGAAAGACAGATAGACAAATAACTAGATTAATATGTGAGTAAACAGACAGATTAACAGATAAATGCAAAACGCGCGCCAAGAGAGAGAGAGAGAGAGAGAGAGAGAGAGAGAGAGAGAGAGAGAGAGAGAGAGAGAGAGAGAGAGAGAGAGAGAGAGAGAGAGAGAGAGAAAAATATAGAGAAACAGGCGGAGAGAAAACGAACGAACAATCTGACAGACATTCACACTTCCATTTTCGTGTTGCAAATTTATGCTTTAACTCGTGTCAATACGCCTCTCTCTCTCTCTCTCTCTCACCTGAGCTAGAGCACCTCCTCCTTGCAGTCCTCTTATAACGCCTCCTCCTCTTCTTCCTCCTCCCAAACCTCCCCATCTTCACCAACATCTTTCCCTTCCCGACCTTTTCCCTCACTTCCACCACATTCTATGCCGTCGCCTCCTCCTCCTTCCTTACCACCAACATTTCCACCACAGTCAGTACGATATCAACCACCTCCGCCACCACCTCTATATTCTTCCTCCTCCTCCTCCTCCTCCTCTTTCTCTACCACCTCTACGTTGTTCTAATCCTTTATTTGTTTATTTATTCCTCGACCATGTTATCGAATTCCACGACTTATGTTACATATACCTATTTTTCTTTCACTTAACCAAGTTTTTATTATTTTTTTTTGTATCGTTACTCATTTTTTCCTTTTTTCAGTATTGCTTTGGTTCTCGCTACGTCTGTCATATTTTTAATGCTATTATATATTTTTTCGTGGGATTTCTTTTCACTTCCATCTCGATTTTCTATTATATTTTTTTCCGTTTTATATTTTATTCATATAACGCAGGTGCGGGCGGGCAACTTTTTCCAAGTGAGGGCCAGACGAGACTCTCTGGAGCAGGCCGCGGGCCGGAGTGAGAAACGAGAACACCAAAGTAAAAATAGTTAAAAATGAAAAACATACAGATCAGTGAGACAATTGGTGCTGCTTGCCATGAAGAAGTGTTTCAGTGTCTGACTCGATCTATGAGGTAGATAACAGAATAATGTCATTGAGGTGAAGATCTGAGAGTTGGGAGCAAAGTCGAGACTTCGTGTCCTTCATTTTGGAGGAGAGCAGCTCACAACAGTAGATGCAGCAAGGCAAGGAAAATACTCAAACTTAACATCAGATCACATCTAAACCTCAACCTCGAAAGCATCGACGTGTGCGTGCATGTCTGTCAGGAGAATGTCTTTCCTTGCAGCTTCACATTGAGGGTGTTCAGATGCGCAGTGATGTCCATGAGTAGGCACAGGCAAGCGAGCCATTGCGGGTCAAAGTGATCAGCGTGGGGAAGATTCTTCTGACGGAGGAAAGTGGCGATCTCCGGCTGCAGGTCGCACACACGGGACAGCATGGCCCCACGACAAGACAGTTTCAGCCTGTCCTTTGTTTGAATCATATAGGACAACCAGATCTCAAAGAAGACAGACTGGCTTTAAAGGACAGACCTGGCAACACTCGCAGAGGGAGGTGAGGATCACAGGCTTGCCAAACAGTATTTGCCATTTGGCATTTTTTTCCAGGGGCATCGCGGGCCGGATTGCAATGTTAATGCCTAGCAGGGTGGCAAGCCGGAAGCCAGGCCGTCATGGCCCGGTAGGCTTTCTTCAGGGGCCCGGTGGTCGGCCCAAGCCCGCCATGGCGCAGGCAATATTTATAGTGGCGCCATTTTTTTTTGGCTCATGCTGCCCCCCGGAGCTCATTCTTGATTCACTTGGATGGTTTCTTCTAGAGCCCGGGTTGATGGGTGGTCTTCAGGACAGCATGTGGGTAGTCTTAGGCCACTCGGCGGTGACTGAAAAATAACAGGTGGTAACGTGGGGATTCGAACTCGAATCGTCCAGCACGCGGTGAATGCAGGGCCCGCACGCTAACCACTCAGCCACCGACGGCGGACCAGATATAATGCATACGCTTGCGTGAGTACGTGCGTACGCGCGCGCACGCGCGTGTGTGTGTTTGTGTGTGTGTGTGTGTGTGTGTGTGTACTTCACCACTGCCTGATCACGAGCTGGACTCGTCATCGCCAGCAAGTACCCTCGCGATTAAAGTAAGGCTCATTACAGTCGATCTCTGGGTACTGGCGTGACCTTCACACACCCCATCCCCCTTGCTCAACGGGGAGAGTAACCACTCTTTGTCAGCGGAAATATCCCGACCTGAGAGGGGCTCGAACCTCAGCCTGCCAGGCCGGAGCCCGGTAGCTTAAAGCTTAAACCCTTGAGCTACCGGAATGGTGTGTGTAATTTCCGCACGGCCTGATCACGAGCTGGGCTCACAGTCGCCAGCAAGTACCCTCCTGACCCGAGCAACCTACTTATAGTCGATTTCTGGGTACTGTCAGGACCTTCACACACCACACACCCCAGCCCCTTGCTCAAAGGGGGACAGTAAGCGCTACTCTGTCAGTGGAAGAATCCGCCTGAGCAGGGCTCGAACCTCAGCCTGCCAGACAATGGAGCCTGGCAGTACAGCGCTCTACCATTGAGCTACCGGAGCGGTGTGTGTGTGTGTGTGTGTGTGTGTGTGTGTGTGTGTGTGTGTGTGTGTGTGTGTGTGTGTGTGTGTGTAATTCACCACGGCCTGATCACGAGTTGGACTCGCTTTCGCCTGCAGGTACTCTCCCGACGAGAGCAAGTGCTCATTTCGTCGATCTCTGGGTACTGCCAGAACCTCACACATCACACACTACACACCCCATCCCCTTGCTCAAGGGGGGACAGTAACCACTCCTAGTCAACCGAAAGAATCCGGCCTGAGCGGGGATTGAACTGCCGCCTGTTTGGCCGTTAAGCCTCGCAGTGCAACGCTCTACCGATTGAGCCACCGGAGCGGTGTGTGTGTGTGTGTGTGTGTGTGTGTGTGTGTGTGTGTGTGTGTGTGTGTGTGTGCTTATCGGTCTAGCTTTCCATCTTTTTATTCATTAGTCTACTTATCAATCTATATATCTGTCTATTTACATATCTGTCTGTCTGACTATTTATCTGTATCTACATATCTATCTATATTTTTATCTATTTACCTATATCGATCATTCTGTCTATTTATCCATCTATCTCTTTATTCTACTTCTCCATCTATCTATCTATATGTTTGTCCATCTACAAGTCTTTCCACCTATGCATCTATCTACCTACATATCCATCTATCGACCTATCTATCTTTAAACATTTTTCGTCCATTTTCTAACTCGTCTACACGTTTATTGATTGTTGCATCGCCCAACGTTTAGCTGTGGCACCTTTAAATGTGTGAAAAGGGTACCTACGTGTGTGTATGTATGTATGTACCTATGTATGTATGTATGTAGGTAGGTAGGTAGGTAGGTAAGTATGCATGTAGGTAGGTAGGTATGGTTGTTTGTATGTATGTACGTATGTATGTATGTATGTATGTATGTATGTATGGATGAACAGACGATTGGATGGATGGATGTGTATGTATGTATGTATGTATGTATGTATGAGTGAGTGGATGTGTGTATGTATGAAAAAAAAGTGTTTCCCCTGTTTAAATTCATTACAATCCTTCCATTAGCTTAATTCAGGGACAGGCGAAGCATTAAACTCGGCAGGCAGGGGAGGAAAAAGAGATACACGGATGCGAGGAAGAAGAAAGGAGAGGAAGAAAAAAAGAAGCAAAAAAAGAGGAAAAGGCGAGGTGAGAAGTCCAGGAGGAATTGAGGATGGGAAGATGGGAAGCTGATGGGAAGATGGGATGGGAAGATACTGAGTTAGAAGGTGAGGAAGAGGGGGAGAAAGAAGAGAGCGTAAGGAAGGGAAATAAGGAAGGGAGGAAAGAGATGAAGGAAGGAAATGAGGAAAGAGATGATGAAAGGTTAGACAAAAAGGGAGGAAAGAAGGAAGGAAGGAAAAGAGGAGGAGTGGGAAAAACGGAAGAATGTGAGGAAGGGGAGACGGGAGGAAAGTAGGAAGTCAGAAAAGAAGAGAAGAAAGAAAGGAAGAGGGGGAGGAAGGGTGGAAAAGAGGAAGCGGAGGAGGAGTGGAATGGGGAGTGTGCAAAAAGAGGAAGGTGGAAGGAAGGAAATGAGGAAGAGAGGATGAGGAGGAGGCAGGAAGAAAGAAAGGAAGAGGAGGAGGAAGAGTGGAAAAGAGGAAGCGGAGGAGGAGTGGAATGAGGAGTGTGAGAAAGAGGAGGGTGAAAGGAAGGAAATGAGGAAGAGAGGATGAGGAGGAGGCAGGAAGAAAGAAAGGAAGACGAGGAGGAAGAGTGGAAAAGAAGAAGCGGAGGAGGAGTGGAATGGGGAGTGTGCAAAAAGAAGAGGGTGGAAGGAAGGAAATGAGGAAGAGAGGATGAGGAGGAGGCAGGAAGAAAGTGAGGAAAGAAAGAAAGGAAGGTACGAAGAGAGGAAAGTAAGGAAGAAAAAAAGAGGAAGAGCGGGAGTAAGCAGATGAAGTGTGAAAATGAGGGAGAAAGGAAGGAAAAGAGAAAAACGGGAAAAACGGAAGAATATGAGGAAAAGGAGGAGGAAGGGAGGAAGGAAAAGAGAGAGCATGAAGAAGAAAGGAGTATGAGGGAGAGGAAGGAAGAGAAGAGAGGTATGTGGCGTAGGAGAAATTGGTCAACAAGTAAACAATTTCCAAGTGATGCAGAGGCGAACAAAAAACAAAAGGAAGCAAAAAATCATTCTCTAGTCTATTTTTTTCTTCAGGCGAGGGGATGTGATGAATGGAGGGGCGAGGGGGGAGGGGAGGAGGGGGGAAGGGGAGGAGAGGGGAAGCAAGAAGGGAGGAGGGGAAGGGATCGTGGAAACTATGTAGTATTTATTACCTTCCTAAAAAAAAAAATGACAGTATCCGAGTACAAATTGTTTCTTGTTTCGATTTGTTTTATCTTTTTTATATATATTTCTTACGTAATCGAGTTTCCGGTGTGTGTGTGTGGGTGGGTGTGTAGGTTAGGTTAGGTTATTTTTTTTTATTTTTTTTTACATAATCGAGTATTCGGTGTGTGTGTGTGTGTGTGTGTGTGTGTGTGTGTGTGTGTGTGTGTGTGTGTGTGTGTTCAGCTGTCAGCCTTCCCGATTGTTAGCTCATAAGTCTGTGGATCCGGTATTTATCAACGTGTTTGAGTTTTTATAACGGGATCACTATTCAACCATTGTTTGTTTGCCATCATAAAAGAGGGAAAAAAGTTTACCATTCACGAGCGCTTGAAAAAAAGAGGTATAATACGGGGATCTAAATTGCCTTTTAATGGAAACCCGGATTTAATTATTCAATACATTGCTCTTTTATATTTTTTTAAAGAGAAGGAGGGAGGGGGAGGGACAGAGGGAGGGAGAGGAATGCGGAAGAGGGAGAACAGAGGGAGGAGAGAAAAGAGGGAGGTAGGCAATGGAAGACGAAAGAAATGAGAACGAAAGGAAAGAAAAAAATGAAAAGGTAACAGAAAAGGAAAGAAAAAAGGAAGGGAAAGGAAAAGGGAAGGGAAGAGAAAGAAAAAAAGGAAGGGAAAGGAAAAAGGAAGGGAAAGAAAAGAAAAAAATAAAAAGGAAAAAGGAAGGGAAAGGAAAATGGAAGGGAAAGGAAAAAAAGGAAGGGAAAGGAAATAAAGTACGGAGAGGGTTAAAGGAAGGAAGAGAGAAAGGAAAATGAGAGAATGAAGAAAATGAGGAGGAAGAAAGGAAGAGAATAACAGGAAATCAGAAAGGAGAGAAGAAAAGGGGGAAGGATTTGAGGCAGGACAGAGAGAATGAGGAGGGTAAGGAGGAAGAGAAAGTAGGAGAGGTAGGAGAGGAAAAGGGGAGGCAGGGAAGGAGAAGAGGAAGCAAGGAGGGGACGAAGGAGAGAAAAGAAAAGGAGCTAAAAAAGAAGGAAGGAAAGAGTGAAGGAAGAAACACTGAGGATAGAATAATGAAGAAGGGAAGAAGGAGAGAGAGGGAAGAAGAGACCGAGAGAAGAGGGTATGGAAAGAAGGGGAAAAAGTGGAAGGTTCAATAACGAGGGAGGAAGGAAGATGAAAAAATGTGAGGAATGGAAGGAGAGAAGGAAGGAAGAGAAGTGTTGAAGAAAGGAAAGAAGGGATTAAAGACAGGAAGGCAGGGAAGATGAGCAGGAAGAAAGAGGGGAAGAATGGGAGGAAGAGGAGGGGAGGAAGAGGGGATCGTTGGAAGGATGTGGAGGCGGGAAGAAAACAGGGAAGAAAACTCGAACGAAAGGAAAGAAGAAAAATGAAAAGGTAGCAGAAACGGAAAGAAAAAAGAAGGGAAAGAAAAAGGAAGGGAAAGAAAAGAAAAAATGAAAAGGAAAAAGAAAGGGAAGGAAAATAAGGAAGTGAAAGAAAGGGAAACAGAGAAAAGAAATATAGAGAAAAAAAAGGAAAAAAATGTGGGGAAGGGAAGTGGAGGAGGAAGAAAAATAAGAAGGAAGGAAAGTGGAGGAGGGAGAAAGGAGGGGATAGAGGTAAAGAGAGGAAGGAAGGAAGGGAAGAAGAGGAGAGAAAGAAAAAAAAGGAGAGAGTGAGGAAGGAAAGTGGAGGAGAGAGGAAGGAAAGAGTGAGAGGAAGGGAAGAGAAGGATGGAGGAAGGAGGGGAGAGAAGAAAGAGAGGGAGGAGGGAAGGAAGGGAAGGAGAGGAGGGAAAAAAAAAGAGGGGAAAAGCGGGAGATAGGAAAAAGTGTGAGGAAGGGGAGGAGGAAAGGAAGGAAAGAAGAGGAAGGAAGGAATATAAAAAGAAGGGAGAAAAAAAGGAGGAGGAGAAAAGAGGGAGGAGGGAAGATGAAAGGAAGAAGAGAAGAATGCGAAAAAAAGAAAGGAGAAAAGAAAAAGGAGGAAGAAAGGAAGGTGTATAGAGATCGGATTGGTTTGTATGAAGTCCGGGGAGGTATAGAGACGGGGGAGGGGGAGAGGGAGAGGAGGAGGAAGGGGGAAGAGGAGAGGAAGAGGAGGAGGAAGGAGGGAGAGGAGATATAGTGAAGAGGTGAAACCGATGACCTTTCCCGAGGTAAAGAGCGACCTATCCTCCTCCTCCTCCTCCTCTTCCTCTTCCTCTTCCTCCTCCTCCTCGTACACCTTTTCCTTTCAACCATTCAGCTTCTTTTTTTGTACTTCTATTAGATTTCTCCGAATACACTCTCTCTCTCTCTCTCTCTCTCTCTCTCTCTCTCTCTCTCTCTCTCTCTCTCTCTCTCTCTCAACACTCGGTCAGTCCCTGTTTCAGTATTAAGTTCGCGTTCCCAGGCCAGGTATTAAATATGTGCACTCACACTTTTTATATCTATCACTCAGTCACTCAATCTATCTATCTGCGTATCTATTTTTCTCTCCATCCATTTATCTATCTGTCTACCGTCTTTTCTCTATCTCTATATGTCTGTCTGTCTATCTACTATCTATCTTTCCATCTATCGACTTCTCTTTAAATATTTTTCTTCCATTTTCTAACACGTCAACACTACACTAAGATCTATTTGCATATCTGTCAATCCATCTATTTTATCTATATGTCGTATGTTATGGTAGCTTGCATTTATTTTTATTTTCTTATTAATTTCTTTTCGTTAGTTATCTACTTTTCATTTATTCTCTTAGTTTGCGTTTACATCTTCGCCTTCATCAATAAACTCGAACCATCTTTTTCTATACTATCATTCTTATCATTATCATCACTGCCGCTATCAGGACAACAACATCATCATCCACGCCAACATCAACATGAGCAACAACAACAACAACACCAGCTACTACTACTACTACTACTACTACTACTATTACTGTTACGTATTTTCATCAAAGGACTGAAAACACGAGTCAAAGATAAACCCCGAGTCTCTGTGTGTGTGTGTGTGTGTGTGTGTGTGTGTGTGTGTGTGTGTGTGTGTGTGTGTGTGTGTGTGTGTGTGTTGATGGGCATTGTCCGTGCTCGTGTTTCCTTCAGTGAGCTCTTTATTCCCCTCTTCCTCCCTTTGCATCTTTTCTTCCTTCTTTCCTTCCTTTGTTTTCCTTTGGACGAGACTTTCCCTGACGCCTCCTTCTCCTCCTCCTGTTTTTATTCATTGTATCCTTCTTTTATATCCATTTGGGGGACTACTGCTCTGACATCTCCTCCCCAAAGATGTCCTCATGCCTCCTCCTCCCCCTCCTCTATCTCTCCCCCCCCTCCCTCCCGCAAATAATGAATGACCCCGTAAACTGACCAGGTGGAAATACCAGGGAAGCGACGCCCTTAAAGTTGAACCCACTGCATCACAAGGCTCGCTTCGCCTCCGCCTCTTCCTTCTCCTTCTTTTCCTCCACACCTTCTTCCTACTCTTTTCCCTTTCCTTCATCAGCATTATCTTCTTTTTCTCCTTCTCTTTCTTCTTCTTCTTCTTCTTCTTCTTCTTCTTCTTCTTCTTCTTCTTCTTCTTCTTCTTCACTTCTTCTCTTCCTTCTTCTTCTTCTTCTTCTTTTCCTTCTTCTTTTTCTCCTCCCCTACTTCTCCTCCTTTTCCTCCTCCTCCTTCTTCTTTTTTTTCCTCCTCCTCCTCCTCCTCCTCTTCTTTTTGTTTTCACCATCATGATCTTTCATTCTTTTCATCATCATCATCATTATCATTATCTTTCTCTACCTCCTCTTGATGAAGATGATGATGAAGACGATGAAAAGAGTCGACAGCGTAGCCTCGACACGACACACAAGAGCCAATGTGAGCAGAAACATGTTCAATAGACGAACTGTTGCAACTCGACGCGAAAAAAACAAACAAAAAAAAACAGGTCATAATCTCAGCCCTGCACATGAACGCGCGTAGCTTAATACCCAAACGGGGCGAGTTTAGTGCGTGCATTGCAGCAGATAAACCGGAAGTGGCAGCCATTACCGAGACTTGGGGCAACACTACACATTTAGGTCGGTATTACAAGACATTTTCACTTCTCACATCAGCTATTTCTAAAGGTCAAAGAGGGGGTCAGTCGGGATCTAATAAGTGTTTTATTCAGGTTCACGGTACAGAGGAAGGGTCAGACTACCAACAGGGTCATAAAACTACTCCTGGATATGCCCAAAACTCCTACGAAACTATTTTTAAAGGTCAAAGAGGGGGTCAATCGGGTTCTAATGAGTGTTTCTTCAGGTTCACGGTACAGAGGAAGGGTCAGACTACCAACAGGGTCATAAAACTACTCCTGGATATGCCCAAAACTCCTACGAAACTATTTTTAAAGGTCAAAGAGGGGGTCAGTCGGGTTCTAATGAGTGTTTCTTCAGGTTCACGGTACAGAGGAAGGATCAGACTACCAACAGGGTCATAAAACTACTCCTGGATATGCCCACAACTCCTACGAAAGCCTTGTCAAATATGTGTTCTTGGGCGGCGAGATGTCTTTTAATACGACGCTTAGGTCAGTATCACAAGACATTTTCGCTTCTCACATCAGCTATTTCTAAAGGTCAAAGAGGGGGTCAGTCGGGTTCTAATGAGTGTTTCTTCAGGTTCACGGTAAAGAGGAAGGATCAGACTACCAACAGGGTCATAAAACTACTCCTGGAAATGCCCACAACTCCTACGAAAGCCTTGTCAAATATGTGTTCTTGGGCGGCGAAATGTCTTTTAAAACGACCCTTAATGTCTGAACTGCCACTCGCGGCGCATGAAAGCTTTCACAAAAAAAAAAAAAAAACGTATACAAAGAGGGAAAGCGTAATATTTCACGTCAAAAGTACGTTCTCAGCGTAAAGATAGATAGGCAGGATGCAGAGACATATGATTCCGTTTGTGTGGACATAACCACATATAACAATAAAAAGCTAATTCTCGCAACCGTGTACAGAACCCCAAAACGACAAGCAGCTGACTACACGTCTTTCCATGTTTACTCTGCTTCTTGTTGTTCTTGTTTTTCTTTTTTCCCTCTTTTTTCCTTCTCCTCTTATCGTTATTCTCAGCAAAGACCTCAGCCACTTGAAGCATTGCAAGTCTGCCTGTGCGAAAGCTGATAATACAGTGCTTGGGTTTATACATTATAGCGAGGAACCTTAAGTGCAATACGGTAAGGGAAATGTTATTCTTGTATGAGTTAAAATGTTATTCTTGTATGAGTTCTCGATGCAACCTCAGTTTGATGGCAGTATGCAGAACAGTACTGGATCTCCATTTACAAGAAGGGCATCAATCTGCTAGAAAGACGACAGCGAAGAGCCACAAAACAAGCACCGTCGATCAGGATTAGCTCATATAGAGAAAACTCGTGCTTCTCAACCTTTTGTTCCTGGAATAGACATGACAAGGAAAGATGCGTCATGGGTGTGAATACGTTTGATAGCGTTAAATAATTCATGTTTATGAGCTCAAGACAAACCTAAGAGCGAGGATATGGTCCGTCACTTTGCGAGAGGCGATGCAAAACAAACATTGGTAGTATTCTCTCTCTCTCTCTCTCTCTCTCTCTCTCTCTCTCTCTCTCTCTCTCTCTCTCTCTCTCTCTCTCTCTCTCTCTCTCTCTCTCTCTCTCTCTCTCTGTCTGTCTGTCTGTCTGTCTTTCTGTTTGTCTGTCTGTCTCTCTCTCTCTCTCTCTCTCTCTCTCTCTCTCTCTCTCTCCCCCCCCCCCATCATGCATTAATTCAAATAACATCTAGCATTAGTAGTTAGTGCGAAAATTATTACTACATTAAAAAATCACAGACCATTAATTCCTAACGGCACGAGTGTATTGAACATCCCCACACCGACGCACACAGCTACACGTCTGCATGGTCACATCTCTATTTTGCGGGTCATGGGCGGCCTCTAACTCTTTTTAGGAGCAGTGAGTAGCGGTTTTTTTTTTCACATTTGTTACCTTTTTTTATGCCCTTGAACTGACTCCTCTGCTATAAAAAAAGAAAAAAACTTATCATAAACCAAAAAGGAGAAAGATTCGCCGTATTACCTGTTCATCCATGTATCCCGGTGCCCTCTCATAAAAAAAGCATGTATATTTTCGTGGGGTCAAGTTCAAATGGGCTCACGTTGTTGCTCCTGTTTTATGCTTTTTTTCTTCTTAAAATTTACGCATGAGAGCAGCGTTAGGTATTATCAATGATCTTAAATTTTGGATCATTGTTTATCACATTATTTTATGTTCTGTTTAATTTTTATGCCTATGTGAAATCGCGAAACAGTGGTCAATAAATACTTACTTATACTTTAATCGACGTATAACAATTTTCTTTCATTTTATCGTGTAGGTTTTAAAAAAAGATCACTTTCGTAATAGACAACAGTGTTCTACCGCTCTCTACAGCAGTGAATGGGCGGGCGGGGTGACGTCTTCGTGTCTTCTGTCCTAACCCAACACTAGCGTCACGGAACTGTTGGGTGAGCAAGGTGACTGATCATGGCTGTATTCTTAAACATTTCGGCCCAGAAGTACACATATTTGACAAGGCTTTCTTAGGATTTCTGGGTATTTCCATGGGTACTTTTATGACTCTGGTGGTAGTTTGACCTTCCTCTGTAACATGAACCTAAAAAAAAAATAGTCATGAGGACCCGACTGATCTTATTGGCCTTTGAAAATCGTTGATGAGAGGGGTGGAAGCGTCTGAGAATACCGATCAAATGCTCCCTCGTTGTAGGCCAGCACGCTTTTGGTTACACGCTGTTTGTCTTGTATGTACTGAGGTTATAGTAGCATTTGTCCTTCTCGTTTTTCATCACTACTTTTCTTCTCCCTCCTCCTTCACTCCACAAGATATTTAGACGTCCTTTTGCTCTTCCTCCTCCTCTTCCTTTTCTTCTCCCTCCTCCTCCTCCTTCTCTTCTCCCTCTTCCTTTACTCCACAAGATATTTAGAAGTCCTTTTGCTCCCCCTCCTCCTCTTCCTTTTCTTCTCCCTCCTCCTTCACTCCACCAGATTTTAAGAAGTCCTTTTGCTCTCCCTCCTCCTCTTCCTTTTCTTCTCCCTCTTCCTTCACTCCACAAGATTTTAAGACGCCCTTTTGCTCCCCCTCTTCTTCTTCCTTTTCTTCTCCCTCTTCCTTCACTCCACCAGATTTTAAGAAGTCCTTTTGCTCTCCCTCCTCCTCTTCCTTTTCTTCTCCCTCTTCCTTCGCTCCACCAGATTTTCAGACGTCCTTTTGCTCCCCCTCCTCCTCTTCCTTTTCTTTTCCCAACGTTCACCTCTTTTTCTTCCCTTTCTCTCTCCTTTCTCGTCCATCCCATTCCCTTTCCTTCATCACCGTATCTTTTTTTTTCTCCTTCTTCTTTTTCTTCTTCATTCCACTTCTTTTTCTTTCTCTTCTTTTTCTCCTCCCCCGTCAAGCTTTTTCCTCCTACTTCAGGGATATAAGATTATACTGACCCTTCTTCGCATGTTTTCAGACAGATTGCAGCAAGACCTCAACCTAAATCCATATTATTCTCCCCCACAACCTAGATTGAAAGTAGCGTAAGTTAACAATAGAGTAAAGCAACAGTTAATGTCCGCATGACAGGTGGAGTGAGGTGTGGGTGCAGTAAGGTGACAGGTTACTGGTGCGTACCTAGCACCGCCGGTAAAACGAGGATTAAGCCTCCACCTGTGCCACTGAAACTACACCTCACTCATCGTGAGTATTACGATTCTGGGGCTGCCCTGTGTAGGCCACTCGGCCTCTTCCAGCCTCCCTGTGTTTCCATGTTCTTATGTAATGAAGTCATTTTCCCCCACAGCTTAGGTTACCAGTAGTGTAAGTTAAGGGTAGTAATTTCCTCTTATTTCTCTCTTTACTGTAAAATTTCCATGTCCCTTTCTTCCTTAAAGGTACATGGTGTTCTCTTCTAACTATTTCCTGCCGGCACGTTGCCGGAGGGAGAGGTGGGTGGGGAGGAGCCTTCATCTTTTCTGTCCTGTCCTACCACACGTAGATTACTAGTAGTAGCGGTAGTAAACAGACACCCTCGCCATAGACCGATAGGTCTTCTGGTGTCTGTTCTTCCAATGTATTCCTATGTATTCCTCCTCCTTCTGCTGTTCGTCTTCTTTATATTCATTGTTTTTACTCTGCCTCCTCCTACTGTCTCTCTTCATTTTAATCTTTCCTTCTCCTCCTCCTCTTTCTCCTGCTTTTTATTCGTCGATTTTGCGTTTCCTTCTCTTACCGTCTGTCACTTTTTTTTTGTTACTGTATGTATTGCCTCCTCCTTCTCTCTCTCTCTCTCTCTCTCTCTCTCTCTCTCTCTCTCTCTCTCTCTCTCTCTCTCTCTCTCTCTCTCTCTCTCTCTCTCTCTCTCTCTCTCTCTCTCTCTCTCTCTCTCTCATCAGCAACCACTGGGACAGACTTTCTTCTTCAGCAGTTAGCTCAAGTATTATAGACAGTTTCAAGTCGTCATCAGATTAACACTTATGAGAAACAGCTATGTATTTATTGTTTTGCCGTAAATTTCAGATAAAGAAGCGGCACAAGAACACGGCCACAATGTTAACGTGTACTATTTCCTTCCCCCATAGGCTGTAGTGTTAGTCTAGGTGCAGTCTTTTCGTATTTCCTGTAAGATCCCCATGTTCTGTTTTATATAAGATACATGATGTTGCTCTGTATGGGAAGGCGGTAACAACTGTGTACAGGTTCAGTGTTCTGGACTCCCAAGTTCAAGTCCACTCTCCTCGTGTTCTGGAGGCCCAAGTTCAAGTCCACTCTCCTCGTGTTCTGGATGCCCAAGTTCAAGTCCACTCTCCTCGTGTTCTGGATGCCCAAGTTCAAGTCCACTCTCCTCGTGTTCTGGATGTCCAAGTTCAAGTCCACTCTCCTCGTGTTCTGGATGTCCAAGTTCAAGTCCACTCTCCTCGTGTTCTGAAGGCCCAAGTTCAAGTCCACTCTCCTCGTGTTCTGGATGCCCAATTTCAAGCCCACTCTCCTCGTGTTCTGGATGCCCAAGTTCAAATCCACTCTCCTCGTGTTCTGGATGTCCAAGTTCAAGTCCATTCTCCTCGTGTTCTGGATGCCCAAGTTCAAGTCCACTCTCCTCGTGTTCTGGATGCCCAATTTCAAGCCCACTCTCCTCGTGTTCTGGATGCCCAAGTTCAAGCCCACTCTCCTCGTGTTCTGGTTGTCCAAGTTCAAGTCCACTCTCCTCGTGTTCTGGATGTCCAAGTTCAAGTCCACTCTCCTCGTGTTCTGGATGCCCAAGTTCAAGTCCACTCTCCTCGTGTTCTGGAGGCCCAAGTTCAAGTCCACTCTCCTCGTGTTCTGGAGGCCCAAGTTCAAGTCCACTCTCCTCGTGTTCTGGATGCCCAAGTTCAAGTCCACTCTCCTCGTGTTCTGGAGGCCCAAGTTCAAGTCCACTCTCCTCGTGTTCTGGATGCCCAAGTTCAAGTCCACTCTCCTCGTGTTCTGGATGCCCAAGTTCAAGTCCACTCTCCTCGTGTTCTGGATGCCCAAGTTCAAGTCCACTCTCCTCGTGTTCTGGATGCCCAAGTTCAAGTCCACTCTCCTCGTGTTCTGGATGCCCAAGTTCAAGTCCACTCTCCTCGTGTTCTGGATGCCCAATAGGGTTGCACCGATAAGCAGTTGGGCCGATTACCGATTACCGATTAATCGGTTGCCAATAATCGGCCGATACCGATTAATCGGCCGATTACTTTGAAATTGTAAATGAGATTAATATTAATATTATTACTGGAGTGGATACTGATATCACAAAGTTAGAGAAATACCTCTACTCTCATGTTTACAACTTTGTTTACTGGGCAGCTGTCATCTTTTGTATGGAGAGCAAATACTTCTTGTAATTTGTTACTTATGATTTGGCAACATCCTGATTTTAATGTTAAAATTTGTCAGTTTTCTCGTTCTTGTGGTGATCGTACGTATATATATCTCTTGAGCAAATTGGCACAAAAATATTTAAGTGCACCAGCATCCTCAGTGGAAAGTGAGAGGCTGTTTAGTACAGGTGGAAATATATACGAGCCTACGAGGAATAGACTTTGCCCAGAAAATGGAGAAATGTTAATGTTTTTACATTACAATTTAAGAGTGTTCAATTTAAAGTACTGAATAAAATCACATGTCTAGCTAGTTCCACACATTTACTGATATATATATATATATATATATATATATATATATATATATATATATATATATATATATATATATATATATATATATATATATATATATATATATATTTTTTTTTTTTTTAACATCAGGCATGATGAATGCTATTATTTTTTTGTTTTTACATTATTAATGTATGATTAGTTTAAGAGTGCTCAAGTACTGCGAAAAAATACTGTTTAGTTCCATACTTCTCATGAATGCTATTACTCAATTAAAGTGTTAATTAAAATGTATTTAAGAGTGCTAAATTTAAAGTACTAAGAAAAAAAAAATTTAGTTCCATAATTTAATTATATTACATGACCTTGTTTCCTTATGTACGGCAGCCATATTGAATGATATTACTCGATCAATGTTTTGTTGTTGCATTGTAATATATTTAAGAGTGTTCAGTTTAAAGTACAGTATTGAGAAAAATAAATGGTTTAATTTCATACTTTTCATGATATATTGCATTATTTTTTTCCTATGCACGGCAGACATAGTGAATCATAATACTCAATTAAAATATTTTTAGTTTTCGCATTATGATTTTTAACAGTGTTCATTTTAAAGTACTGAGAACAATTACTTGTCTAGTTCCATGCTTTTCATTATATTACAATGATTTGTTTCCTTAATCACAACAGATATGGTGAATGATATTACTGTTACTGTACTATAGGAGTTGAAATAAGTATATATTTTTTGGTTTATTTTTTCTAGATACAGTTAAAGGAAATATAGGTATTTCATATTATTAATTCAAATGTAATTTGAATTGTCTAATGTACATTTGCATATTAACTTGTTTGTAATAAATGCTGTGGAAAGGTGTGTCAAGAGTTTTGGTGACATCACCATCCTTATATCAATATTAATGATATTGTGTTATGTACATTGCACCATAAAAGAGAGAAAAAAAATTTGATAATCGGCCCGATTAATCGGCCAAAAGCCCGATTACCGATTAATCGGCAAAATGGCCGATAAGGCCGATTACCGATTACCTGCCGATTAATCGGTGCAACCCTAATGCCCAAGTTCAAGTCCACTCTCCTCGTGTTCTGGATGCCCAAATTCAAGTCCACTCTCCTCGTGTTCTGGATGTCCAAGTTCAAGTCCACTCTCCTCGTG
>NC_066509.1:15614428-15644428 GCF_024679095.1 Eriocheir sinensis
TCAACTGGAAACTTCATATCTCATCTCTTACTAAATCAGCTTCCTCGAGGCTGGGCGTTCTGTACCGTCTCCGCCAGTTCTTCTCCCCTGCACAGTTGCTGTCCATACAGGGCCTTGTCCGCCCTCGTATGGAGTATGCATCTCATGTGTGGGGGACTCCACCACACAGCTCTTCTGGACTGAGTGGAGTCTAAGGATCTTCGTATAATCAGCTCTCCTCCTCATACTGATAGTCTTCTACCTCTTAGATTCCGCCGCAATGTTGCCTCTCTTCTATCTTCTATCGATATTTCCACGCTGACTGCTCTTCTGAACTTGCTAACTGCATGCCTCCCCCCCTCCCGCGGCCCCGCTGCACTCGACTTCTACTCATGCTCATCCCTATACTGTCCAAACCCCTTATGCAAGAGTTAACCAGCATCTTCACTCTTTCATCCCTCACGCTGGTAAACTCTGGAACAATCTTCCTTCATCTGTATTTCCTCCTGCCTACGACTTGAACTCTTTCAAGAGGAGGGTATCAGGACACCTCTCCTCCCGTATTTGATCTTCCTTTCGGCCACCTCTTTTGTTTCTTTTTTAGGAGCAGCGAGTAGCGGGCTTTTTTTTATTATTGTTTTCTTTTTTTGTGTGCCCTTGAGCTGCCTCCTTTGTTGTAAAAAAAAAAAAAAAATAGGGATGAGCATGAGTAGTAAGTCGTGTGCAGCGGGGCCGCGGGAGAGAGGGAGACATGCAGTTAGCAGGTTCAGAAGAGCAGTCAGCATGAAAATATCAATAGAAGATAGAAAGAGAAGCAACATGGCGGCGGAATTTAAGAGGTAGAAGGCTGTCAGTAAGAGGAGGAGACCTGATGAGACGTAGAGCCTTAGACTCCACTGTCCAGAAGAGCTGTGTGAGTGGAGCCCCCCACACGCGTGCGACGTTTACTCCATACGAGGGCGGACAAGGCCCCTATATATGGGAAGCATCTGTGCGGGGGAGAAGAACTGGCCTAGACGATACAGAACGCCCAACCTCGAGGAAGCTGATTTAGTAAGAAAGGAGATGTGAAGTTTCCAGTTGAGATTTTGAGCTAAGGATAGACCGAGGATATTTAGTGTTGAAGAAGGTGACAGCTGGGTGTTGTTGAAGAATAGGGAATAGGTGTTTGGAAGATTGTGTCGAGTTGATAGGTGGAGAAACTGGGTTTTTGAGGCATTGAAAGACACAATGTTCCTTTTACCCCAATCGGAAATAATAGCAAGGTATGAGGTTAAGCGTTTTGCAGCCTCCAGTCTGGAGTCTTGTAATTCCTGTTGAGAGGGTCTTCTGTTGAAAGAAGTTGAATAATGCAGAGTGGAGTCATCAGCGTATGAGTGGATAGGACAGTTTGTTATGGAAAGATCATTAATGGAAGAGAGTGAGTGATAGGACAGAGCCCTGTGGAACACAACTGTTGATAGGTTTAGGGGAAGAACAGTGACCGTCTACCACAGCAGAGATAGAACGGCCGGAAAGGAAACTGGAGATAAAGGAACAGAGAGAGAGATAGAATCCGAAAGAGGGCAGTTTAGAAAGCAAAGACTTGTGCCAGACTCTATCGAAGGGTTTCGATATGTCTAGCGCAACTGAGAAAATTTCACCGAAACGGCTAAGAGAGGATGACCAAAAGTCAGTTGATCGCCAGTAGAACACCCCTTGCGGAACCCATACTGCCGATCAGATAGAAGGTCAGAAGTGGAAAGGTGCTTTTGAATCTTCCGGTTAAGGATTGATTCAAAAGCTTTAGATAGACAGGAAAGTAAAGCTATAGGACGGTAGTTTGAGGGATTGGATCGATCACCCTTCTTAGGCACAGGCTGTATGAAGGCATACTTCCAGCAGGAAGGAAAGGTAGATGTTGACAGGCAGAGGCAAAGAGTTTGACTTGGCAGGGTTTCAGCACGGAGGCACAGTTTTTAAGTATAATAGGAGGCACTCCATCAGGTCCATAAGCCTTCTGAGGATTGAGGCCAGAGAGGGCATAGAAAACATCCTTTTCAAGAACCTTTATAACAGGCATAAAGTCAGAGGGGGAATGAGTAGGAGGAATATGCCCAGAATCATCCAGAGTGGAGTTGTTACGGAAAGTTTGAGAGAAGAGTTCAGCCTTAGAGATAGATGAGACGGCGGTGCTGCTGTCAGGGTTAAGGAGAGGAGGGAAAGATGAAGAAGTGAAATTGGAGGAGATATTTTTGGCTAGGTGCCAGAAGTCACGGGAAGAATTAGAAAAAGCAAGGTTTTGACATTTTCTATTCATGAGAGATGTTTTGGTAAGTCGAAGAATAAATTTAGCACGATTCCGGGCTGAAATATAAAGATCATGGTTAGCAGGAGTGCGAAGGCTCTGGTACCTTTTGTGAGATGCCTCTCTATCTTTGTTACCACGAGAACAAGCATGATTAAACCAAGGCTTTTTAGCATGAGGAGTAGAGAAAGTACGTGGAATGTATGCCTCCATTTCAGAGACAATCACCTCTGTAATGCGCTGGGCACACACAGAGGGGTCTCTAACCAGGAAGCAGTAGTCATTCCACGGGAAATCGGAAAAGTACATCCTCAGGTCGTCCCACCGAGCTGAAGCAAAATGCCAGAAGCATCGCCTCTTCGGTGGGTCCATATTTATACATATATACTCTGACGACCAGGGAACACGGCCTCCTGACAATCCCCTCACAACTCTCTGAAGTATACCCTGACCCCCATGCAACTAGTCCCTTGACAGTCCCTCGACAATTCTCTGTACAATCCCCTGAGAACCCACGCAGCAAGGCCCTGTGACCCTCTCCTGACAAATCTTTGAACTGTGCCCTGACAATCCCCTGACAACCCACGAAACAAGGATCATTGACAATCCCGACAATTCTAAACAATGCCCTGACAATTTCCTGACGACTCACGCAACAAGGCTCCATGACAATCCCATATCTCTTTCAACAATTTCCTGACAATCCCCTTACGACCCACACAACAAGGCCCCCTGACAACTCTTTGAACAATGTCCTGACAATTCCCTGACGACCCACGCAACAAGGCCCCCTGACAACTCTTTGAACAATGTCCTGACAATTCCCTGACGACCCACGCAACAAGGCCCCCCTGCCATCCCCTGACAACTATCTGAACTATA
The DNA here is from genome assembly GCF_024679095.1 of Eriocheir sinensis. NCBI lineage: Eukaryota > Metazoa > Arthropoda > Malacostraca > Decapoda > Varunidae > Eriocheir > Eriocheir sinensis. The sequence goes on from NC_066509.1 coordinate 15,617,577, forward strand.
CCCTGACAATATCCTGACGACCCACGCCACAAGGCCCACTGACAACTGTCTGAACAATGCCCAGACAGTCTCCTGACGACCTACGCAATAAGGCCCCCTGACAACCGTCTGAAAAATGGCCGACAATCCCCTGACGACTCACGCAACTAGGCTCCCTGATATCACCCAACTCTTTGAAGAATTCTCTGACAATCCCCTGACGACCAAAGCAACTAGGCTCCCTGATAATCACCCAACTCTTTGAAGAATTCTCTGACAATCCCCTGACAACCCAAGCAACTAGGCTCCTCGATAATCACTCAACTCATTGAAGAATTCTCTGACAATCCCCTGACAACCAAAGCAACTAGGGTCCCCGATAATCACCCAACTCTTTGAAGAATTCTCTGACAATCCTCTGACGACCCAAGCAACTAGGCTCCCTGATAATCACCCAACTCTTTGAAGAATTCTCTGACAATCCTCTGACGACCCAAGCAACTAGACTCCCCGATAATCACCCAACTCTTTGAAGAATTCTATGACAATCCCCTAACGACCCAAGCAACTAGGCTCCTCGATAATCACCCAACTCTTTGAAGAATTCTCTGACAATCCCCTGATAAATCACCGAGCAATCGCCTGACATTTCTTTGACGACCCAGGCAGCAGCGCCCCCTAACAATACCTCGAAAACTCTCGGAACAATGCCCTAACAATCTCTTCACGAACAAGGCCCGCTGACAATGCCTTGACTACTTTCGGAACAATGCCCAGACCATAATCTTAGACTGCCTTAGAGTGTGTTCTTATCTACCTAATCATGTACTTATCTTATTCCATCCAGACGCTCATTCCTAGTAATTTATTCAACCAGGTGCATTTTCTTTATTCATTTTATCAACAGTAAGTATGCAAACACGAATGCAGAGGGAATGATCGTAAATAAAATTGGTTGGTCTCACGGTCAGTCTGTTTATTGTTAGGTGATCTATTTGATTAATTTACCTATTAATTTATTTATACACTAGTTACTTGGTTAATAAGTTAGATGATATTCGATCTGCCTCTCTTTTGTTAATTTATTTCGGTACTGTACTTAAAGGCATAAACAGCAGTAATATCAAACTCTATTCGTCTAATTTTTATGTGTGTGTGTGTGGGGTGGGGGGGGGGGTTGTATTTGAAGGCATAAACAGCAGTAATATCAAACTCTATTCGTCTAATTTTTATGTGTGTGTGTGTGTGTGGGGTGGGGGTGGGGGGGGGGTGGGGAGGGGGTTGTATTTGAAGGCATAAACAGCAGTAATATCAAACTCTATCCGTCTATCTATTTTTATTTTGGGGGAGTTGTATTTGAAAACATGAAAGGCGGAGATGACAAAAAAAGACAAAGAAAAATCAAGAACAAAATGAGTGCTACACGATCTTGATGCAACGCCTGATCAAGCGTTTATCTAACCAATCACGAGCAATTAAACGAGCGATTCTAGATCAATACACGCGCCAAGTAATTAGGAAGTTAAGAGTCCGACTAACTTGATATAAGTAAATTACAAGGTCTCTCTCTCTCTCTCTCTCTCTCTCTCTCTCTCGCTCTCTCTCTCTCTCTCTCTGGCCTCACTCCGTTAGTGATGGAAGAAAAAAATGTGTTATAGGGACAAGCCACTGAGAGAGAGAGAGAGAGAGAGAGAGAGAGAGAGAGAGAGAGAGAGAGAGAGAGAGAGAGAGAGAGAGAGAGAGAGAGAGAGAGAGAGAGAGAGAGAGAGAGAGAGAGAGAGAGAGAGAGAGAGTGAACGGCGGACTCTTCCACCTCCTTCACGACTACCTGCGGCACAGAACCCTCAGTGTGGTGGTGAATGGACAGTCCTCGGCAGAGCACCCTGTTGGAGCTGGTGTTCCTCAAGGTAGTGTCCTTGGACCCCTTCTTTGGAACGTTTTCCTTAACGACCTCCTCCAGCTCATCCCTGAAGCCTATGCATACGCGGACGACTGTACACTAACTTTCCCCTGCGACACTACTGACCACCACACTACAGTCACCCTAATCAACCATGTGATGGAGATAATTACTGTATGGGGAGAACGGTGGCAGGTGGATCTTGCCCAGGACAAGACCCAAGTCATGTTGATCTCCCGGCGGCACCACTCCTCGGACAACCCTATCCCACCCATCCTTCTAAATGGGAAGGTCCTACCTCTGAAGCCATCGATTCACATTCTTGGTGTTGAAATCAACAGCACCCTTTCCTTCACCAACCACGTCCAGAAAACAGCTGCCAAGGCTGCCAGCAGATTGAGCTGCGTCAGGTGCGTATCCCATCTCCTGGACGCAAGAGGGGTGATCAACCTGTAAAAGGCCCAGGTCCGTTCTGTCATGGAGTATGCTCCCTTGACGTGGTCGGCCTGCCCCCCTTCGTACCTTAGTCTCCTAGACAAGGTTCAGAACCGTGCCCAGCGGATCGTCACGGAAAAGTAACTCCTGAACAGCTGCTGACCCCTCTGCAGCCCCTACAGGCGGGACGTGGGCGGTTTGCGCTCCATATACAAGATCCACAAGCAGGGCACCCCGCACCTTGCTTTACTCCGGCAGCCGTGGGCGACGCCTCATCCTCACTCCATCAGGGACGCTCACACGAGGAGTGCACAGCTGGCTGTTCCCTTCGCCAGGACTGAGACCTTTCTCTGCTCCTTCCTGCCGCGATACACAAGACTGTGGAACTCTATGGTGGGACAGACTAACATTAACCAGGCTAATTCTATTCAGACTTTTAAGTGTGCAGTGAATACTTGGCTAAGGTGACATGACACTTAACTGTGGGACACGTCCTGTAATCTTAATCTTATTATATTTTTAATCTTTTAATTTTAATCTTTTAGTCTTTTAATCTTTTAATTTTAATCTTTTAGTCTTTTAACCTTTTAATCTTTTAATCTTAATCTTATTGTATTTTCTCCTGCCAAAGATAGTCTGCAGCACCTCACTGTAACTTTTGGCAGTTGTATGTTGCTGTATTGGGATTTGTTTGTATTTAGTAGAGAGAGAGAGAGAGAGAGAGAGAGAGAGAGAGAGAGAGAGAGAGAGAGAGAGAGAGAGAGAGAGAGAGAGAGAGAGAGAGAGAGAGAGAGAGAGAGAGAGAGAGAGTGAGAGAGAGAGAGAGAGAGAGAGAGAGAGAGAGAGAGAGAGAGAGAGAGAGAGAGAGAGAGAGAGAGAGAGAGAGAGAGAGAGAGAGAGAGAGAGAGAGAGAGAGAGAGAGAGAGAGAGAGAGAGAGAGAGAGAGAGAGAGAGAGAGAGAGAGAGAGAGAGAGAGAGAGAGAGAGAGAGAGATTTACATAGATTTACATAGAAAATCAGACCACACAGACCCCATGGTCCAGACTTGGTGGTCTGTCCTTAAACCTAAGTGATTTTACATTAATCAGAAGACTCCAAAACGTTGCATTTCTACTCTAGTTGATATTAAGTTGAAGGAAGTGACGGTCGAGCTTATTTTGAAGGAGTCAATCGTGTTACACTGGACCACTGACGGTGGAGCTTATTCCATTCTCGCACTACAACGTTGGTGAAGAAAAATTTGGTGCAGTCTGAATTTACTTGTCTACATCTGAGTTTTACGCCATTGTTCCTCGTGCGCAAAGTGTCATCGATCATAAACAATGTTGATCTGTCTACATTCGTGAAACCATTAAGTATTTTAAAACATTCGATCAGTTTTCCTCGGAGGCGACGTTTCTCAAGAGAGAACATGTTAAGGGTAGAAAGCCTTTCTTCGTAGGATTTGTTGCGCAAGGAAGGATCATTTTCGTTGCCGACGCTGAACACCTTCTAATTTAGCAATATCCTTTGCATGGTGGGGAGACCAAAACTGTACCGCATATTCCAAGTGGGTCTGACTAAACTGTTGTAGAGCGGGAGTATTACATCTTTATTCTTAAATAAAAGTTTCTTTTAATGAAGCCCAACATTCTGTTCGCTTTATTTGCTGCATCGATGCATTGCTGTGAGAATTTGAGGTTTGACGCGATTTTGACCCCAAGTCCTGACGCATTGAACGCTTTTGAGTTTAACGCCGCGCATTTCGTAATCAAACTTTTTATTCCTCGTTCCAACTTGAAGGACCTGGCACTTGTCTACGTTAAAGGGCATCTCCCATCTATCCGACCGTTGAAATTTTGTGCAAATCCTCTTGGAGGCTTTGCCTGTCTTCGTCAGTGAGAACCGAGTTGCCAATCTTTGTGTCGTCTGCAAATTTACTAATGCGGTTATTGAGTCCAACATCCACGTCGTTGATGTAAATAATGAAGAGCACTGGGCCAAGAACTGAGCCCTGAGGGACGCCACTAGTGACAGGCGCCCACTCTGAGTTAAATCCGTCAATCACTCTTTGTTGTCTGTTGCTCAACCAATTCGCGATCCATTGGTTTACCTGACCGTCAATACCTATTTGTTTTAATTTGTAAAGTAATTTATGATGCGGGACTTTATCAAACGCTTTCTGAAATCAAGATAGATTACGTCCAATGATTTGGTTACGTCATAAACAGTGAAGAGGTCGTTATAAAAGGTTAATAGATTTGATAGGCAGGATCTTTTGTTTCGGAAGCCATGTTGTGAGTCCCCAATTAATGAGTGGCTTTCAAGGTAACTCACAAGTTTGTCTCTAATTATGCCCTCAAGTAGATTACCTACAACCGAAGTGAGACTAAGGGGCCTGTAATTACCTGGGCCTTTTTGTCTCCTTTCTTAAAAATCGGTGTCACGTTAGCCTTTTTCCAATCTGAAGGGACAATGCCTTGTCGCAAGGACATATTGAATACGGTGGTGAGGGAGGAGAGTCTTTCGCTCGTTGTTTCTTTCAGCAGAGTTGGATATACTTTATCAGGTCCAGGACTTTTATTTGTTTTAAGTGATTTGAGGGCTTTAAGGACTTCATCGGGTTTTATTTCAAAGTTAGACAATGCATGCTCGGGATTTACATTAGTACTGGTGTTGGTGGTGGTGGTGGAGGACTGTTATTATTAAACACCGAGGAAAAGTAATTATTTAATAGGTTTGCAACGTGTTGGCTGTCAGTCACTAGTGCACCGTCGCTGTTTATTAAAGGTCCAATTCCACTTCTGATCGCCTTTCTGTTGTTTATGTAACTGAAGAAGGATTTCGGATTATTTTTACAGTTGGCTGCAATATTTTCTTCATATCTACGCTTTGCCTGATGCACTAATCTTTTTACTCGTCGCCTTGCATCATTGTAAAGTCTAATGTTTTCGGGCGTGCTTTGGTCTTTCTTTAACCTGTAAGACAATTTTCTCCTTGACTGAGTGTTTAATTTCGCTATTAAACCAAGGTGGACTTTATTAGTGTTAATTCGCTTCGCACAAGGGGACAAATGTGTCCTGCTGAGTGAGTAAGTGATTTTAAAGTTTAGCCAGGCGTCCTCTGCATTGCCGTCATCTGATAGTTGCATATCTATTAGTTTTCGTCGGATTTCTACGAAGTTGGCTCTTTTGAAATTGGGCACCTTAACTTTATTTTCAGTCACCGATGTTTGAGCTCTAATGTCAACGCGCACTAGTTTATGATCGCAGGAACCGAGGTGTTCTCCTACCGTGACATTACTGACTAGGTTATCTTGGGTCGCTATAACAAGGTCAAGTATGTTATTTTGTCGAGTTGGTTCAGAAACCATTTGGCTTAGATAATTTTCCTCTAGAAATTCGATCATTCTATGGGACTCACCTTCTGTACCCGACAGTGTCGACCAGTCGATCTTGGGAGGTTAAAGTCTCCTATTATCAGTGAGTCGATGTTATTAATAGACTGAATTAATACGCTTTACATTTAAAGATCGACATCAAGTTATTTCCCCGGATGCCAGTAAGTGACAGATATATTTAAATTTACTTTGCAATGTTTACTCGCACGCACAAATGTTCAACGTTACTGTTTCTTGGTGTTTTGTCAGTAGGTTGCAAGTAGCTTTTGACAAAAGGGCGACACCACCCCTCTACGGTTTACACGATCATTGTTGAAGAATCTGTAGCCATCTATGTTATATTCGGAACTTAAATCAATATTAGTGGTGTCGATAAATGTTTCGGTTATAGCAATTACGTCAAAGTTTTCTGTCAGAGCAAGACATCGCAGTTCATCAAATTTGTTTCTTAGGCTACGCGCATTGAAACTAAGGACTCTTAGGTTATCTTGAAGCTTGGTAATAGAGGTACTGGAGGGTTCAATGTTACGAGTCTGTTGCGGTGTGAGGTGTCTATTTACACGGGCGGGATGGAAGGACGTGGCTGAGAGTCGTGTTTTGTTGTTAGGGCGTTAAGTACGGCGTTGTTGAGGAGCCTTACAAAACTGGCTGCCCCGATGGGGACAGGTGTATGCCGTCCCTTTGGAAAAGTTTACTCTGGCCGTAGAAATCGTTCCAGGCGTTAAAGAACTCGACGTCAAGCTCTCCGCAGAGAGTCTGCAGGCGGTTGTTGAGGCTGAAGGCCTTACTGTAGAGAGAGAGAGAGAGAGAGAGAGAGAGAGAGAGAGAGAGAGAGAGAGAGAGAGAGAGAGAGAGAGAGACATGCCATATACGTATTTTTCCTTTTTCCTTTTATTATTTTTTACTTTCTAGCAATGAACGGCGAGATTCAATTGTCCGCATGGTAAAACACACACACACACACACACACACACACACACACACACACACACACACACACACACAGTTGGTTAGAGCGCTGCGCTGCCAGGCTTCACGGACTGACAGGGCGGCAGTTCGACCCCGCTCAGGCCGGATTCTTTCCGTTGACTAGGAGTGGTTACTGTCCCCCCTTGAGCAAGGGGGATGGGGTGTGTGGTGTGTGAGGTCCTGGCAGTACCCAGAGATCGACGATAAAGAGTACTTGCTCATGTCGGGAGGGTACCTGCTGGCGATGACGAGTCCAACACGTAATCAGGCCGTGGTGAATTACACACACACACACACACACACACACACACACACACACACACACACACACACACACAAACACACACACACACACACACACACACACACACACACACACACACACACACACACACACACACACACAGCATTTACAAGTGCCTTACACAGTATTGTGGAGGTCAGCCTTTCAGACTGGTACACACATCATACAACATTCGAGGTAATGATATCAATCTCATATGTCCACAGTTCAGAACTTCTCTCTTTAAGCACAGTATATTATACTCAGGTCCCCAAATGTGGAATTCATTGCCTCTACATATTAAGACTCTTCTCAATCATATAAATTTATCCATTTTTAAAAAATCTGTGAAAACTTATTTATATAATTGTCAAAGTAGTAATCAAATGTAGTGTGTGATATGAACTTAGTTTCACAAGTGTAATGTTCATTATTATTATTATTATTATTATTACTATTATAATTGATATTGTTATTGTTATTCTCAGCAACATATTATTATAATTATTCTTATTGTTCTATACGTTAGTTATTAATATATTAGGTACCAATTTTGTGCCAATGTAAACATTAAATAAAATAATATAATTCCATGTCTGTCGGGAAGCTTCGGCTTGACAGGCTGTGCCATTGCCATGTTTTATATTATGTTTATATATAACAATATTCTTATATTTTAAAGGCAATAAATATTTACTTACTTACTTACTTACACACACACACACACACACACACACACACACACACACACACACACACACACACACACACACACACACACACACACACACACACACACACACACACACACACACACACACACACACACACACACACACACACACACACACACACACACCCACACACACACACACACACACACACACACACACACACACACACACACACACACACACACACACACACACACACACACACACACACACACACACACACACACACACACACACACACACACACACACACACATAAACACACACACACACACACACACACACACACACACACACACACACACACACACACACACACACACACACACACACACACACACACACACACACACACACACACACACACACACACACACACACACACACACACACACAGACACACATTAGTAATTTCACTATTTATGGTCCAAGTTGAGGCAGACGCTAAAAGATTTACGATAATCATATTATGTGAAATGCATCTAAACATTTAGGTATGCTACCATTATTACAAATATATTTTAATTATTAGTCAGTAGATCGCCTCCGTGGAGCAGTGGCTAGCATCCCTAACTACGAATCTGCGGGCCTGGGCTCCAATCCCGGCCTGGCTAGTCTGTGCGCATCCCACCCTGCTGCTCTGGCCCTGTGTCGGGTTAAGGGGCTATCTCCCTCCACAGGCTCTAAGGGCCAACAAGACGGAGATGAGCACCGCCGCCATGCGCATGCTACGAGTATATTGCGTATGCCCCCAACTTTACCTTACTTTAACTTATCTTAGCTTACCTTACCTTACCTTACTACTACTACTACTACTACTACTGCTACTACTGTTACTATCACTACTACTACTACTACTACAGATACTACAACTAACCCCCCTCCCCCCTGTCCACCACCACCACCACAATCACCATAACAACAATAATTAAATCAACACCACCATTTCCACCTCTTAAGCCACAGCCGCCACTAATGACATTTATATTTATCAGTCATTTCCGGGGCTCGTTAAGGGAAGGTAAGTTCATTTCCTCCGCGGGTCTATTGTAAAGTAAACACCGTCATCTTGTGGAACCTCTCGCTCGTTAGTCCATGATGGTAGGTAGGTAGGTAAGTAGGTAAGTTGGTTTGTAGATGATTTGGTGAGTAGGTAGATAGAAAGGTTGTTTGGTAATTAAGTATGTAAGTAGATAGGTAGGTAGGTAGGTAGGTAGGTAAGTAGGTAAGTGGGTCTGTAGATGATTTGGTGAGTAGGTAGATAGAAAGGTTGTTTGGTAATTAAGTATGTAAGTAGATAGGTAGGTAGGTAGGTAGGTAGGTAGGTAAGTAGGTAAGTGGGTCAGTAGATGATTTGGTGAATAGGTAGTTGGGTAGGTAGATAAAAAGGTTGTTTGGTAATTAAGTATGTAAGTAGATAGGTAGGTAGGTAGGTAGGTAAGTGGGTAAATGGGTCTGTAGATGATTTGGTGAGTAGGTAGTTGGGTAGGTAGATAGAAAGGCTGTTTGGTAATTAAATATGTAAGTAGATAGGTAGGTAGGTAGGTAGATAGGAAGGTAGGCAGGTAGGAAATCAAGTAGAAAAGTAGTAGTTGGTAGATGAAGGAAAAGATAAGGGCACAAGAAAGTGGAGAAAATAGGGGAGGGAGAAAGGGAAGTAAGAGGAAGAAAGAAGAGAGGGAGAGGGAGGGAAGAAAATGGAACAGAGATAAGGAGGTAGGGAAGGGTGAATGGGAGGAAGGGAAAGAAAGAAGAGAAAATAAAATGAGAAGTTAATGGGACAAATATAATAGATGGCAATGAAAGGAAGGGAAAGAAAGGGGAGAGAGGTAAATGTACAGGAGAGGAAAGGGTGGAGGTAAAGAAGCCAATGGAGAGAAAAGGAGAAAAAAAGGAGAATGAGAAGTGAAGGGAAAAGATTTAGAGTGTTGAAGGGAAAATGGGAAAAAAAGAAAGAGAACGGAGAAAGAAAAGGAAATGGGGAAAGAAGGAAAGGCAATGGGAAGATATGGGAAAAGAGAAGGAAATAAAAAGAAGGACAGAGATGGAAAGGTGCAGGAAAGGCGTGGGAAAAAAAAGAGGAAGAGAGGGAAGAAAAAAATAATACAGGAAAGGGGAAAAAAAAGGAAAACGAAGGAGAAAAAAATAAACAGGCAAATCAGAGAGAAGATAAATAGATATATAAGGAGGGAGAAAGAGAGGGAGGAAGATAAAGAGAAGGGAAGGAGAAGGAAAAAGGAGGGAGGGAAGGGTGAAGGAGAGATAAGGAGAGGAAAAATAGGGAGAGGGAGAGAAGAGGAATGAAAGAGGGAATGAAAATGGAGGGAGGAAACAGGGAAAGGAAGAGAAAGGAAGGGAACAGACGAAACTGGAGAGAGAGAGAGAGAGAGAGAGAGAGAGAGAGAGAGAGAGAGAGAGAGAGAGAGAGAGAGAGAGAGAGAGAGAGACAGAGAGAGAGAGAAAAAACAGCAGTCCCAAGAGTATATATAGCGAAGGAATGAAAGGAGGAAGAAGGCAAAAAGGAATGAAGGAGGAAGGAGAGAGAAAGGAGGAAGAGGGAGGGGGGGAGGGAGGGGGGAACACATCACGTCAACAGTCACCGGTGAAAAGCTGTGTAACCTGTTGAGTGTGTGTGTGTGTGTGTGTGTGTGTGTGTGTGAGAGAGAGAGAGAGAGAGAGAGAGAGAGAGAGAGAGAGAGAGAGAGAGAGAGAGAGAGAGAGAGAGAGAGAGAGAGAGAGAGAGAGAGAGAGAGAGAGAGAGAGAGAGAGAGGGGTTGTGTGTGTGTGTGTGTGTGTGTGTGTGTGTGTGTGTGTGTGTGTGTGTGTGTGTGTGTGTGTGTGTGTGTGTGTGTGTGTGTGTGTGTGTGTTTCCCCTCGCCCCTCTTTCCCCTCTCACCTCCCTTTTCTCTCCCCCTCTCCCCTCGTCCTCTACACACCTTTCCCCTCTTTCCCCTCTCACCTCCCTTTTATCTTCCCCTCTCCCCTCGTCCTCTACACACCTTTCCCCTCTTTCCCCTCTCACTTCCCTTTTATCTTCCCCTCTCCCCTCGTCCTCTACACACCTTTCCCCTCTCATCTCCCTTTTCTCTTCCCCTCTCCCCTCGTCCTATACACACCTTTCCCCTCTTTCCCCTCTCACTTCCTTTTATCTTCCCTCTCCCTCGTCCTCTACACACCTTTCCCCTCTCACTTCCCTTTTTCCCTCTCCCTCGTCCTATACACACCTTTCCCCTCTTTCCCCTCTCACTTCCCTTTTCTCTTCCCCTCTCCCCTCGTCCTCTACACACCTTTCCCCTCTTTCCCCTCTCACATCCCTTTTCTCTTCCCCTCTCCCCTCGTCCTCTACACACCTTTCCCCTCTTTCCCCTCTCACTTCCCTTTTCTCTTCCCCTCTCCCCTCGTCCTATACACACCTTCCCCTCTTTTCACTCTCTCCCTCTCCCCCTTGTCCCTTTCCCCTCTTCCCCTCTTTCCCCTCTCACTTCCCATTTCTCTTCCCCTCTCCCCTTGTCCTCTACACACCTTTCCCCTCTTTCCCCTCTCACCTCCCTTTTCTCTCCCCCTCGTCCACACACCTTTCCCTCTTCTCCCCTTTTCTCTTCCCCTCTCCCCTCGTCCTCTACACACCTTTCCCCTCTTCTCCTCACCTCCCCTTTCTCTTCCCTCTCCCCTCGTCCTCTACACACCTTCCCCTTTTCCCCTCTCACCTCCTTTCTCTCCCTCTCTCCCTCGTCCTCTACACACCTTCCCTCTTTCCTCTCACCTCCCTTTTCTCTCCCTCTCCCTCGTCCTCTACACACCTTTCCCTTTCCCTCTCACCCCTTTTCTCTCCCCTCTCCCCTCACCTCCCCTTTCCCCTCTCACCTCCCTTTTCTCTCCCCCTCTCCCCTCGTCCTCTACACACCTTTCCCCTCTTTCCCCTCTCACCTCCCTTTTCTCTTCCCCTCTCCCCTCGTCCTCTACACACCTTTCCACTCTTTCCCCTCTCACCTCCCTGTTCTCTCCCCCTCCTCGTCCTCTCTTTTCCCTCTTCCCCCTCTCCTTTTCCCTCTCCCTCGTCCTCTACACACCTTTCCCCTCTTTCCCCTCTCACCTCCCTTTTCTCTCCCCCTCTCCCCTCACACACCTTCCCTCTTCCCTCTCACCTCCCTTTTCTCTCCCCCTCTCCCCTCGTCCTCTACACACCTTTCCCCTCTTTCCCCTCTCACCTCCCTTTTCTCTCCCCCTCTCCCCTCGTCCTCTACACACCTTTCCCCTCTTTCCCCTCTCACTTCCCTTTTCTCTCCCCCTCTCCCCTCGTCCTCTACACACCTTTCCCTCTTCCCTCTCACCTCCTTTTCTCTCCTCTCCCCTCGTCCTCTACACACCTGTCCCCTCTTTCCCCTCTCACCTCCCTTTTCTCCCTCTCTCCCCTCGTCCTCTACACACCTTTCCCCTCTTTCCCTTCTCGCTTCCCTTTTCTCTTCCCCTCTCCCCTCGTCCTCTACACACCTTTCCCCTCATTCCCCTCTCCCCCTCCCTCGTCCTCTACACACCTTCCCCCTTCTCGCTTCCCTTTCTCTGCCCCTCTCCCCTCGTCCTCTACACACCTTTCCCCTCTTTCCCCTCTCACCTCCCTTTTCTCTTCCCCTCTCCCCTCGTCCTCTACACACCTTTCCCCTCTTTCCCCTCTCACCTCCCTTTTCTCTCCCCCTCTCCCCTCGTCCTCTACACACCTTTCCCCTCTTTCCCCTCTCACTCCCATTTTCTCTTCCGCTCTCCCCTTCTTCTATACACACCTTTCCCCTCTTTCCCTTCTCACCTCCCTTTTCTCTCCCCCTCTCCCCTCGTCCTCTACACACCTTTCCCCTCTTTCCCCTCTCACTTCCCTTTTCTCTTCCCCTCTCCCCTCGTCCTCTACACACCTTTCCCCTCTTTCCCCTCTCACCTCCCTTTTCTCTCCCCCTCTCCCCTCGTCCTCTACACACCTTTCCCCTCTCATCTCCCTTTTCTCTCCCCCTCTCTCCTCGTCCTCTACACACCTTTCCCCTCTTTCCCCTCTCACCTCCCTTTTCTCTTCCCCTCTCCCCTCGTCCTCTACACACCTTTCCCCTCTCATCGCCCTTCTCTCCCCTCCTCGTCCTCTACACACCTTTCCCCTCTTTCCCCTCTCACCTCCCTTTTCTCTCCCCCTCTCCCCTCGTCCTCTACACACCTTTCCCCTCTCATCTCCCTTTTCTCTTCCCCTCTCTCCTCGTCCTCTACACACCTTTCCCCTCTTTCCCCTCTCACCTCCCTTTTCTCTCCCCCTCTCCCCTCGTCCTCTACACACCTTTCCCCTCTTTCCCCTCTCACTTCCCCTTTCTCTTCCTCTCTCCCAACCACGGCCATCTCCTATACACCCCTCTCCTCTCTTTCCCCTCTCACTTCCCCTCTCTCTTCCCCTTTTCCAGCCACAGCAACGTCCCCCATACACACCTGTATATCCCGACCTGGCCGCTAATTGCTGCAGTTACCTGTATAGCCGCAGGTAACGCGAGGGTTGGGAGCGGCGAGGTGAGGAAGGTGAAGGTTGAGAAAAGAAAGGTGAGAGAGGATGAGAAGAGAGAAGAAAATAGATGTAGAATTAAGAGAAGAGGAAAGAGATTAAAACAAGGGGAATAAGACGAAGTGAAGGAAAGGGAAAAGATGAAATGGTAAAAAAATAGAAATACGAGAGGAGAAAATATAAGAAAAAAGATAAGAGACGAGAAGTGAAGAAAAGGAAAGAGAAGGGAGGAGATGAAAGCTTAAAAATTATAAGATAAATCGAAAGCAAGATGATGAAAGAAAATAATAATATAATGAAGAAGGGAAGGGTAGAGAAAATAAAAGGAAGAGAAAAGAGAGGGTGACAAGAGGAAAGATGATAAAGGAGAAAAGAACACGGTAAAAGAAAGATAGAGAGTGTGGAGAGAAAACACGAGGAAGAAGAAAAATAAACAGAATAAGGAGAGAAAGCACCCAAGACTTCCTCTCTGTGGTGATGGTGAAGAAGGAAACATGGAAACATGGACTAGCAGGCAGCAGAAAGCCTGTTGGCTCATTACTAGGCTGCCTGCGTTCAGTGATTTAATCAATCCGTTTGCCATAGGAGTGGCTTGCAGGGAAGGATTAAAGCACTTGTGTACCTACTCTTGGGAACGTTCAGTTCACTCCCGTTGCAGCAAAGTGGCGATCAATGAGTTTCTTGAAGGCGTTGATGGTCTCTGCGCTAACCACCTCCGCAGGAAGGCTGTTCCAGTGGCGAGCAACTCTATTCGAGAAATAACTCCCGCCGATGTTGGTATTGCATCGCTTTGCTTGAATTGTTTTTCCGTTGTTTCTTGTTCTCAGGTTAGTTTGTAGCGTGAAGAGTTTGGAGTGATCAACGTTGCTGAGCTTGTTCAGGTACTTAAAGACTTGTATCATGTCTCCCCGCAGTCGTCTCTTTTCCAACGTGAAGAGGTTGAGTCGCTCGAGTCGTTCTTCATGGGGTTTTGCCCTCAGTGATGGTATCATCTTCGTGGCGCGGCGCTGTACTCTCTCAAGTAATTCAATGTCTTTCCTGCAATGAGGAGACCAGAATTGCACGGCGTATTCCAGGTGGGGCCTTACCAGCGAATTATACAAGGGTAACATAACTCCCGGCGTCTTGTATTCGAAGTTCCTCGCTATGAACCCAAGCATTGTATTGGCTTTCTTACAGGCGGACTTGCAGTGTTTTATTTGTTTCAAGTCACTGCTGATGGTGACCCCGAGGTCTCTTTCCTCTTGCACAACATGTAGTGCTTCGCCACCCATGTGGTATGTGTGGTTGCTGTTTCTGGATCCGATATGCATTACTTTACATTTGGTAGTGTTGAAGGACATCTGCCATTTTTCTGACCACCGAGTGATCTGGTCCAGGTCTCTCTGGATAATTTCGCAGTCTGCCGTCGTGAGGGCCTTCCCACCCACCTTTGTGTCGTCGGCAAAGGAGAAAGGGAAGGTCAAGACAGATGGTGATGTTGGTGAAAGTGAAATAGGGAGGAGAAGAGGTAGGTAAAGAAAGGTGATGGTGGTGTTGATGGTGATAAGGAAGAGAGGGGAAAAGAGGGGAGGCAGTGACTGGAGGTGATGGTGGTGGTGAGAAGTGAGAGGTGAGAGAAGGGGAAAGAGGAAGGGAGAGAGAAGGCCTTGGTGATGGTGTAGGTAAGAAGAGGTGATGGTGGTGATGAAGAATAGTGTTCGAGGAAGAGAGAAAGGGAGGGAGAGAGAGAGAGAGAGATGGCCTTGATAGTGGTGATGGTGATGAAGATGGACGGTGGTGGTGATGGAGGCTGCTGTTGCTTGCTAGTGGTGATGGTGGTGGAGGTGAGGGGAGAGGGGAGAAAGAGGAGATGGAGGTGAAGGAGAAGAGAGGGAGAGAGAAAGAGAAAGCAATAGTGGTGGTGGTGACTGCTGGATGTTGCTTGCTGGTGGTGGTGGTGGTGATGGTGGTGGTGAGGTGAGAGGTGAGAGAGAGAGAGCGAGTGAGAGAGAGGGAGAGGTAGGAGGGGAGGGAGAGAGAGGAGGCCCAGTTTGCTCAGTGGCTGGGCTAGAGACGCTACACAAACCACCAGTGTCCCTTTAATTCAGAGCCGTCCATAGGTCCCAGCCCACAGCTCATAGCCATTAGCTCTGAAAGGCCCCACTGCCACCACGGGACTGAAGGAGAGGGTGAGGGAGAGGGTGAAGGAGAGGGTCGAAAGAATGGTGCCAAGGTAGAGTGGTAGGGCGCCGATTAAGGGAGAGTTTGGACACCTGAAGGGAAAAGTGAGTGAGAGAATGAGTGAATGAGAGTGAATGTGTGTGAGAGAGAGAGAGAGAGAGAGAGAGAGAGAGAGAGAGAGAGAGAGAGAGAGAGAGAGAGAGAGAGAGAGAGAGAGAGAGAGAGAGAGAGAGAGAGAGAGAGAGAGAGAGAGAGAGAAATTGGAGATAAAATCAAAATCACCACCACCATCACCAAATCACACCAGCACCATCAACACTACCACCACGACCACCACTAATACCACAACCACCACCACCACCACAATAATCATCACCACCACCATCATCACCACCACTACCACAACCTTCACCATCATCATCGTCACCACCATCACCACTACAACCACTGTCACCTCCGCCACCATCACCACCACCACCACCAGTGCAACAAATCTTTAAAAACGCGACGGAATGAAAAATAAAATATGAGAGAGAGAGATAGACACACACACACACACACACACACACACACACACACACGACCATCATACGAGAAAACTCCCCAGAACCAAGCAGCGAAAAAGAAAATAGGAAATAAAAAACTCGAATTCAAGAAAAAAAGAAAAAAAAGAAAAGAAAACGAACACCAATATAAAAACAAACGCAAAGTAAGGATCGGATAAGGGCAGGGAAAGCATATCCGAGGTTGGGGGTTATGCTGGCAGCCTGGCGGGGGCGAAGAAAGAGGAATGAGCCAAGCAAACACTCCCTCGCCGGCAAGGACTCCGAAGTACCCCGGGGCAGCCTATCCTCCTCTTTTCCCCCCTCCCCCCACACCCCACCTTGATTACGTATGTTCACCTGCCGACAAGCCTGACCTCAATCCTGTCCTTGTTAGCAGGCCACTCGTGTTATGCCTTTTCATTAGCTGTACTGCTCTTGTGTTCTCTAGCCCTATTTATGTATGCTGCCTCCTCCTCCTCCTCCTTCTCACTCTCATTATTTTTGTTTCATTAGTTTTGCTGTTCTGGTTCTCTCCCTTTATTTTCGTATGATTGTTGCTTCTTCTTTTCCTCCTCTACCTCCATTTCCTTCTCCTCCTCCTCCTCCTCCTCCTCCTTCTCTTCCTCTTCCTCCTCCTCCCTTTCTCCTCCTCCTCCTCTTCCATTGCTTGATCACTGCATAACAAAGCCCTTTCCCAACGCTTTTTCCCCTTTTCTCACTATCATCTCAGTCCTGTTATGATTAGTTGTTCTCTTATTATTCCTTCTCATTATTTTGCTGCTCTCAATCTCTCCCTTATTTATTTATACCTCTTCCTCCTCCTCCTCCAACTTTTTCTTTCTCCTCCTCCTCCTCCTCCTCCTCCTCTTCAGCCATTATACTCTTCTACACTGCAAAACAAAGGCATTTCCCAACGTTTCCTTCCCTGTCCCACTATCTGATGTCAGTGTACTCCATTCTGCGCCGGTATATTCGCTTGTTAAGTCCATCCATTTGATCCTCTGTCTGCTTCCATTTCTGCATTTCCTAGGTCGCCATTCTGTTGTTCTGGATGTCTGTCTGTTATAAGTTCTGCGTATGATATGAATAGCGCAGCCCAATTTTTTTTTCATCGTTCCTATCAATGAGCTTCATCGCTTTGTCGCTCTTACTGTCCCTGCTATTTTTCCTTTCCGTGCGTTTGAGTTATAATGTTCTCTTCATTCTCTGGCTGAATTTTTTGTCTCTCCTCTCTCACAAACTGATTATGCATGCTCACCAGAAACAAATCTTGCCTGAGTCCCGTCCGTATTATTTATTTCCTTACAACAAAGGAGGCAGACCAAATTAAAAAAAATAAGCTTGGAACACG
This sequence comes from Eriocheir sinensis, assembly GCF_024679095.1. NCBI lineage: Eukaryota > Metazoa > Arthropoda > Malacostraca > Decapoda > Varunidae > Eriocheir > Eriocheir sinensis. The sequence goes on from NC_066509.1 coordinate 15,634,842, forward strand.
TTGCTCCTGAAGAAGTAAAAGCCCCCCCCCAAAAATAATAAAAATAAAATAAAAGGATCAACTTAGGCTCGAGAAATGTTCCGGTACTCCTTACTCGATAAAAAAAAGTCATGAGGAGAAAATACAGATGATAGAAGGCTATTACAGAGTTTCCCAGTCAAAAGGATGAAACAATGAAGATACTGGTTAACTCTTGTATTTGGAAGCTGGACGTCATGGGATAAGCTTAGCCAGAGTCTTGACCAGCGAGGCCGAGTGATGGGTTACTCAAATTATTTGGAGGGATGAACGATTGAATATACTCATTAACTCTTGTATTAAGGAGCAGGACAACATGAGGATATGCTTGGGCCAGAAATATGCAGCGAGGCCTAGGGAAGAGTAACTGATATTGTTGGATTTCATTACCTACTTTATTCTCTACGAACGTGATTTGTTAACTTTTCTCTCTTCTCTCATAAGCCGATTAAGAACGAGAATGCTTCCTCTCAGTGCTGTTATTATAATTACTGGGGATCTTTCATTATTCCGTCTTTTTCTGCCATACTCCTAAAATTATTAACTTTAACCGAGGCCATAATATATTATAATCATTTAAGCACTCCTCTCTCTCTCTCTCTCTCTCTCTCAACCCTTAAACCTTGAACAACAAGAATAAATCAACAATAGAAACATTAAGTGTGCAACCCTCATGACCCGGCGCGAGAGAGAGAGAGAGAGAGAGAGAGAGAGAGAGAGAGAGAGAGAGAGAGAGAGAGAGAGAGAGAGAGAGAGAGAGAGAGAGAAAACAACCCCTATGGTCCACAGAGGGTGAATAATCTCTGAAATCTCGCGGTAAACAACATTACAACCAGAGAGAGAGAGAGAGAGAGAGAGAGAGAGAGAGAGAGAGAGAGAGAGAGAGAGAGAACGGCACAATTACGCACAATGAGATTCTAGAGTTGGAAAATAATGACAAAAAACGAGCGTATTATTACTACCATTTCCGCCACGTTGCATTTTCTTTTTTTTCTTTCCCTCCTTCCTTCCTTACTGACTACTGTTTTTCCTTCCTTTCCTTTATTTTCCCCCTTTTTCGTTCCTGTCTTCTCCTTTAGCCCTTTCTTCCTTCCTTCCTTCTTTCCTTCCTGCCTGCGTGACATTTTTTTCCTCTCTTCCTTTCTTTGTTCATTTCTTCCTTCTTTTTTTGCTCCCATCATTTCATCGTTCCAGCTTTCCTCTTTAGTTTTTCCATTCATGTTTTTTCTCTTCTATTTCAGAGTAAAAAATGAGAGAGAGAGAGAGAGAGAGAGAGAGAGAGAGAGAGAGAGAGAGAGAGAGAGAGAGAGAGAGAGAGAGAGAGAGAGAGAGAGAGAGAGAGAGAGAGAGAGAGAGAGAGAGAGAATGATTGCCACCCCTCACCTATTTACGTATGGAATCAAACAAACACACACACACACACACACACACACACACACACACACACACACACACACACATACACACACACGTATACACATGCCTTATCGCGTAAACATGTTTTCATTAGATTTATATGAAAGAAAAAATCTATAGACAAAAAAAAAGTAAAGAAAAATAAAGTGAGCGAAAGCGAGTGAGTGAACAGGTGTGTGAGTGAGTGAAAGAATGAGTGAGCGACTGAATGAGTGAGTGAATAAGGGATTGAGTGAGTGAGTGATTGAGTGAGTAAATAAATGCGTGCGTGCGTTAGGAATAGATTAGAAGAAAAAGATAAGAGAAAGAATGTGTGTGTGTGTGTGTGTGTGTGTGTGTGTGTGTGTGTGTGTGTGTGTGTGTGTGTGTGTGTGTGTTGACTGCGTACACAGGACCCGCGGCGAGAAATCATGAGGGGAAGAGGTAAAGGAAAGGAGAAGGAGGGGGGAGGGGGGGTAAGGTAAGAGTCAGGGAAAGAGGCTGCGAAGAAAGGAAGAAAATAAATAAGAAAAGAAGCAAACAGCGAATGAAGAAAATGATGGAGAAACGAAGAGAGAGGAGGAATAAAGAAAGGAAAGAGGAAAGGGAGGAAAGACTGAAGAAATATATAAAGATTGCAAGAAATGAAGGAAGGAAACAATAAAACGACAAGGAAGGAAGGAGGGAGGGAGGAAAAAAAAGGAAGAAACTTGGGAGAGTATGCACGGAAAAAACGAATAGATGGGTAAGAATAAAGAAAGGAGGGAGAGAAGGAAGGAAAGAAGGAAGAAATATGTAGAAAGATTGCAAAGATTGAAGGTAGGAAACAATAAAGCGAGAAGGAAGGAAGGAGGGAGGGAGGAAAGAAGGAAGAAACTTGAAAGAGTATGCACGGAAGAAACGAAGACATAAGTAAAAATAAAGAAAGGAAGGAGCGAAGGAAGAAATATATAGAAAGATTGCAAAGAATGAAGGTAGGAAACAATGAAACGAGAAGGAAGGAAGGAGGGAGGGAGGAAAGAAGAAGAGAGATGGGAGTGGGAGCAAGGAAGAAACGAAGAGAGAAGTAGGAATTTAAAAAGGAAGGAGGGGAAGGAGAAGATAAGGACGAACGATTGGAAGATTGCAACGAAAGAATGAAGGAATAAAAAAAAAGGAAAGAAGGAGGGAGAGAGGAAAGAAGGAAGAAAGATAGAAAGACTGCAAGGAATGAAGGAGAAAGCAATAAAGAGAGGAAGGACGGGAACAGGGATGGAAGTAAAATTAAGCCTTATCTCTTGTGTGTGTGTGTGTGTGTGTGTGTGTTAACGAGGGGCCGAAGGAGGGCAGGTATGCGTTCATTCCTCATAATTGCATGCCAAACATAACCTGAACTTTGTTGCTCCTTCCTCCTCCTCCTCCTCCTCCTCCTCCTCCTCCTCCTCTTCCTCCTCCTCCCGCTCCTTCCTCCTCGTCTTTCCTATCCGCCTACTTAGCTTGATCCTGCACATCTCTCTCTACTTCCTATATTCTTTTTCTTCTTTTTCTTCGCCTTACGCTGATCCTTTCGTTTTATTTTTCGGTTCCTGATTCTCCTCTCTGATCTTAATCCTCCTCCTCCTCCTCCTCCTCCTCCGTCTTCGTTCTCATATCCCTCCTCCGTGACATCCTGCGCCTGCCTTCCCTTCCTTCCTTCCTTCCCTTCCCGCGGGGTCTCAAGGACATCGCTGGGCCGCGTCTCACTGCCGATACGTGAGCCGCGGGACGGTGCATAAAACGGCTTTATGGCTGCCCATCAAGAGGAAAGGTATAAGCATTGCCTTGGGTTTTCATTTCTGTTTTCCTTTGTATCTATTTGCATTGGTGTTTATTTTTTTGTATAAGTATTGCCTTGTTTGTTTGTTTTTAATTTACGTTTTCATTTGTTTCTCTTTGTATTTGTATTTATATGTAATTGTTTATTTGTATCAATTTGTATTTTTTCTATAAGTGTTGCTTGGGTGTTCATTTCTGTTTTCGTTTGTATCTATTTGCATTTGTATTTATATGCATTTTTCCTATTAGTATTGCTTCGGTGTTTATTTGTTTTCATTTGTATCTATTTGTTTGTGTGTTTATTTGTATTTGCTTCTATTTGCATTTGTATAGGTTTTTATATCTTTTTTGTTTATTTATGCTTCCGCCACTGAACCACCGTTGCGCGATAATTGGTAAAGATAGTTATGTCAAGGTAATGCAAAGGTGACCGGAGTGAGTATTGATTTACTTCTTCAGTATTCAATTTCCTTTGTTTTTTATGTAATTCAATAGTATGCATGTTTCATTTCTATTTACAAGATGAATATTCATAATTCTAGTGCAATATTTTTTTCTTTTATTACATTAGATTAGTAATATTTAAGTTTATCAAGACGTCTCTATAATATAACTGCTCATTTTTTCGCCGTTTATAAGGCTTGTTTCGCCCTTAGCCTACCTACCTACTGTGTTGTAAGTTTTAAAAAAAAATTTTTTATAAGATTTCTCCCCTAGCATCACTAAGGGAAACGGGCCCTTGTCCGAAGACGGCCGTTAAGAGGGAAAAGATTGCTCCCTCCCTACAGGAGGGAGCACGGGCCTGTAAGGTTTTGGTGGAGAACCGGATATAATTAACATAATTTTAATATTATTAATATTAATAGAATGTTGGTGGAGTGCCTTTTAATAGACACTTGAAAATATTTTTGATGAAATGTCTTCGTTATTAATTAAGAAAATAGTTACAAACTACAAAAAACAATATTCGCCATTTTTTTCGTCCTCCCACTCTTTCATTATTTTCGTCGTTTGAGTTTCCCGTTTTCATTATCTCATCTTCTAAGTTCCCCGTTTTATTCGTCTGTTTATTGTCCTCTTCGACTGTTTCACCTCAGCCACTCGCTTTTATCTTCGTCTTTCTCGTTCAAGTTTTCTCTTAAAAGTTGGTGGTCTGAAGGAAAAGTGTGTTCGTAATAATAATAATAATAATAATAATAATAATAATAATAATAATAATAATAATAATAATAATGATAATAATAATAATAATAATAATAACAGATAATAATAGATAATAATAAAAAAAGTTAATGCGACTCAATATCCTGAGAGAGAGAGAGAGAGAGAGAGAGAGAGAGAGAGAGAGAGAGAGAGAGAGAGAGAGAGAGAGAGAGAGAGAGAGAGAGAGAGAGAGAGAGAGAGAGAGAGAGAGAGAGAGAGAGAGAGAGAGAGAGAGAGAGAGAGAGAGAGAGAGAGAGAGAGAGACCCAACAATAAATCCACGACTCCTTTTTTTTTTCTTTCACAGGAAGGGAGGCGGCTCAAGGTCAAAAGAGAAAAAGTATAAGGAATAAAAAAAAGCCCGCTGGCGACGCTCCTGCAAATAGTTGAAAAAGTGTCCGAAAGAGGGCCTGGCAACACTCCCTTCAGTCCTGCTCACCCGAAGTCATTAAGGTTCGATAAAGCGAGAATTGGCAGCCCTCCTCCGTGCTACTTTATTACGTGAGAGAGAGAGAGAGAGAGAGAGAGAGAGAGAGAGAGAGAGAGAGAGAGAGAGAGAGAGAGAGAGAGAGAATGCCACTGCTTAATTAACATCGCCACCATAGCTGTCACTTCATCAGCACCACCACCATCACCTCCACCACCAACACCGTTACCTCCATCCCCATCACCACCACCACCACCATCATCACCTCCACCACCAACACCGTTACCTCCATCCCCATCACCACCACCACCACAACCACCCTCAGCAGCACCACTTCCACCACCACCATCAGCATTATCTCCACCAAAACCATCACCTCCGCTACTACTACAACCACCATTGATCACTACCACCACCAACACCAACACCGTCACCACCATTAATATCACCACCACTACCACCACCATCACCAACATCATCACCACCACCACCACCACTACCAACAGCATTACCACCGTCACTACCACCACCACCATCATCATTACCACTAACACCACCACCACCACCACGTCTTCCACCACTCCCACCAGCACCACCGCCACCACCACCACCACCAACAACAACAACAACTAAATGGTAAACTGTGTCAGATACGTAATTAAATAAAAGAACACGAATGAGTTCTAACAAATAAAAAAAAGTCAAAACAAAAAAAATAATCATAATATTTAAGTACTACTACTACTACTACTACTACTACTACTACTATTTTTTAATACTGCTTCTACTACTTCTACAACCACCACCACTAATAATAATAATAATAATAATAATAATAATAATAATAATAATAATAGCGCAGGAAGCTGAACTGAGGACAAAAGAAAGCCATGCAATTATAGCGGGTCATGAAAATATCGAGAACAAAAGGCGAGAAACAAAGATGAAAAAATGTGCATCTTTACCCTGGAGGAGGAGGAGGAGGAGGAGGAGGAGGAGGAGGAAGAGGAGAAGGAGGAGGAGGAGGAGAAAGACTAGGTGCAAGAGAAGAAAAATCAGAAGAAAGTGTAAAAGTAAAAAAAAAGAAAGAATATTAAGGAAGATAAGAGGAATGGAAAGGAGAAGAATCAGGTGTGATGGAGAAAACAGGAATAAAGGAAAGAGGAAACCTTGAGACATGGAGCAGCAGGCAACCAAGACCCTGCTGGCTCGTAACGACGCTGCCTGCTTTAATGATTGAATCTTCAGTGACCTGCGGAACAGATTACAGCACTTGATCTTCGGGGACGCTCATTTCACTCCTGACGCAAAAAACAACAACAATCAATGCAATTTTTAAGGTCAATAGGTTAGCGCTACTTCTGCAGGAGGGTTGTTTCACTGGTGGATGATTTGGTACAAGAGAAAAATTCCTGCCGAAGTCTGTACTGCGTTCTCTCACTAGCTTGAATCGATAGACCGCTATTTCTAGTTTTCGTGTTAGTTTGGAGCCCGGAATGCTGATCGACGGTACCAAACTTATGCAGCGCCTTGAACACCCGTATAAAATCCCCCCGTAATTGTTACCTTTAGAACGTAAGGAGACTGCGTCGTTTGAGCCGTTCTTCATACGGTTGTGCAATCAATGATGAAGATGAAGAGGAGGACAACGACGAAGAGGAATAGGAGGAAGAGGAGAACAAAGAAGACAAGAAGGAGAAAAGGGAGAATGGGAAGGAAGAGGAAAGCAGATAAGTGAGGGAGGAGGAAAAGGAAGAGGAAGGGGAGGAAGAGCAAAAACAAAAGAGACGGAAGATGGGAAGAGAAAGATTCGGAGGAGAAGGAAGAGGAGGAAAAGGAGGAGGAGGAGCATATAAGATGGGGGGAGACGCAGGTGACACTACTGTGAGAAGGCGCAAGAAGAGGAGGAGGAGGAGGAGGAGGAGGAGGAGGAGGAGAAGAAGGAGAAGCAAGAAGAGGAGGTGGAGGAGGAAGAGAGGAGAAGAGAATGAAGTGGAGGCAAAATCAGGAGACAGCATTGTGAGAAGTGGAAGGAGGAGGAGGCGGAGGAGGAGGAGGAGAAAATAACAGGAGGAGTAGGAGGAGGAGAAAGACGAGGAGGACGAGAAGGAGGAGGAGGAGGAGGGAGCATGAACCAAGTGCCCCTTCCCCACGACTCTCCCCCCTCCCCTAAAAAATTCAAACCTTCTTCTGCCCCTCTCCCTGATCCCGCTCCTCCCCAGCCTCCTCCCCGGCCCTTCACTCTCCTAAAGAGGAAGAGGAGGACGGCAAGCTCAGCGAGGCTCTAACAGGGTTGGCAGGGAGGAAAATGGAGGCAGGGATTGTTTGATGGAGGGAAGACAGGGAGAGAGGGAGGGAGACGAAGGATGCTGGAAAAGGAAGAGGCTGGAGAGAAAGGGGAGGATGAAATACGTAGGAGGGAGGGAAACTGGAGATGGTGGAAGAGGAAAGAAGGTAGAGAAATGGAGCATGAGAAGATAGATAATAGGGAGAGGAAGAGAGGAAATGTGATGGTGGAGAAAGGGAGGCTGCAAGGATCGTTGAAGAGAAGGAATGGAGGGAAAAAATAGAGGGAGGGAAATGGGAGATAGAGAAAAAAGGGAAGATGAGAGGGAGAGGGAAAAAGGAGGATGCAAGGAGGGTGGAAGGGAAGGGATGGATGAAGAGGAAAAGAATAAAGAAAAAAATAAAGACAAACAGACACGTAAGATTGAGATGAAGGAGGGGCATGAGGAATGTGAGAGGAAGTGCGACAATAACAGAGAGAAAGGCGTGAGAAGAGCAAAGGGAGGAAGAGTGATGAAATATGGAGGGAAGAGATGAGGGAAGGGAGGGAAGGACGAAGAGGAGAAAGATTTAAGGAAAGGAAGAGGATGTGAAAAAGATACGAAGTGAAGGGAAAGTGCTGGCGAGGGAAAGAAAAAAAGGAGAGAAGGAGGAGGAGGAGGAGAAGGAGGAGGAGGAAAGAAGAAAAAAATCAACCACAGTCGGAAGAAAATACACATATAAAAATGTATATACATACATAAATACACATATACATACACATACATTCTACAGGCGAACATACTCATAAATGGAGGCGTCACAATATTACATTTATCATTATAATCATTATTTGGTGTGTGTGTGTGTGTGTGTGTGTGTGTGTGTGTGTGTGAGAGAGAGAGAGAGAGAGAGAGAGAGAGAGAGAGAGAGAGAGAGAGAGAGAGAGAGAGAGAGAGAGAGAGAGAGAGAGAGAGAGAGAGAGAGAGAGAGAGAGAGAGAGAGAGAGAGAGAGAGAGAGAGAGAGAGAGAGAGAGAGAGAGAGAGAGAGAGAGAGAGAGAGCAGTAAAAGCAGGAGCAGCACTTGTGGTAGATTCTAAAGACAGAGTTACACGGGACGGAGAATAAGAGAAATCGAGAATAGACAGCGGGAGAGACAGACAGAGACAGAAAGAGACAGAGAAAAGCACTGGGAGCAGGATTACCACTTTCAGCAGATTCTAGGCACAGAACTACGCAGTGTAAGGATGAAGAAAAAGAGGCACGAGAATAGACAAGCAGCGAGGTGAAGCAGCGCTCGCCCACCACCACACGCCGGAACGCCAAATTAAAGTTGACAGAGAACGGTTGAACAAGGGACGAATGTGCATCTACAGAAGCATACAAAAAATGAGTCATTGAATAATTAGGTAAATGAATAAATGAGTAAATAAGTGATAAAATATGTAAATGTCAATGCGTGAGTGTTTGTATTTGTATGTGTGTGTGTGTGTGTGTGTGTGTGTGTGTGTGTGTCCTCTTACATATCGAATCAAAAGTGTGTCTAAGCCGAAGAGGTTCTCAAACTGGGAGCCGCGACACCCTGGGGAGCCACGGACAGTGCCTAGACGTGCCACAAGATCATCATGAATTTTGAATCATTCTTTTCTTCTTCTTTTTACGTTAGTCTGCATTTATAACTCTTAAATTAATCTAATTCCACTGATGAGTCCTGTTTGGGCATGTACTGTACCGTATGTTAATTTTGGTTTGAGTATGGATAATAATTTTAATTCATTAACTAAAGTTATTTAAACAGGTACAATTGTGTATAAAAAGTTAATTCATGTGAGGAGGGGGGGGGGGTGAAAAAGGGGTGCCACAAAAGGGTTTATATAAGTTCAGGATGCCATCACTGAAAAAAGACTGAGAACCTCTGGTCTAAGGAAATGAAAAGAATGAAAAGTAATATAAAGAAAAGAAAAAATAATCCGAAGGTATGTAAGATTATCCTGATCAAAAACACACCTGAAAAATTACAGGAAGCCAAGAATCAGTACAAGAATATAGAAGGATGGAGAGGGAAACAACCTAATACGCACCAAGAAAAGAAAAGAAAAAAATAATAAAACGAGCAAAACAGAATACAAAAGGAAAAACATATACATGAAAAACAAAGAGAAGAAATACCCCCCCAATTTTTTTTTTATATACATAAACAATAGTGAAAGACGAAGAGTTTCAATTACACAAGAGAACTCCAGTAGGTAAGGTGCACAGACGCCACCTGCACACGCCAGATAATTAAAGGGCACGGCAGGTAAGGGGACAGCAGGTGCGACTAGAAGGAGCAGAAATAGCTTACTGCTCCTCGGTAAATCATCATTAATTATTGCTTCTCTCTCTCTCTCTCACACACACACACAGACACACACACACACACACACACACGCATTCACTGGTCAGATTAAGGATATTTTTTGAATATATATTAAACATTTTCTCTC
>NC_066509.1:15646928-15769428 GCF_024679095.1 Eriocheir sinensis
ACAAGAAAAGCCCGCCAAGCGATGCTCCAACAACAGAAAACAGAACAAGAGGCGAAAGAGAGATAAATTTCGGGAGGTGTCTTGACACTCCTCTCTCGAAAGAGATCAAATTGTAGGCTGGAGGAAATAGAGACAAAGGAAAGAGTTTATCAGTAGAAGCGATAAAAGAATGAAGATGCTGGTTAACTCTTGCATAAGGGATTTGGCAGTGGTGGGCACGGTTTCGCTAATCCGCTAACCGCTAATTAGCGAAGCTAACTTTTTTTCGTTACCGGATTAGCGTTTTCGAAAACTTTGGAAACACTTAGTTCCTCCTCCGCTAACTTTAACTAAGTCCACTATAAAATCATACAGGTTTGTTCTTGTCCGTTGTGGGCAGACACAGCACCAGTTGAACCACATGGCGCAATAATTCCAGGGTTTCCATTTTTGGGTAAATTACGACTGAAAGTAGGGTAATTCGACAATTATTAGGGAAAGTTTTTGGTATTTTAGGGTAACGCATCTTCCATTTCCAACAAAAGTTAGCGGTAGCTTTCACAAATTTCTTTATCAGTTTAGCGGTTTAGCGTAAGCGAAGCTAACTAATTAGTTAGTGGATTACCAGCTAGCGAAGCTATCTTTTCGGTTAGCGGTGCCCACCACTGGGATTTGGACAGTATAAGGGTGAGCAAAAGAAAGTCCGAGTGCAGCGAGGACGCGGGAGGGGGGGTGGCATGCAGTTAGCAAATTCAGAAGAGCAATGAGCGTGAAAATATCGGTAGAAGATAGAAAGACATGCAACATTGCGGCGAAATTCAAGAGGTAGGAGACTGTCAGTAAGAGGAGAGGAGTTGATGAAACGAAGTGCCGTAGACTCCACACTGTCCAAGTGAGCTGTGTATGTGGACCCCCCAACCACACACACACACATGAGATGCATACTTCATACGAGGGCGAACATGGCCCTTGAATATGGACAGCATCTGTGTGGGGGAGAAGAACTGGCGGAGACGATACAGAACGCCCAACCTCGAGGAAGCTGATTTAGTAAGAGAGGAGATGTGAAGTTTCCAGTTAAAATTTTGAGTTAAGGATAGACCGAGGATGTTATGTGTAGAATAAGGTGGCAGCTGAGTGTTGTCAAAGAACAGGGGATAGGTGTTTGGAAGATTGTGTCGAGTGGATAGGTGGAGACATTGAGTTTTTGAGGCGTTGAAGGACACCAGGTTACTTCTACCCCAGTCAGAAATGATAGCAAGGTCTGAGGTTAAGTGTTCTGCAGCCTCCAGTATGGAGTCTTTTAATACCTGTTGGGAGGGCCTTCTGTTGAAAGAAGTTGAATAAAGCAGAGTAGAGTCATCGGTGTACGAGTGGAAATTCGTACGGCGTGACTATCACTTATTTAACACGTATGAGGTTCTACAGTGTGGTGATAGTGAAAAGCTTACTAAGAAGAGACACATACCAGAAGATGATATGCCAACATATTCTATCATTAAAATGAAAGTGCATTACTGACATAATATGCAATAAACCTTATGAAGAATTTTACATGATTTTTTTTTCTTAATTTCACATTATCTTATAGTTAGCCCTCAGATATATTTTACCATTAAGATGCCAATACATTATTGACATATGCAAACTTCTCTATGGGTATTGTATTTTATTTTAAACATTTTTTTAGGGATTTCTCGTAATAACTGGAGTTATAAAAACTGATTTCACAAAATCCCTAGAAAATATAGAGATTTTATGTGTTTCCTGACAGTCACAGCGATTACATAAAATCCCTGATTCTTTTAGGGTTTACGTGTAATCCCTAGTTTCACATATTCCCTGTAAAACACACACACACACACACACACACACACACACACACACACACACAATAATATATATATATATATATATATATATATATATATATATATATATATATATATATATATATATATATATATATATATATATAGATATAGATATAGATATAGATAGATAGATAGATAGATAGATAGAGATAGATAGATAGAGAGAGAGAGAGAGAGAGAGAGAGAGAGAGAGAGAGAGAGAGAGAGAGAGAGAGAGAGAGAGAGAGAGAAGTAATATTATAATAATAATCATAATGAGCTCTCAGTCTGCATGGCTCTAACTAACTGAATGTCAGTCTTTTCTCGAAATAATTTGCTGTTGCCGCAGCTTCTCAGTTTGCCACACTGGCAATCTTCTACTTTATATATTTTTTTCATTATTCTCTGCATTTTAAGTGTGTCGGGGTTATAGACTGTGCAATTTGAGATTAGTCCTACTATTTTGCCTCTTATCTATCGTACTTTTTGATAAAAGATGTATTAATAAATATAAAATATTATACAATATTTACCTCTGAATCTTTGTCGTTTTCTTTATTGCATGCATTTTAGAAAGTGTGTTTTCTTCGTGGCATACTACAACATCTCTCTCTCTCTCTCTCTCTCTCATAACATTAATTATAAAAAAAATATTTCCTTTTCAACGGAGTACTACGTTCGTATGGCGATTGTTCACACGATCTTACGATGTAGTCAGAGAAAACGCATGTTTGTTCCCATCTATTGTCACGAGGAACAATTGTTAAAGAAATTTATTGTAGTAATGATGTTTAAACGCAACACCAGCAGAAGTAATAACAACAAATTAGTCAGTAGGCTGTTTTCATCTGAATTTCCCCGTCGTGTGTTGACAGTTTGTTAGCCTACTATAACATTACATCTGTGGGCGTTTGTTACTATCAACCTAGATTTTGAGAGCTTAAGTTTTGCTACGGTAATTAATCCTCTTTATAGCATCGACCAAACGTGATTCGCCGACCACAGCATCATGAATCTGAATAAAATATTAACCGTTGTTGATTATATAGGTTACGTACACATTTATGCTGCGCTGATACATGACTTAAAAATTATATGGATCTGCTGATATAACACCTCAATGGTTATAATTCAACCTAGGAACCCAAGGAGAAGGACGATGATTTATCACAACACAGGATTAGCCTACACTCGCTTTATTTAATCTTGGCTCATAACAAAACGCAAGATCATATTCTTCCTTCATTGTTCGTCGCTAGGTTGCATTCTGCAGAGGAGGCTATTGCTAGGATACTTAGCAATCGCGTTTCTGACACCTACATACATGATTGAATAAGAAAAAATACTTGTCAAATCCATTACCTTGATGCTGGAGGTGGGCGAGGGTGGGGGAGCCTCCGAGGTGGGCAGCAGCAGCAACAGTGACCGCCTGTTGCTGTTGAGGGGGTTCTGCATGGATAGCGGCGGAATGCTTCGCCTACACGACATAGTAAATCACTGGTAGTGGTAGCAATAATCCTTCACTGAGACACGCGACACGTCTCGGTAACTTAATCACACAACTATAAAACCACGTCTACGCCCTCACTCTAGTCTACTACCATCGGTGCACCTCCACAAACCTCCTCACAATCCAAAAACTATATAGACGAGTACTTCACAAAAATCCTGGGCTTCCCGCGCCTCGGAGCCACAGACCCAGGACCAAGGAAGCTAGAGGAGAGGTAGTGTCAGTTTTGTCACTCCTATAAACCACTTTCTTGACTTAAACACCGAGACCAAGGAAGTTAGAGGAGTAGCGTCAGTTTTGTCACTCCCATAGACCGCTTCCTTGACTGAGACACTGAGACCAAGGAAGTTAGAGAAGTATTGTCACTTTCGTCACTCCTACAGACCGCTTCATTGACGGACAGGTGTGTGATGGCGCGAGATTTGTTTACTTCCTGTGTGCTCGGCCTATGCCCTACAACACAGGGCTTGGGCAATGCCACGCCTCGCAGCAGTGCATGGACAGTCGGCAATGCCACATCACTTGTCTCTGCTCACAGACACCACACTAAGCGAAGGGATTCAGCTGAACAATACGCAGCGGGGAGGACGAAGCGGGCAACTCTATACTTCTCAGGCGGCGGTGGCGACACTGGCCGACTCCGGATGTGGTGATAAAGGCTTCGTCTCTTTTACCTTCTCGATTAAGAAAGTGTGTCGCCTTCCACGCATCCTTTGCGGGAATTCTTCGAGATATGGAGTGTGGTCCCACGGTAAAGGCTCACTGCTGTTGCCAGATGGCGTGTCGTAATGGCGTGGGGGTGGCGGTGCGGGTCCAAATGTGGTCAATGGCTCTAAATTGACCCGCCAATTGTCAACAGCAAGGGAACACAACACTTGATACTGACTTGTTTTATTTATTTGCTCTCCCTGCTGGTTCAAACAGTTCATTCTGCGCGACTCATGTAACAATTGCTTCATAAAAAAATTTGCTCAAGGAACTCGCCGGATGGAGTAAACGAAGTAAAGCAAGTCGAGGGAACGGACACCGCCTCGGGTCCCATGGCGTCTTACGTCACCCCCGTTTATTGTTTTATGAGTTGAGTTTATACGATTAGGGAGAAATTAGTGCTCATATTTGATTGTGTGTTGTTCATAAAGGAGAAATTAGTGCTCATAATATTTTTAAAGTGTAGCTTACAAAATTAAAGAGAAAATAATGATCCTAGTATTTCTTGTGTTTGAAAACTTAAGGATAAATTAGTGATCCTATTGTTTTGTTGACCGTTTGTAAAAATTAAGAATTATATAGTGATCATGCTGTTATTTGGTTCATGGCAATTATTGTTTATGTCATGCAAACAATAGCCACACAAAATCAATTATATAATTAAAACTAACGAGAAGGCGGAAGAGACGGAACCCGGAGCCTTAATATTAACTAAAGGGCCTTGGCCAGTCCCAGGACTCCGGACTCCGGAAATACACCACTTTGGTGTAACTTTGTTATATTCGTCACAGCGTTGGAGACAATAGACATGCTTGGAGCCTGAGTGATATTTTTCACTGTGTGCGATGTCAGCTGCTCCATCTTGTGTTGTGAAAAAAACACCTGTGACCTCACTGCACGGTGCATTCCTCGGGTTACATGCCACATGCAATACATGTCAGTGGCTGCAATTAGATACTGTTGATACCTGCTCATCATTATTATTATTAATCATTATTACTACTACTTATCTGCAAAATCTTCAGTAATGTGTGGGATTTGTATTCCATCACGAAAATTCGTCGTTTACACTTGTCAAGAGATTTTGGACTGCCTAAATGTACTACACTACTAGCAGCCGTCCCCATTTCATACGGGAAAGTTTTCTTTAATCTTTTCATCAGACAGCTGGCTTCCTTAAACACTGTACAGACAGGATTCGCCTGTATACTTTCACCTACAAAAGCAACAGCCTAATTTAGTACTTTTTACCCTAGCTTACACCTATAGTGCTATGAAAAAGCCTCTTTCATAAAAAAAGCTGGCATGAATCCTTAGGAAAGTGGAGGCACTTTTATTTTCTAATCTGCTTACTCCTGAAACAAACTTAAGATGTATTTGTTTATAATACAACACTTGTTACGGTCGGTTTTATTATGTTGGTCGAGACAGTCTTTCTACGTACAGACAGTACACACACTTACAGTGTGGAATAAAGAAAATGTAGGATAAAAATATAACTAAAATAGGTGTAGACCGATGACAAAAAAAAAAAAAATCCTAGACTAGAAAATCCTAGACTGGGTTATTTTTTCTACAAATCATTCTGATTCATCAAGGCAAGGTGTGGATCTTTGTATGTTTAAAACACTAAAAGGACGTTAAATATGAACGCGTACACACACACACACACACACACACACACACACACACACACAAACACAAAAAGAACACCTAGTGGAATGAATGTTCTTGCTTAGCGTGTACATTGTTCGTTACAAAGGCTTGTGCCAGCCTACTGGTAACGAACTCCTATGTAAAACAAAGATGGAGGTTTGTTCTGTTGCCTATTAATTTCTTTTAAGAGAAATGCCCGCTGAAATGTGTCTCCTGAAGATATCCTAAATACATTTTTGACATTTTATACAATAACAAACAGACTAAAGAGTTGTTCCTCGAAGTTTTTGGGAGCCGGGTAGGCCGTGAAGCCTCGGCATCTAGAGCCTAAAAGTTGCAGGCTGCTGGAGACCGTTAATGTGATGATCATGTGGCTCGGCTAAGGAGTTACAGGATTAACAGTGAACAAACAAACAAACGCACTCCATATTTACTATTAGCTTGCTTTGTATAGATAAAACAACAGAACAACCGTAGTGTTTAAAAAGTGACTCGCATTTTGTATGGTATTCAAAAATATCAAAGCATTTTGTTTGGTATCCAAAAATATCAAAAAGACAATAGAAAACAGGCTGAGAACCTCTTTGGTGTAATGGTCACTGTTCACCGCACCACATTGCACGAATGCTGTTTATTAATAAGGGCGAGACAGGCAGCCACGCACCCGCGAGATGACAGACGGTCATCCGGCAGTGACGAGTGACAAGTGCCTCCTCTCGGTGCTGGGAGACGTACACCATTGACATCTATCCTGGAGAGAAAATTCTACAACCATAGTTTGGTGTCATTCATTCGTAGGCGACTGAGGTCCGGTGAGCCATCCTGAGGGAGGCAAGAGCCGACGGGCGGCTCAAGGACGTGGGGCGAAGGTGATTAGGCGACGAGGAAGGCGCTGACAGGCAGCTGCGAGAGAGCGTCGTTCATCACCTTTTGCACCATGTCGTTCAGCCTGACCACCACTTGCGGCTTCACCTCCCGCAGGATTTCCCGCCCGTTGTCGTTGATGAAGCGGTTCACGGCGCGACCTGTGGCGGAGATGTTGATGTTTTCGTGAACATAAGGTTAAATGAAATAAAAAGAGGGGTAGGATACAGGTCAGTAAAAGAAAGTGAGGAAAGAGAAGTGTGAGAGACATGCTATATTTTCCCTTATGATAAAATAGGCAGACCAAACAGAAGGGGGGGTCGGACAATGCACTTAGAACACGAAAGGGTAAGTGCATGATGCATCCTCACTAATAAAATTAGTTATCTGAATACATATGAAATGGTGATGAGGCATTCTGAAGTTTTGATTCAGAAATACGAAAAATGTAGGCTTCACTCATTAGAGGCTTTTCGGTGGATTCTAATCTACACTATTCCTAGCTAAGAATTAAGTAGTGAATGAACGAAAGGTAAGAATGAAAATCATACAAATACACTGTTAGCATACAGGAGAGAAAAGTGATCCGAAAGAAAGAAAAAAAAATCTGGCACCACGCACCGAGGAGTGGGTCGCCGTTGAAGAGGTCGCTGAGGTGCATCCTGAGGTGCTCAATAGTGAAGTCTATGTCGGTGTTGGTGACGCGCAGCCTGTCAGACCCGTCAGCCTGCGTCTCCACACTCAGCTGGCTGGTGCCCGTCGCGTCCACGCCCTCTGTTGGCAGAGTGGTGGAGGTTAGGGGTGAGGGGTGATGTTACGGGGGTGATCATGGTGGTCTAGGAAATGAGGGTAAATGGTGCTTAGGTGTACAAATAAATATTCTGAAAACCAATAAACTAACAAACACCTGAAGACTGCTGTAGAGTTGTTGAATGGTATGACCATCAACTAAAGTCTTTGTTCACTAAATTGATCCAGAAGACCCGCCCCTTCCCTCACCCTCGCTCCCAGGTAACAACATAACTCCTAACCCTGATGTCCCCCTTTGAAAAAACAAAAAAAAACATTAACTAACCTCCTTTCATTCAATTCATCAGCTGCCACAGTTATGGCTTCCGAGTCAGTTTAGTGTAAGGTGACTATAGTAACAAACTTCCCCATACCACTTTTATACAATTGTTTCCTTGAGATTGAAGGGTTCTGGTAAGCGTCTTTAGATTATTTCCTCGTCTCAACTTCTCACAATTAACTGTAGCCTCCATAGTAAAACAGTGCAGGTGGAATACCCTAGTAACTTATTATGTACATTGTACCGAGCTAAAAATCTGAGATCTATATTACAGGAATTAAATAGCGTACAGAGACGCCACTCATTAAGTACGATATAGTATGCTTCGAAACTCGCCGCCACACTACTGAATTTTTCCTCGTAACACCTCCACCAGTACTGCTTCAACTACTACTACTTCTACTACTTCTACCGGCACCAGTACTCCTGTTCCTACCACTACTATCCACCGTCCTCAACTTCAACTACTATGTATTTCAAGGCCCGCGACATATCGTTTTATTGCAATAGCGTCTAAACTAGGTTTCTGACTGACACGGCATTAAAACACATTGTGTTTCAGACACCGACGTAATTATGAAAAATATAACCAAGTATCTACTCTGCTTCATTAAGGTAGTTGTCTTAGACACATGCCAGCAAAATCTGACAGAAAGGAGTGTCATAAAAAAGGCAAATGGCAACTAGGGCACTGGGAGCGGGCTGCTGAGGTGTGTCTACCATGACGTATGGCCGTGACGTGTACTCTTGCCACGCCCACCAGTCCTTGACTACTATTATAAATAATGTAAAACGTGTACTGAAATATATTGCTCTGTGATGGAGTTTAAGGATATTGAACCGTGCTTGTGTAGGAATGAATTGATATTCGACCTCAGTTGAGGCTATTACCCTAATACAATTAATTAACAGGGCACCGTACCCTGCCACCTGAGCATCAACTGGCCTTTGGGGTTGGATGGTAGTCGGAGTTGTGAGCGATCGTTGCCTGGTGCACGTGTTACATTCCTATTTACTGTATGGGTACTGACTTTGCCAGGCATGGTCATATCGCTGTTATTGTAACAATGCTCAGCCACTATGGGCTGCAATTAATGTACAATGCAATAACTGTTCATAATGAATTATGAGCATCCCATCACCTCCATCCACTCCTCAGTCAGGCGACTTCATAGCGCATGTATATGCTCCTCCAAGAATCCGCATAATCCAAGAAAATGTCTATTATAAATGCAGCAGGTTTCATTATCCCAATAGTATCATAACTACCCTAAAACAACAATATTATATATACATATATATATATATATATATATATATATATATATATATATATATATATATATATATATATATATATATATATAACATTATAAGATACTATGCTTAGATAAATCAATGGCCAGGTAGCAGGGTACGGTGCCCTGTTAATTAATTGTATTAGGGTAATTGCCTCAACTGAGGTCGAATATGAATTCATTCTTACACAAGCACGGTTCAATATCCTTAAACTCCATCACAGAGCAATATATTTCAGTACACGTTTTACATTATTTATAATAGTAGTCAAGGACTGGTGGGCGTGGCAAGAGTACACGTGACGGCCATACGTCATGGTAGACACACCTCAGCAGCCCGCTCCCAGTGCCCCAGTTGCCATTTGCCTTTTTGATGACTCGCCTTTCTATCAGATTTTGCTGGCATGTCTCTAAGACAACTACCCTAATGAAGCAGAGTAGATATTTGGTTATATTTTTCCTAATTACGTCGGTCTCTGAAACACAATATGTTTTAATGCCGTGTCAGTCAGAAACCTAGTTTAGACGCTATTGCAATAAAACGATATGTCGCGGGCCTTGAAATACATAGGTTGTGCTGACCATTTAGCAGAAAAAGTGAATAAAACCAATAATTTAGTGGGATTAATCATAAGAACCTTTGTTGCATTGGATGCTGAAATATTTAAATCCTTGTTTAAAGCATTAGTAAGACCACATTATTGAATACGCCAATCAAGTATGGAGTCCTTACTAGGTAAAAGACATTGAAATGGTGGAAAACGTTCAGCGAAGGGCTACTAGGATGGTACCTGAACTTAAAGGACTTACCTACGAAGAGACTGAGGAAGCTGAGACTACCGACACTGGCATATAGAAGAGCACGTGGAGATCTAATTGAGGCCTACAAGATACTCACTGGGGGAATTCACTGAAACCTTTTAAGTCAAGATCACGGTTGGATGTGAGAAAGTATGCTTTCCCAAGTAGAGTGGTAAACAACTGGAATCAACTGCCTGAGTGGGTGGTGGCAGCAACCTCAGTGACTCCGTTTGAGGCCAGACTAGATAAATTCTGGGCTAATCTAGATTTGAAATATAATTACAAGGCACAAATAATCCACCACACACTGCCACAAGTTGTTAATGTAGATCTGGAGTCACAGGCGTAAGGAGGTCTTCTGTAAGTATCTGTAAAAGTATTATTATCCTTTGTACTTCACCTCAACTACCATTACTTCTACCAACATCAGTACTCCCATTACTACCACTACTACCCCTCGTCCTACACCTATCGACCCACCATCCCATTATTATACCTCCACCATTACTACACTAGCACTACCTCCAATACAACAACAGCAGCAGCAGCAGCAGCGCCACGACACTCACTGAAGTTGGCCCAGAAGTCTCCGGAACCACGCACGGGGAAGAGGAAGAGCCGCCCGTCGAGCTTGTACAAGCCAGTTATCATCATCTCGGGGACGTGGAGACCCACTGTAAGCACCTGCTGCACGGGATCGGCGCTGGAGCGGAAGGAAAGAAGTTAAGTGGTGGGATGGGTACAGACAGAGTTAGATAAATTCATGTATTGTGAGATTAGGTGGGGTTGGATTTACAGGGGCTGCCTTGTTATAAACCTACGAACCTCTTGCAGACTTCTTATGATCTTACTATAGGAAGCGAAAAAAAGTCGAGGTGGGTTATGATTAAAAGGGAAGGAGTGGTAAGGAGGGGTGAAAAGGGTGGTAATGAAGAAAGGAGAGAGAAAAAAAAGGTGGCGATAAAGGGAGGAGAGAGAAAAGGAAGCGATGAAAAAAAAAAATGAGACGAGAAAGACGACAGAGATGGAGTAAGGGGTGAGAAATAAGGTGGCGGTGAAGGAAGGGGTGAGAAATAAGGTGGCGATGAAGGAAGGGGTGAGAAATAAGGTGGCGGTGAAGGAAGGGGTGAGAAATAAGGTGGCGATGAAGGAAGGGGTGAGAAATAAGGTGGCGATGAAGGAAGGGGTGAGAAATAAGGTGGCGGTGAAGGAAGGGGTGAGAAATAAGGTGGCGGTGAAGGAAGGGGTGAGAAATAAGGTGGCGATGAAGGAAGGGGTGAGAAATAAGGTGGCGATGAAGGAAGGGTCGAGAAATAAGGTGGCGATGAAGGAAGGGGTGAGAAATAAGGTGGCGGTGAAGGAAGGGGTGAGAGATAAGGTGGTGATGAAGGAAGGGGTGAGAAATAAGGTGGCGTTGAAGGAAGGGGTGAGAAATAAGGTGGCGATGAAGGAAGGGGCGAGAAATAAGGTGGCGATGAAGGAAGGGGTGAGAAATAAGGTGGCGATGAAGGAAGGGGTGAGAAATAAGGTGGCGGTGAAGGAAGGGGCGAGAAATAAGGTGGCGATGAAGGAAGGGGTGAGAAATAAGGTGGCGATGAAGGAAGGGGTGAGAAATAAGGTGGCGATGAAGGAATAGTTGAGAAATAAGGTGGCGATGAAGGAAGGGGCGAGAAATAAGGTGGCGATGAAGGAAGGGGCGAGAAATAAGGTGGCGATGAAGGATGGGGTGAGGAATAAGGTATGATGAAGGAAGGTGAGAAATAAGGTGGCGATGAAGGAAGGGGTGAGAAATAAGGTGGCGGTGAAGGAAGGGGCGAGAAATAAGGTGGCAATGAAGGAAGGGGCGAGAAATAAGGTGGCGATGAAGGAAGGGGTGAGAAATAAGGTGGCGATGAAGGAAGGGGCGAGAAATAAGGTGGCGATGAAGGAAGGGGTGAGAAATAAGGTGGCGATGAAGGAAGGGGTGAGGAATAAGGTGGCAATGAAGGAAGGGGCGAGAAATAAGGTGGCAATGAAGGAAGGGGCGAGAAATAAGGTGGCAATGAAGGAAGGGGCGAGAAATAAGGTGGCGATGAAGGAAGGGGCGAGAAATAAGGTGGCGGTGAAGGAAGGGGTGAGAGATAAGGTGGTGATGAAGGAAGGGGTGAGAAATAAGGTGGCGGTGAAGGAAGGGGTGAGAAATAAGGTGGTGATGAAGGAAGGGGTGAGAAATAAGGTGGTGATGAAGGAAGGGGTGAGAAATAAGGTGGCGATGAAGGAAGGGGTGAGAAATAAGGTGGCGATGAAGGAAGGGGTGAGAAATAAGGTGGCGATGAAGGAAGGGGTGAGAAATAAGGTGGCGATGAAGGAAGGGGTGAGAAATAAGGTGGCGATGAAGGAAGGGAATTAAAGGTGATAAGTAAGGAAAGACAGTGAGGAGGCGATGAAGGTAGGAAAGAGAGAAAGGGGACGATGAAAAGAGGGGCGAGAAAAATTATGAAAAATGGCCGAGAAAGAAGGTGGCGATGAGGTAGTTAGACACACACACATGTTTATGGTCATATGAGACGGACTATTTTATTTATCTATTATTTGTTCATTTGATATTTTCTAGCTGGGACATTTGATGATATTAGAGATTGTTGTAGGACTGGCCAATAATAGCTTTGCGTGCCATGGAGGTTGGTTGGTCAATGATACTGACCAATATTTTTTCTTCCGTTAGTGGGTACACAGGTTCCAAGCATATCCATTGCTTAGTTAAATAGTTCATAGATTTCTGGGACAGTTTGGAAAGTTTCGTTTAGTCGGCGCAACATCTGTGGTCATATGCCGGAGAGAGACAGAAGGGGAAGGAATTATAGGAGAAGGGAACAGATCCCAGGAGACGGGACACAACCCCCGATAAATGCCTGGCACCCATTCACTGCTGGGTGCACAGGGGCGTAAGGTATCGGAAAAGCCGCCCAAATTTTTCCACTCCGCCCGGGAATCGAACCCGGGCTCTCTCGGTTGTGAGCCGAGTGTGTTAACCACTGCACCACGAATGCCCCATAGATTTCTGGTGTGATTGACTGGCTCATGTTTCTTGGATAAGCAGTTTATTTTCCGGATGGTTGGTTTAGTGGTTGAATAAGCTGCAATGAATGATGGACTAAGTAGCTAACGCTTTGACAGACAGACTTACTGTACTCTCACACTTTCGTTCCTTTACTCTCTCATTCTGACTCACTTGATGGAGGTGGTGCTGTAGTTGGAGAGGCCGGTGACCTTGACTTGGGTGAAGGTGGACTTGATGGTGACAGCGCCCTGGCCTTGGCGGAACTCAATGGAGGGGATTTGCATGGGCTCGAGCGGCGGCAGGGACAGCTCGGGGATGCCTGGGGGCAGGGACGGGGTATTAGGCACTATTTGATAGCCATTTTCGGCACCAACAACCTTTTTATTTCATGATTAAGGGAGGCAGGCTTGGACAAAAGTTAAAAAAATGCAGAGGGATCATTATTCGTAAAGAAAAGGTGGGGAAGATGCCAAATAAGTTATCAATTTTAGTTATAATGAGAAGACTTGATACTTCCCTCCTGAAAAAGATGAAGTCAGGGGAAGGAGGAAATACAGAGGATGGAAGGCGGCTAATAGGACGCCACGTCAACCCATATCAACTAAATGACCCATTAAACGCTTATCTGATTTTAGTGAAAAGTTTGCGAACATAACCTATTAACCAGAGTCAAAGACGAGCCGGGACTAAAAATATACAGGTTATTTTAGTAGAAATATTGGACAAAATAATAATACCCAAAAAATCATTCATTGGTGGAGGCTTATTTGAGCAGAAGCAATGGAAAGGTCCTTTGTGTACATTGCATGCAGACCAAGGGGTACATGACACTGATGCAAGAGGAGCAGCTTGTGTTTGTTGATTTAATCTGAACGATGACCAAGCACTTCTAACAGGCTGGCATGTTTTTGTCGACGACTGACAATAAGCAATGACCAACTAAAACCAGCGTTGTGTAGACTAATGGTGAGGAGAGGCGACAAATATTGTTGTTTTGGAGGAAAAGAGACGAGAGGATGTGAAACTTGCTGCATGATAACAGTGACAATGTAACTTTTCGGAAAAGGTTTAAAATGTCACAGAATGTCGGTACTTGCATGACGTTGGCAAGTTTCTCGAAAAAAAAATGTAAAACCAACCATGTGAACCTTATTTTTACTATTTATGACTTTTCTTAATACTGAACTGAAGGTTGGATTGACTTTTAAGAAACTGATCCTAAATAGAAATATAAAATAACCGATTGACTCAATGAACAAATACAGCTAGAATTGAAATAAAACAGTAACGACTCGAACCAGACGTGAACCAGGTATTTAATTCAGTACCCGGCTCACTCGAAGTTTAAGCTCAAAGTTTCTTATAAAGAGACAACAAAAAAGAAGGGTAGGAAGAAAATAACAAGTCATGACAAAACTGAAGGCGGGCAAGGATGAAGACTGTCATCATCAAGCGCGGGAAAGAACGGCAGAGACCTGGATCTGGATTAATGATGCGCAGGGCACCTGTATAGGTGCATAACATGCATATTTGTGTTGGCTGTTGGGGGCACGGAGGAGCCGGGTGTGCAGGGGAGGGAAGTGAAGTAAGTGTAATTGTTAGTGTTGGTGTGTTGGTGACAAGTGAGTATGTATTTGTTTTTTGAATGAGTATTGTACCGCAGTCTAAAATCTGTTGAGGGAGGTTGTTCCAGTCACGTATGGTGCGTGGAAAGTATGAGTGCTTGTATGCGTCAGTGTTAGTATGATATGTTTGGTATTTATGGATGTGTGTGTTACGAGTACGTTGACTGTTTGCGTTATGTATGTATGTTTGTGGGTCAATGTCAATGCGAGTGTTTGTGATCTAGTACATAAGTGTAAGTCTGTGTGCTTGTCTGCGTATGTGAAGAGGTTCCATGTTTATCTGTTGTTTGATCCGTGTTGTGATTCCAGGCGTTCGAGTGTAATTGTTTGTAATGAACCTAGCCGCCTTGGTGTTGATTTGTTCTAACCTATCAATGTTTCTATGTGTGTGTGTGAGGATCCCACACCGTGGAGCAGTATTCCAGTGTTGGTCTCACAAGTGTGTCATAAGCAATACGTGTTTAATGTCAGGTGTGCAGTTATGTAAATTCCTCCTGAGGAGCCCCAGTGTTCTGTTGGCTGTGGCACTGATGTGGTCTATGTGAGTGTTGAATTTCAAGTTAGTTGAGAGATGGATACCAAGATACTTGTGTGTGTGAACTGATTCTAAATCTGAATAGTGGAGAGTATGTGTGATGGATGTGGTTGTGCGCTCTGGTGAATCTTAATAGTTTGCATTTGTCTGGTCGGAGACGAGGATGGAGACAAGACTACAGACGTCAGCAACATCGTAAGGGGAAACCAGAACCAGTAAGGAACAACGGAGATATGAATGAATATTTTCCAGCAATATAGTATGTGCGCGTGTGTGTGTGTGTGTGTGTGTGTGTGTGTGTGAACGGGAAAAAACATTGGTCATGGCAGAAACGAGGGCGAGAATGGATCATGGGTAATTGTATGACCCTGATGGTAGTTTGACAAAGCTTATGTACCATGAAAGTAAAAAAAAGAAAAAAAAATACTCTTGAGAACTTGGTTAATCTCATTCTCGGACTTAACCCGGTGGCAGTCGGGATCTTGTTTCTTAATGGTCCCTCTAAGCGAGAAAAATGAGAAAAAATTACCCCTCACACAAACCATTTCATAATATATATCAAAGCATTTGTGGCCCGTCGCTGCTACAGGGTTAGGAAGTTGCTGAAGTGAGGGCGGAAGTGTCTGAGAATACTGTCCTTGATACTGTACACCGCTAGACAGGAAAGAGACACGAACCATGACAGGAGGAAAGGGATGATAATCAAGACAAGAAACAGTAATATCCCGAGAGAGAAAAGGAACCAAAGTGATGGTCAGGACGAGAGAAAGGATGAGAATAAAAGTATAGCTCAAACATCACAAGAGGAAAAGAAAGTCATAAGAAAGAGGCTGGGGACGAGAACCAAGACAATGAACAGCAACATCACGAAAGGAAAAGAAAGTCATGACAAGAAAGAGGCTGGGGACGAGAACCAAGACAATGAACAGCAACATCACGAAAGGAAAAGAAAGTCATGACAAGAAAGAGGCTGGGGACGAGAACCAAGACAATGAACAGCAACATCAGAAGAGGAAAAGAAAGTCATGACAAGAAAGAGGCTGGGGACGAGAACCAAGACAATGAACAGCAACATCACGAGAGGAAAAGAAAGTCATGACAAGAAAGAGGCTGGGGACGAGAACCAAGACAATGAACAGCAACATCACAAGAGGAAAAGAAAGTCATGACAAGAAAGAGGCTGGGGACGAGAACCAAGACAATGAACAGCAACATCACGAAAGGAAAAGAAAGTCATGACAAGAAAGAGGCTGGGGACGAGAACCAAGACAATGAACAGCAACATCACGAAAGGAAAAGAAAGTCATGACAAGAAAGAGGCTGGGGACGAGAACCAAGACAATGAACAGCAACATCAGAAGAGGAAAAGAAAGTCATGACAAGAAAGAGGCTGGGGACGAGAACCAAGACAATGAACAACAACATCACGCGAGGAAAAGAAAGTCATGACAAGAAAGAGGCTGGGGACGAGAACCAAGACAATGAACAGCAACATCACGCGAGGAAAAGAAAGTCATGACAAGAAAGAGGCTGGGGACGAGAACCAAGACAATGAACAGCAACATCACGAAAGGAAAAGAAAGTCATGACAAGAAAGAGGCTGGGGACGAGAACCAAGACAATGAACAGCAACATCAGAAGAGGAAAAGAAAGTCATGACAAGAAAGAGGCTGGGGACGAGAACCAAGACAATGAACAGCAACATCACAAGAGGAAAAGAAAGTCATGACAAGAAAGAGGCTGGGGACGAGAACCAAGACAATGAACAGCAACATCACGCGAGGAAAAGAAAGTCATGACAAGAAAGAGGCTGGGGACGAGAACCAAGACAATGAACAGCAACATCACGCGAGGAAAAGAAAGTCATGACAAGAATGAGGCTGGGGACGAGAACCAAGACAATGAACAGCAACATCACAAAGGAAAAGAAAGTTATGACGGAGGAGGGCGGAGATGAGAGCCAAGATATCAGCAACATTGTGAGAGAAATGAAGTAATAAAAAGGAGCCATGAAACGAAAATGTCTAAAAAGATTACTGAAGGATTATAATAAACAGCATCGTGAGGGCGGAAAAAAACACAAGAACAATGACGTCGAAAAGGAGGAAGAGACTTTTTAGCAGCATCATGAAGGGGGAAAGCAGCGAAAAGACGAAGATGGGGACGAAAAAGAAGATAATTACCAATAACTAAAGCGGAAAAGGACAAGGGCAATGAAAAATGAGGACGAGGGCGAAAATGAAGATAACTACCAGCATCTAATGAGGAAAAGGAGCATTAATAAAGACGATGACGGGGACGAAAAAGAAGATAATTACCAATAACTAAAGAGGAAAAGGACAAGGGCAATGAAAAATGAGGACGAGGGCGAAAATGAAGATAACCACTAGCATCTAATGAGGAAAAGAAGCAGTACTAAAGACGATGACGGGGACGAAAATGAAGATAATTACCAATATCTAAAAAGGAAAAGGACAAGGGCAATGAAAAATAAGGACGGGGGCGAAAATGAAGATAACCACTAGCATCTAATGAGGAAAAGGAGCATTAATAAAGACGATGACGGGGACGAAAAAGATGATAATTACCAGTATCTAAAAAGGAAAAGGACAAGGGCAATGAAAAATGAGGACGGGGGCGAAAATAAAGATAACCACTAGGATCTAATGAGGAAAAGGAGCATTAATAAAGACGATGACGGGGACGAAAATGAAGACCGTTACGAGCACCATCAACGGAAAGGGACAAGAGCAGTGAGACAGACGAGGAAGGGGACAACAATAAAGAGGTTACTAATATTGTTAGAGGAAGACAGCAGCGAGAAAGACGAGAACGAGCAGGAAGATGATTACCGTATCGTCGTTAGAGGAAATAGGTAAGAGCAATAAGAAAGATGAGGACGTGGCCAAGAAGGAAGACGCTTGTCGCAACACAACTCACCGGTGGGCAGGAAAGGTCGCAGGTCATGAAGGGTCTGGTTGAGGCAAGAGTTGAGCTTCTCCTTGTTGTCCACGCGGCATTTCCGGAGTTGCTGGGCTGTTGGGAAGACACACCTGTTAGTCCTGCATCCAGGTGGTAGGGCGTGGCGAGGCAGATACATGAACACTTATATAACTACATGATTAAAGATAACAATAATACGTGGGTATGATTTACATTTATGATCTGAAGGTTTTGTTTGGTAAAAAAGACACTGGCCGAGTCGGTAACAGGCATAGGACAAAAGGACAAACAACTCTAACACCTGCAGGATTGCAGCATAAAACGTGCCCATCTGTGTGTTACGCTTATTAGCTTATTATTATAACATTATTAGCAATGCTAATAAGGTTCTGAAGGTAAGAAAGCCCGGTAAGACACGTAGTAATGGGCGAGTTGGATACAGCGAGATTCAACACACACAGGCAAGAATTAGTTTACCAACAGAGTGATAGATGAGTGGAAAAAGTTTGGCAGCCATATTTTAAGTGACAATTCGGTGATGCCTTCAAGAAAAGTTTAGACAAATTC
The DNA here is from genome assembly GCF_024679095.1 of Eriocheir sinensis. Lineage (NCBI taxonomy): Eukaryota > Metazoa > Arthropoda > Malacostraca > Decapoda > Varunidae > Eriocheir > Eriocheir sinensis. Next base: position 15,665,377 of record NC_066509.1, read on the forward strand.
ATGGACAGGGAAATAAAGTGGGGTAAGGTTTACAGGAGCTGACTTGTATAGGCCTATACCGGCCTCTTGTAGACTCCTTATGTTGATACATTTATAATTATTTTCTTCTTGAGTTGTGTTAAGTGGTTTACGTTTTTAATAAAAGTGTATGACCAGTGTTATGTAATGTGGTGTCATAAGGGTGTCGGAAATGTGAATGGATGTGTATGGTAGGTGTGGTGTGTACATGTTGGCACTACGTTGTACATCTTATTAGTATAGTGCAGTGGGAATGAGCACGTTAGTGTTGTAGTACATGTGGTGTGAATACGTTTTATAGTGCGTCGTGGTGACCTTCAAGATAAGCAAAGGTTTATGCAAATGAAATATAGATTTAGGAAGCAAGAATGAGAAAAACATGACGGACAATATATATTTTTCTTTGTTTTTGCTTAATTAAAGATAAGACGTTCAAGGTAGTCATGCTCATTGTTCATGTTTTATTTTTCTTACATCTTCTCATCCTTGAACCTATCCTCTTTTTCCTCTCAGGCGGATGCTGGGAAGTTTTAAATACTGAGAAAGGTTACGCCGTGCACCCCGGAAAAAGGGATAAGGAGAAGTAAGAAAACAGAACTGAAAAATTTCCAGACTTATTTGATGAGAGAGAGAGAGAGAGAGAGAGAGAGAGAGAGAGAGAGAGAGAGAGAGAGAGAGAGAGAGAGAGAGAGAGAGAGATACACAGACAGAGACACAGAAACAGACACAGAGACACAGAGACAGACACAGACACAGACACAGCGATAGTAGTCAGTAGTTTGGTTGTCATTGATTCCATAACCATTTTTTTTCACGCAGTAGAGATAAGCAAAAGGAGAAAAATCCTACCAACTCTCATATCAACTTCGAAATTGAGACGAAATTCTTAAACAAGGGGATGAAGCTTACAAATGATCGACTAACAAAATAATCCTAAATCACAGTGGCATGGGAGAATCCTTGGAAACAGAAAATAATGCCTGGAGACGTGGCCTTTAGAATAATACTTCCTGCCTGGAAGTGACTATCAAAGTGAAGTGTAGCTCCAGATAATGTGATCAAGATTGCCGTTTTGGGGTCTCATGGTCGCCGGGTGTTGGGTAATAAGAGGATAGGTATGACTGGCAGGACTAACTTTTTTTATTTTACTTCCTTTTGAAAGCGTGCTGTAAGGAGGTCCGCATTATAACTATATACGGAAAAGAACTGGCTAATATGTCTATCATTTTTCCATTTCTTATATCCGTATGACAACTAAGAGGAGAGGGACAGTGGTTACCTTTCATAAAAAATAAAAAAAATGTATAGATGTTCTTGCAAATGTGATGTGTTTATTTATGTACTACTAAAACTATAAAAAAAATTAATGTATAGATGTTCTTGCAAATGTGATGTGTTTAATTTTTACTACTAAAACTAAAAAAAAAAAAAAAAAAGAATATATAGATGTTCTTGCAAATGTGATGTGTTTATTTTCTACTACTAAAACTAAAAAAAAAAAAAAGAATATATAGATGTTCTTGCAAATGTGATGTATTTATTTATGTACTAAAGATTCACTACCATTGCATCTCTTCCTCTTGGCAACACTGATAAGACTTGCGCCTTCCTGTGCAAAAAAAAAAAAAAAAAAAAAAAAAAAAAAAAATTTTCATAAGGTTTTGTTGGTAAGAGAACCGGGTAGGACACGAAGTAATGGGTTTGAACTGGATAAATTCAGATTCAACAGGGACATAGGCAAAAATTGGTTTACTAACAGGGTTGTGGATGAGTGGAATAGGCTTAGCAGTCATGTGGTGAGTGCCAATACAATTGTCACATTCAAAATTAGATTAGATAAATTCATGGACAGCGATATTAGGTGGGGTTAGATACACGGGAGCTTAGGTTCAAAGGAGCTGCCTTGTACAGGCCTACTGCAGACTCCTACGTTCTTATGTTCTTAATTAAAGTTTTTTGGTTAGTCTCCTCCTTCATCCCGTTCCTGATTCCCCCCCCTCTATCGAGACTTCCTGCCTCAGAGAGAGAGACAGAGAGACAGAGAGAGAGACAGAGAGAGAGACAGAGAGAGACAGACAGAGACAGACAGAGAGAGACAGAGAGAGAGAGAGAGAGAGAGAGAGAGAGAGAGAGAGAGAGAGAGAGAGAGAGAGAGAGAGAGAGAGAGAGAGAGAGAGAGAGAGAGAGAGAGAGAGAGAGAAGGGGCGGGAGGGGGTACTAGTATTCGCACAAACATCTCAAAACAAAAAGAGACAAGCTGAATAAAAAAAATATGCAACCACGAGACCAAAGCATTCGAACTCGCAAGGCTTTTATTTTTATCTCCCCCTCTTCCTCTTCAACCTCCTCTTAATCCCTCCTCCTCCTCCTCTTCACTGATCTTCCGCTTCCTCGAGTTCCCAGCGGCGGCGGTCTGACCTTGAATATCGTGTTGGAGCCGGTGATTGGCTGACCCTGGGGCTGACCTACACATTTTCTGCTCCTACGCTTGGTACTGCTACACCGGAGAGTACAAAGTGGCTCCTCTGCGATTTGTTGTTTGTTTGTTTATGTGTGTGTGGGGAGGGAGGTTGGAGAGTTCATATTTGGGGTGGGTGCAGCGTTACCAAATTATCGTACACAGACACTCAGCACATCGTATTTTCCGGTTTCTGACGTACAGCTTTCGCAAAAAGACACCAGTGAGTAATGATTTAAACGATAACTTTAACTGGAATTTCGTTATCTGTGTGGGTAGGCAAGTTTCGGGGCCTGGAACTGATAATCGCGATGTTTTAAGTACGATAATTTGGCAACGCTGGGTGAGTGTTTGAGCGTGATAGGGGCTGTGTGTGTGTGTGTGTGTGTGTGTGTGTGTGTGTGTGTAACACTCCTAAATCACCCGTTTGTTGCACGTCATGACATACAGCCTCGGGGAAGGGCACGTATAGGAGAGGAGTCCCCTGAAGGAATGTTTTTTGCCCCTTTCATAAACACACACACGATTTCCCTCAGTCATGACCGATTCCTTTTTTATTAATCTTCCTTTGGTTATAACTGGATAATGTGCTACCTATCTTCCTTCGGTAATAGTAGTGGGTGAACGTTTTTTTTTTTTTTTACAACAAAGGAGACAGCTCAAGGGCACAAAAAAAAGGAAACTATAATAAAATAAAAGCCCGCTACTCGCTGCTCCTATAAAAAGAATCAAAACATACTATTTTTTTTTTTGTATCAACAGACGACCGCAAGGTAAAAGGACAGGTTAAGGGTATTCCCCGTGTCAGTATGTGAGGGAAATACAAACCAGTTTTAGCTTGTAATTTTGTGTTGGGGCAAGCTTTGTCAACGATGGGTTATCAAAGAAAATGGATTTGATCTTGGAATAATTGACGAGGGATATTTTTTTATGAGAGATAGAGATATAGAGAGATAGATAGAGAGATAGATAGAGATAGAGAGATAGAGAGAGAGAGAGAGAGAGAGAGAGAGAGAGAGAGAGAGAGAGAGAGACATCCGGGAAACGTTCAAGGTAAAAAGCAACCCCAAGAAGAAGAAGAATGCGTTTCCTGAGGGGCAGAATTTATGGGGAAGTTCTCTCTGTTTTTCCCGCCGCCAATTAACAACTGATGACATGATCTGAGTCTCATTAGCTCACGACCAAAAGGTATAATTGAGCATTAACAGACAGATTTATTTGCTTTTAGTTGCACTTGCCCACGACAAGCAAACAAATATCCTGAACGTGGGAATGTCGCCTATAACGTCGTATTAGCCTATAACTACATATAGTCTCCATCAACAATAGTGTCTGATGTGTCTTTTTGAACCGTTTTTCAAGGCATGGCCAGTTGCTTATGCTGTTTTTATTTAGTATCAATTTGTACGACTTCGACTGTAATATGTCGACCTAACTCAGAAATCCGCCAATTCTAGTTAACTCCGTCCCCAAAATAGAATAGAATAGCAGTGGCGGGCACGGTTCCGCTAATCTGCTAACCGCTAATTAGCGAAGCCGACTTTTTCGTTAGCTGATTACCGTTTTCGCTAACTTTGTAAAAAGTTAGCGAACCAATTAACTTCTGCTAAATGTAGTTCCTCCTACGCTAACTTTAAGTTCACAAAAAAAATAACGCAGGTTTGTTCTTGTCCGTTAAGGCCAGACACAGCACCAGTTGAGCCACACGGCGCATTAATTACAGGGCTTCCATTTTTGGGTAAATTACTCCATAAAGTAGGGGAATTGGACAATTATTAGGTAAACTAGCTTTTTGTCTAAGCTAAAACATATTAAAATTTCAGTTTACTAGGTCTGCTTTTAAGGGTATTAGAGCCAAACTACTAACCCTAAGCTAAATCCATATAAAAAATTAGCGGTTAGCGGTTAGCGTTAGCTTCCACCAATTTCTTTAACAGTTTATCAGTTTAGTATAAGCGAAGGTAAGTTTTTAGTTAGTGGATTACAAGTTGGCGAAGCTAACGTTTCGGTTAGCGGTGCCCATCACTGTAGAAAAGTCCGAATAACCACATAACTCAAGAAATACTAATGCGCCAGTTAAAAAATCTGTCATGTGTGAAGGCAACGAATCACATGTCATAACCGCGTCGCGAATCTCCTGCTACATGAAATAGTAAAGTTGGTGTGTCAGTGTGTGTGTTGGGGAGGAGAGCATGCGCGTGGGGGTACACAAATACTAGGTGCCTAATAAACAACTACTACTACGCATTTCAGCAGCTGTGTTACCTCGATTTTCTGGATTTTCTCGGTAACGAAGTGTTGGATCACCATTATACTTTGCCACAGTTTATTTCACACTTTGCGCTAATTTCTGACTGCATAGTGCATTACCAGACTATGTGTATGAGTAAGCTACATACTCATGACAGTTAAAAGAAAATCCCGATATCCAGAGACAGTACTCGGACACAATCATCACTAAGTCAATCCCTAGGGCCGTATTTTGAGTCACCATCGCTTCTCACAACTATTTCTAAAGGTCAAAGAGGGGATCAATCTGTTTTTCATGTGTTTTTTAAGGTTCATAGCACAGAAGAAGGGTCAGACTACCACCAGGGTCATAAAACTACCCCTGGAAAGGCCTACTGCTCCTACGAAAGCCATGTCAAATATGTGAACTTGGGCGACGAAATGTTTTAAAATACGACCCCTAGACCCAACCCACCTCTCTCCCCCCACCTGCATCATCCCTCCTTTTCTCTAGCACTATTTACTTCTCCCTCCCTCAACCTAAACCCCCGCCCCAACCCCTCTCCCTCTACCTCTATATGTAGTCAGAAATTAGCGCAAGGTGTGAAATAAACTGTGTCAAAGTATAATAGTGATCCAACACTTCGTTACAGAGAAAATCCTGAAAATCGAGGTAACACAGCTGCTGAAATGCGTCAGAACAATTAACGAACCTACACCATACAACTGTACACTCCGACGGTCTCTCCTTCCCCACCTGTACCTTCTCCACTAACCCCTTCCTCTTCTTACTATTTGCTTGATTAAAAATAATAAATAAATAATTAAAAATAAGCTGTGCGTGGCCTCGGTGCTCTCAGGGTAGTAATTATGTTCAAAGTTCCCCTACCAAATTTTCCTGGTTTGACTCTGCACCAGAAAATTTTGTAAGTGTTCTTTTGTATATGTTTGTGCTAATAAGACTCCTGCCCCGACATTTCACGACCATGAAATTTACGGGCACGTGGAGGGAAGACACCAAAATTACGGGGCAGAGGAGCCCCATCCCCCCTCGCACAGCAGTAAACGAGTGCACGAACTGCCGACAGAAGAAAGGTAACTAAACCTAAATGAAAAAAGAAAGTATATCAACTAATAACGTAGACATTTTCTTCAGTAGCCTTTGAATCTTGACGAATCAGACCTCATTTATTGCTCCCTGCGAGGAGTAAACGAAAGTAAAAGTAAAAGAGGATATTCAGTCACTGCCGAGTGGCCTAAGTCTACCCACATGCTGTCCAGAAGAGCACCCATCATTCTCTCTTTAAAAGAAAGGGTCATTGATGAGCTCCGGGGGGCAGCATGAGACAACAAGATGGCGTCACTATAAACACTTGCTTGCGTCACAACGGGCTCGGGCTGACCATCAGGCCCCTCCGAGAAAGTCTACCGGTGCCATAAGCGGACACGTAAATAAAGTAGTAATATAAATAGTAATAGTATTAGGAGTAGTAACAAATAGTATCAACAGAAGGTCATCACGTTAAAATTAGGCTTAGGACAGTGTTGAAGGACGTGCATTATGAAAAATAATAATGAGAAGAGGAAATGGTTGGAGAGAAAAGATGCAGGACATTCAGGGAAAGAGGGAAGGAGGGAAATTACCAACATAAAACGCCGATGAAAGAGAAAGTTGACCATAGCAAACTTTCATTCTTAGAATATCTCTCTCTCTCTCTCTCTCTCTCTCTCTCTCTCTCTCTCTCTCTCTCTCTCTCTCTCTCTCTCTAGTTTCGGTCTATGGCGCCGGTAGGCTTTCTTGATGGGAGTCTGACGGTCGGCCTCAGCCAGTGTGTGTGTGTGTGTGTGTGTGTGTGTGTATAAAGCCATCATCATCCCTCCTCCCTTCACACGCGCCTAAATATTTGCGTCCAGTGAAAGTTCTTTGCACTCTTCCTTTGAGTAAGTAGAAGCCTTGTATTACTTTCTAATAACTCTCTTCTAATATTCTCTTCTTGGATTTTTTTCCTTCACACCCGCCTGTTCTTTCGTCACAATAACACGAACCGGACGCAGGTATCCGCCTCAACAAGGCTGGCTCTCGGGAAATTAACACACACGCACACACACACTCCACCGTCCCCCCATAAACACAGTGACATGTATTCTAAGCTTTCATAATCATCTTCATATGTATGTTTATCATTGTGTCATAGTTCACATCTGTGTTTATTTATGTACTTTTAATATCAACATGTCTCTTCACATTAGATGTAGACCGTGAGCTCGCGAGTCTGAACGCTGTCTTCCGGTGTTTGTGTTCCTGTCATTAATGTCTGTGGTTTGAGCTTCTCCGATATGAAAAGAGTTTCGTCGCTCCTAAAACCCTTACAATGAGAAGAATCTGCAAACCTCTACACTGACACAGTTTAAATGCTACATCGGTCACACTGTCACACGCTACATCGTGCTACATCACTGCGTCGCGGAGTCACTGTCTATTATCTCCCCATGGTCACGCTTGATGCTTCAGTGATACACACTCGTATACGCTGACGGTGCTATACGCTGACCTCACATTCCTGCACGGCTCTATTACCTCAACTGCGTACCTGCGTGTGGGAGGGCGTGTTTGGCCTTGGGCGTCGGGTACAGTCACTCATTAGCAAAGCAAACATCATGGGTCGGGGGATCCATCAAAAAGTAAATGTGGTGTGGTTGAGGAAAACACTAATACAACCAAAATAAAATACAATGTTGGTGAAGTGGTGTAATAGTGAGTGTGAGTGAAAATTGCGTCGTGGTTATATTTTTGGAGGCGGTGGCTGAGTCGGCAGAGTGACGGCGCCGCGTTCAGGAGGACGCGAGTTCAATCCCCGCCCAGTGCCACCAAGCTGGGATTTTTCAGCCGCCGCCGAGTGGCTTAAGACCACCCACCCACATGCTGTCCAGAAGACCACCTATCAACCCGAACTCTAGATTCTAGGATTAAAGATGAGCTCCGGGAGGGCAGCATGAGCCAATGCAAGATGGCGCCACCACAAACACTCGCCTGCGCCAGAACGGGCTGGGCCGACCATCAGGCCCCACCGGGAAGAAGCCTACCGGCGCAATAGGCCGTGAGGTAAAAGAAAAATACTTTGATAGCTCTAGTTTATGTTACGAATTAGACTAAAGACTAAGGTCGATATTCTCAGACGCTTTCGCTTCTCACATGAACTGTTTCTGAAGGCTAAAACGGGGCTCATTCGGGTTATAATCAGTATTTTTTAAGATTCAATGGACGGAAGGGTCAAACTACCAGAAAGGCAGTGGTGGGCACGGTTCCGCTAATCCGCTAACCGCTAATTCGCGAAGCTAACTTTTACGTTAGCTGTTTAGCGTTTTCGCTATCTTTGGAAACGGTTAGCGGACCAATTAGCTTCCGGTAAATGAAGTTCCTCCTCCGCTAACTCAAGTCTACAAAAAATTCATACAGGTTTGTTCTTGTCCGTTGTGGGCAGACACAGCACCAGTTGAGCCACATGGCGCAATAATTCCATGGCTTCCACTTTCGGGTAAATTACGCCTTAAAGTAGGGTAATTGGACAATTATTAGGGAAACTTTTGGGTGTTTTAGGGTAATGCATCTTCCATTTCCAAACTCTTTGAACTCGGGATTTAATAACAAGAATTCGATATTTTCCACCTGACAAGAAGTAAACTTAAAATAATAAAAAAAAGGGTCAGTCATGGAAAAGAGTAAAAAATGCGTAAATCTGCGGGAAATCTTCGGAAAAATATACGGAGTTAGGATAAACTGGAGGCTTCCTGCTCTTCTCTTGTTGTTGCTTGTTGGGCTCTTTGTTCAGTTAAGCTGCGACGTTGTCATCGTGCAGTCGCCGCATCCATTACTGTCGACAGCCTTGTTTATCGTTATCGACGTCATGGAAGATGACCCGAATGAAGACTTTTTTGTTCCGCCTGAGGATGTTGACCTGTTAAGGAGCCAGCAGCAGCTGTGGGTGAGGCGGACGACACTCAGGCTGACAGTCAGGAGTCCCAGAAGTTCCAGAAACCGTGGCCCCACCAGAAGTACTTTGTCCTAAGATCAAGAGATATGACGAACGCCAATGTCTAGTACTTTCGGTGCGTCATGTGCCACCCCAAGAAGACCATCATTAACGGACAGACGGCGAGCCTTTACAACTTGAAGTCACAGGTCAAGGACACAGCCAGCGCATGCCACCCAGTTTGATCATCATCTGATTTCAACATGCTATACCGTTCTGGGCAGCTCTATGTCTAAGCTATAACATATTGAAAATTCAGGTCACTAGGTCTCTTTTTAAGGGTTTTAGAGCCAAAATACTAAACCGAAGGTAAATCCGTACACAAAAATGTTAACGGTTAGCGTTAGCTTCCACTAATTTCTTTATCATTTTAGCGGTTTAGCGTAGGCGAAGCGAAGTGGATTATCAGTTAGCAAAGCTAGCTTTTCGGTTAGCGGTGGCCAGCACTGCATAAGGGTCATAAAACTACCCATAGAAATGCTAAAAACTCCTACGAAAGCCTCGTTAAATATGCGAGCTTGTGCACCGAAATGTTTAGGTTGAGAATATAACCTTAAACATTTTACATGAACATCCAGGCCTTTTCATAAAACCTGTACTTCTTATTTAGTCCTAATTACGAGGAGAACCAGACGTGTTAGGAACTAGGTAGACACCCAAACACAATTTATGGTTTTGTACTCAGAACGAAAGGCCCAAAACCACAAACATTCAGGGATTTTTCAGTTTACGTTCGTGGAGTTACGCAATCCTGCCCACGTTAACCAGGCGCGTGGGGCACCCGAGACCGGCCAAGCAACCTCTCAAGGCCTCTATTCTCAAACCTGTCGGGACCGACACATCCACGTTTGATAAGCCTTTTGTAGAGTTTTGGCATTTCCACGGGTAGTGTTATGAGACTAGCAATAACTTGGCAGGGCCTCTGCACGGTGAACATGAGAAAGCACCCATGAGAGCCTGAATAATTTCCTTTGTGGCCTTTCAAAAGACTTGTTGTGAGCGCCGAATGCATCTGAGAACACGGGCCCAGGCATCCAGGCATCTTGTAACACCTAATTACCGCAACACATGCCGAGGGTCCCGCTGGGCTCAGTGTTGCCGGTCCAACAGGTTTCACTTTTAATGGTCCAACGGTTCGGAAAACATGTCGTACTGTTACTTGGTTCTTGTCTTGTGGCTAACTCATCACGTTCCTTTGACGTGCGCAGCCTATTGTTTACTCTTGTCAGCTGTTGTGTGTTGAACTCTTTATACTTTTTTTTTCTTTATACTTTTTATTATCATCTTTATAAAGCGTGGAGTGGTACGCACGAGCCTATCGTTTTCCTCCGTTTTACTTCTTGACGTTCTCACCTTTACGTTGTGCAAAATTAGTGGACCCCAACAACACTGACTACTGTTACAAGACCTACAAGTCCTCGAGGATACCAGCCACTAATTCAGAAACATTTTACTACATGCCATAGAAAGGGAAAAATCTATCAAACAAGACACTTGGAATTTTGCAACCATAAAACGCTCCGGTCATTAAGCATTACACAAGTACCGCCGACTACAGCAGTGACACAGCAAGGCCGCGAGAAGCGCTGAATGGGATCGGGCGGCCTGCGACGGGGACGAGCCTGCTGACCAAACTGGCTAAACGTAAGATTCCCTGCATTCCGCGGAGGGCTGCTGTTGGGAAGAACTACAATCTCGTCCTGACGCGGAGTGAATGAGGAATCGTCGTCAAATGTCGGTCAAATCGCTCGCCTCAAGTTCACTTTCATTTTCGCATTCGGCACGTATGTGCATATTCAGGGTTACCACTCACTACCTACATGTACACTTATATACTATCCACAAAGGGCATGCGGAGGGCTTTGCCGTTTGCTTGATTTAAAGTCAAACAAACTACGTATATAATATTAAAAAAAAGAGGGTATACTTAATTTTATAGGTGTGTTGAGAGCTTCGATAACTCACAACTTATCAGTTTAAAGGAATAATTTTGTACAAGAAAAAATGAATCGTCATTGTGGCACCAAAGATGCCAACAAGTTGTCTCAATCAACAAGTTTTGTTCCCATGGTCCGGGCAGGTGTACTGCTGCAATCGTTGTTACCAGCATAGGAATGAGGGAAGCTGAAGACCGTTTAACGAAGCTAAAATGGCATTAAAGATGAACAGATATTTATCCATATTATCCGGGAAGCAAATCCATTAATCACATTTTTGAGTTATCAGACTGATTTCCGTGTCTGCACGTTACAATCAGTAAACGAACCGGTTTCGCCTAAGGAATTGTGTCGTGTTTTTAAAATCTTTAGTAAGCTCCTGACCCCCCACCCTCCCCACCCCCGAGTAAATTCTTCGCCGCTTTGAGAAGAAATTCGCTCCCCTGTGAAGTTTTCTGTGTGAGAAGTTGGGTATCTATGGTTGAACTACTGGCCGAGAAATTTATCGTATTTGATAATTTTGCACTTTGAAATAAACCAGAAGCTGCATTTGGGAAAATTCATGAATGCTAAGTGACGGTGTGAAAACCTCTCGTCTGTGACTGTTGTCTGCATGATAGAAGCAGCCGTTTGTGCCAGAAGTGTATTTCGTCATCACATCTGACACCACCAGCACAACGATCCTTCCCACCACCGGAGTGCGACAGTTGCGACAACGCGACGGTGTAAACTTCCACGTCATGCTGCGAGGAAGAGGAGAAGGAGGGAGACAGTCATAGGCCTCGCAAACTTTTGTATTGCGCCGTTATGCTGTGACTCGCTGTTCATAAACGTGATCAATCCTAATCTTGGATAAATAGCGAATGTTTTTTTTCCTTCCCAAGGTCGCTTTCTGTCGTTCTAGGCCTAGAGATTCTGGTTGTTTGTCTTCATGACTTTTTCTGTCTTTGTACTTGTTTTCTTTTTCATGCGTCTCTGTGTGCTCGAGTCGCTGAATGTCTGCTGGACCTAATTTGCATAACCTTCTCATAAACTCTTCATAAACTCCTCATAAACCTGCTGCCACCGGCGCCTAGGGTTTCCAGCATTACATGGTAGGTTGGGGCATGCGCGGCGAGGCGGCTGTGAAAGTAACTATTCCGATGTAGGACGTCCCATTGACCGGGTCACTTGACCCACGCAACCGGTTCAAGCTGTGTGTGTGTGTGTGTGTGTGTGTGTGTGTGTGTGTGTGTGTGTGTGTGTGTGTGTGTGTGTGTGTGTGTGTGTGTGTGCGCGCGCGCGCGAACTCGGGTAAAAAGGGCATGGCCACGCATAATATCTAAGGACAGATGATTCCCCTATAAAAGTCCATAACCCAAATGGTTACTTAATCACTGACAGCAACGAAAAATTAATGTATCAAGCATCAAGCACAAGGTTTGCCGTAATGGTGCTGGAAATTTTTTTTTTCTTTTTTGCCATCAGCCGATTGTGGGACAGGGGTAGTAATGGCAAAGTAAGGGGGAAGAGGGGGAAGGAGAGGGAGTGGCCTATATTAATTTCTTTATCTACACATCTACCAAGCCGGGCAGGTAGCAGCGGGCAGGTGTTCAGGTCTCCGCGGCTGATGGTGTCCGCGATACAAGGCTTCAAAAAACACCAACAGCCCGTCAAAGAGACCAAACCTCACAAAGCCCCCCAGCCAGGCCACCCTTCCCCCCCTCTAGCCATAGTCCCTTGATCATTCTGTTTGCCTGCCTGCCTGTCTGTATGAGAGACAGAGACAGAGACAGAGAGACAGAGACAGAGACAGAGAGAGAGAGACAGAGAGACAGAGAGAGAGACAGAGACAGAGAGACAGAGAGACAGAGAGACAGAGAAACTTATCATTTTCACGAATCGGCAAACAAACACTTTTAATGCCGTCCCCTCACCCTTCCCGCAGAGGTTTAGCCGAAGTAATCCCTCTGCGGGCCTTCCCAAGATGACATTGGATCCTGCACCGACTGTAAAGATTTCAATCATCAGTCAACTGTATTTGTTTGTGGTATGGCCTTCACTTAGAAAACCTCATCCATCTTCAAATATCTGAGCTAAATAAAGAAAAGATGCTAAATTAAGACTGAGGGATTCCACAAGATGTACCCGTGGATGTATCTATGTATTTTTATCATAGGGATATAATCACGCGCCTTAGTTCAACGCATTATACAAGTCTGGGAATAATACCCAATAAAGTTTAAGTTAAAGAATAAAGTCTTTTGTAAAACTACAGTGCAGGGACTAATTTATCACTGTACAAAGCCTTTAGGTAATTTGAAACTGGTGTTGGCAGGTGTGAGGGAAAGTGGGGCGGTAAGGGAGGGGAGCGATGGGCCTTGATAACTAACAGCGTCCCCGAGGAAAGATGACAAGATTGGACGTCACGTAGCGCTCTCTCTCTCTCTCTCTCTCTCTCTCTCTCTCTCTCTCTCTCTCTCTCTCTCTCGTGTCTCTCTCTGAAGGATAACTTGCGAAATTTCTGAACACAACAAATGCTCGGCAAGTTTACGTTGATTTCAAACAATATTCTCGGGCCAAGGCATGCAGGAAAGAGAACGTGGAGTGGTGCAATTCTGCTGGTCTCTGTTTTCACTTTAAAACAAGAGTGAACAAATCTCTAAACCAACAACTAATACCATCAACTAAATAATATATCTTAGGCCTAATTCGCTTGTGAAGAAGTGTTGAGCATTCTGGTTTGAAATACAGCTAGCGAAAAGAAAACCTATCAACGGTGAGAAAAATATATATAAACTAAAGCACCTACTCATCAGAAATCTGCTACGACCATTCATCACAAATGTTCAAGCTTATAATACTCTCCGGTTACCATGAGGAGCCAAAAGGAGGAATTAACACTAACAGGGAGGAGTGGTGTCGAACTATCGCAGTAGACCCTCTCCATAAACAAGGCCGCGTTTCACAAACAAGGCCGCGTTTCAGGCCTATTGGAGTTCAGAGTGCTCGTTATTTCCGGATCGGCCGCCGTCATGGGAGGGACAAGATTGGACACCTGTACCACCTGCTCTCACCGCACCTGAAACATGCTGGACGTATACACCTGGGCCAAGAACTGACACTGACCTGTATACTATGTGTCATGATTCATGCTGATAAGTAAAAAAAAAATATGAAAATACTCACTCCCTGGATCATAATAATGAACAGCATATCAAGTCCTTTTAAATATTATTTCCTAAACACGAAATTATGTTGACCTAACACAGTTATCCGCTCCCAGCGTATGTGAAGATGTTCTTAACTACTGATTTCTCGATCACCACCTCTCCTATCACTACTACAGTCATTCCTAACAGTGATAATCAGCTTCCAGAACAAAAACAAACTAATGGAAACAAAGAAACAACCTATCAGGGTCCTTTAAAATTGATTCCTTAATTCCAGTTTCTAAGAACTTCGCATACATTTTCCATTAATCAACAACCTACCCCTAACTTTTTTCCAACACTTAACAAGATGACCTTGGCCGGCAGAAAATAATCCGCCATGCAAGGTCAGAGGCAAATCTGCTGGGGCCAGTGGTCACCAGGTGGTCACACAGGTTTGGCCGGTGTCCCACGAGCGTGTTCATGGTCACGGCGAAGAGTTACCAGGCCGGGCGACGAGGGAAACCACACGAGAAAAAAAAAGAAGTTTAAGGAAAAGACATTGTGCATGTGCGCGCGAGCACGTGCGTGCGTGCTTGCGCATGTGCGTGCACTTGTCTGTCGGTCTGTGTGTCTGTCTGTATTTGAGCGAGAAAAAATATAGTTCCACGTAGATCGTGAACTCTTCCCACTTTTATTTATTCTGGATAAATAAAAAAATAAAAAAATAGGACCATGCCGGGTTGCTGATATTTTGAAAGTGTTATAATCGGTTTCAGCATGCGATGATAAAATGTCATAAGTATGAATAATGTTTGGTGAAAGGAGGATCGACACGTAAACAAAGCGAGTGAAAATGAAGGAAACACGGCAGCAATAACATATGTGCGCATTTCCTACGTAATCCGTGTCTTCTTGCATTTCTCTGCCCCTCTCTCTCCCTCTTCTGTGTCTGTCTGTCTGTGTCTGTCTGTGTCTGTCTGTGTCTGTCTGTGTCTGTCTGTCTGTGTCTGTCTGTCTGTCTGTCTGTCTGTGTCTGTCTGTGTCTGTCTGTGTCTGTCTGTGTCTGTCTGTGTCTGTCTGTGTCTGTCTGTGTCTGTCTGTGTCTGTCTGTGTCTGTCTGTGTCTGTCTGTGTCTGTCTGTGTCTGTCTGTATATATAAAGTATCCTGTTGAGGCAGGCCATCAGCTATACAGGGAGCTGTGTATCTATTTTGAGAGATGTGGCTAAGAGACAAAGTGTGCAGGGGGGAAGCGTCTAGTGCTATTGAGGGAGGGGGGGGGGGGGGAGATGAATACTGGGTATGGAGATGCCTGGAGGAGGGGAGGGAGAGTGTAGTGCTGTGGGGAGGGGGCGGAAATAGGTTGCTGAGGAAGAGTAAGAAGCTGAGGAGAGATGCATAAGATCAGTTTGTTGAGAGGTAAGGGGTTGCAAGAAGCGGATGAAAGATAAAAAAAATTAGGAGATTTTTCTTAGAGTTGCCAGTAACACACAAAAGATCCTTCCTTGGTATCGTTGTTTTTCGTTGGTCTAAGATTGTAGTAAGTTTCCTTTACTTCCCTCACGCCCGTATCATACTCTGCTCCCAAAACCAGCAACCCCCCCCCCCCCCCACACACACACAATTTTATCCTCTTCTCTTCAGTACCGCACCCCCCTCATAAACAACACACACAAGAAAAAACGAACAAAAACTATTCACCCTTTTAACACCACCACACCATCCCAACACAGACCAAGCCAGGGTCAGCAAACAGATTTTACACGGCAAGGGACAACAAGACGACGCAACAACACATCGAGCGACCTTCAGCGGAACTAGACACGAAGCGAATAACAATGCTCAGCGACACACACACACACACACACACCATCCCTCATCCTACAAACGGCCTCTGTCAAGATAGGCTTTCTACTTCCTTTCCACGGGGACCCAACGATTGGCATGCTGCGAGGGTGTTAGGGTTGCAGGGGCTACCTCGACTTTGATCAGGGCGGGAAGGTTTAAGGTCACCACCATCTTCGACATGGGTACAGCAGGACAAAGGAAGCAAGTGGTAACAGTAGTGACGGCAACAGTAGTAGTACATACAGGTCGTAGTAATAACAGTAAATTGTATAAAAGTAGCAGCAGTAGCGTTAGTAGTAGTAGTAGTAGTAGTAGTAGTAGTAGTAGTAGTAGGCTTTGTAGTATCACGAATAACGAAAGCATTCCTTTTGAAGGCCACACAACCAGGAACGTCATGCATTGTTTAGCATATATCTTTTTCTCTCAAGAGTAGTGGAATAGAAAGTGATAGTATACAAGGGCGGAAGTAAGACCATTAGCATTATTAATCTCCGTAACGAGTAGCTAATGGCAACAGTAGTACCTGTGTAGTAGAAGTAACGGTACTACTATTACTAATACAGAAGCCCTCACACGGGAGTAAATTTATTAGGTGCATCGACTGTGTAGAAAAAAGGTGAAGTTCCATGGTCAAACACAAGGCATTATTAGTCTCCAAACCAAACTACATTCTCCTTAATGTTCTTTTTTCTCTACTCCGCATCCGATATTAAAACAATTTCCTGTGTGGTTTCATCAAATGTCTTGCCTTCTCTATCATCACCAAACTCTATACAAGGAATTTTCGAAGTAATTTGTATTGGGCTTGGGGAGTTTACACACCTGGTGTGTTGGACTGTGGAACTGACACAAAGAATCAGACATACACATCAGTTTGTTACTGTGAAGCAATGAAAACGTAGACATCAGGAACATACAACGTCTGGGCCTCTAACGAGAATACAGGTAAAGTTGGGGGCATAAGCGCGTGGCCCAGGTGCTCACCTCCGTCGCACTGGCCCTGGAGCCAGTGATGGGAAGAGCATTACCCCTGGACAAGGGGGCAGTGTGACATCCCGGGTTACCACGGTTTACCTTCCCCAGGTATCCATTTATCGACCAGCCTTCAAGGGTGGATGAACAGCTGGGTAAAGCTACGGTTACACTAGTCAACGAAACGCTTGGAGTCCAACCTTAAACAGCTGTCCATCCAATTCTATCTTTGGACGAGTGGTTAGATGAGTCTAACCTTGCCGTTGGAGATTTTTAGGTTTCTGCCTTTCCAACGGCGTCAAGAGGAAAAGAAGCAGAACAACAACACATGCGCCACGCTGTGAGCTGCTTTCCCGGAAGAAAGAAAACAATTGCCATCACGGCGAGAACAGCTGAAGTTATGGCGCGTAGGGAGAGGAAATGTTTACACCGCAATGGTAGTCAAACGAATGTCTGCTTATTGCCACTATATACATTCTATAAAATTTTATTCCTATTTCAAGAAATTTTTATACTAATAAATACTTCATCTCTAATGACTGAATAAGCTGTATACTTTCTTTTCAAATATGTCATAAATATGAATACTGTATAACTTAGATCTTCAGTTTTCTTCCCTTGGATGAGATCCAAGGGAAGGATACAACGCTACTGGCGAGGTAACTTTCCTCCAACCCTACGCTTGGATTCCAAACTAAATCCTCCAACCTTGGACGAAATTCAAGCGAATCGTTGGAATCCAACCATTTCGTTGACTAGTGTAACCGTAGCTTGAACTGCACGCCAACTATCCGGGCAAGGATTCGAACCCGGGCCCGCGAGCTAGGCGTAGCTAGGCACGCTAACCACTAGACCACGGAAGTGTGAACATAACAAAACAGCATAACAAAAAATAAGTGAAAGTTGTAAACATCAAATTAACAGCATACAAGCAATAAGAGGCAAATTATTATGCCGGAAGAGAGGAGAAACGCTACCAGCAAGACCTATGAAACAAAGACGAACTGCTGTGGTTGGGGATTGCAACAAACCCTACGAGGAACTACTGTGACTACGATGACGAAGCTCCTCGCAGCGACAACAGCCCACACGAATCTCAGCTCATTCGGACCTAGGCTCGTTCGGCTCCAGCTGATTCGGATCAGATTCGGCTTTTTTGCCGTGGCTGGTTTGGACAATCATGTCGGCTCATTCGGACTTTCGAATCATTCATTCTGAAAACCTTCTGGCAGTCGCGAAACGAACCCAAGAAGGCAGGAGGGTCCCCAAATTACTACTATTAGAAAGTAGTCACTGGAGCACAATGTTGGGTATTTACTGTGATGTGCTTTACTTTTGACTGTTGGAAGTCTATAACAAGGCACACTATTGGATTAGTTTATGAGCGGTTGTTAAATGCAAGAGTTTTGTCTTTTTGCATCTACGTCAATTTTATTACTACGCGACGAAGGGCGTGCCTCGGCCTGCAGGTCACCTTGGGCAGTGGCCTCACCCTTGTATCTAGGAAAGCTTTGGTCACGTAATCGAGTGACATTTGGTAGACTTTTTATTTTCGCCCCATAGCCCTTGACCTGACAAGGCCGAACTAAGTAAAAAGTGAAATAATAAATGACTTCACAGAAAATATATATGGATGTGTATCTATTCATTCATTCTGTATCTGTCCCTCCATTTATTTATCTACTTACCTATCTATCTACTTATCTGTATCTATCTATATATCTTTCTTCAATTACCATCATTGCCAACGAACCATGCAAGAAAATGCCGAAACCTATAAACCAATAAAATAATTTATAAACCATAAAAATATAAAAATTATCCGAAATATTTTTTTCTCTCTTCGGCCAGTGCATCAAGTGTAAAGACTAATGATGAATGAAAGCAAAACTTGAAAAAAATCGCGTTAAGAACGTCGAAACACAAAATGCAGACATTTATAAAAAAAAAGTAGTCTAGCCTCGTTTTATCACTTGATCGGCGTAGCAGCAGTGACCGGTGCTGATGGACGAGTTAACTTAGCGCCTCCACAACCATACTACACTCAAGTGACCGCCTCGCACGACAGCGTACAGAAAGTCTCCCCCTGCACGATGCCACACCCTTGCGTGTCCTTCTCTGCCTCCTGTGACTGAACGACGAACGAGGTTTGTTTACAAGGTAATAAGTATTCAATCACTGCCATAGCTATAAATATCGTGCCCTTAGCGACAGCTCTTGCAGCCTTTAACATCAGTAAAAACATTCTTTATCTCGAGTGCTTGGATATATACACAAAATAGTGTTTGTTATGAGCAAGAGCGCTACTTTTTATATATTCGTGAGTTATTTCACATTAACACTATGACAAGAAAATAATAAAGTCGGAAACTGTAAAACTTAGATGGATCGAGGGGGGCGGAGTGTCACCCTTTCGATGATCACAAATACATTTATATTTACTTGTCCGTAGGTGAATTTATGGAATATCAAACAATAGAACTTTTCATTACGGGAATTGCATCCATCTGGGTCACTGAAATGACCTACGAAGGGTCTAAAAGATAGTTTTACATCATCTAAAGTGGTAAAGGATTTATCGTATTTCTTACCAGTAGTTTCATTGTTACTTTTCTATCGTCCTAACAAACTGATCGCGTGGCACTGCAGCGAAGAGCGCAGCTCACCTTCACGATGCTACGCACCCTTCCTCGGCCTTCCCTGCCTCATGGGACTGAATGGCAAACCGAACGTCTTTGTGCACTTTGCTCATACTAGTTTCGCTGAACATCGTGAACATGGCTGTTTTATCGTATAACATTCACACTCTTGCATCACTAAGAAACTATCGTTTATTTAGCCATCGCTATATCGTATGGGTTTCACAGTCATTTACATTGCTGTTAAAATATTGTACAAACTACTATCTCTACCATCGTATCCTATGGGTTGAACAGTTACACCGCTATTTTGAACTATTGCCCTGACACCAGCACCGGCTTGCAGATATCACCAGATGGTTAAAGTTTCGTATGATGTAAACAGCCACTTCCAGTGCTGTTCAACCACCTGCACCAGCTCGCACAACAATCCTGAAAGGAAAAATGCCAGGCGGTGCCGCGCGGGGAGTCCAGTGAGGTGGGTTGTGCCGCCACGGGCCACCTTTCGCTCTTATTCAGTTTCACTTTCAACGCCGCTCATTCTGGAGGCTCGGCCGGACACGCCAGGCATAGTCACTTTCTCCCGGAATGTGTCAAAGGAAGTTAATGAACAGGAAACGAGTCAGCAGTGTTGGTAATTAGTCTCTCTCTCTCTCTCTCTCTCTCTCTCTCTCTCTCGTCATTTGAAGGCAGCGCTGGAGGTTGCTTGAAGCGAACTGGTGTTTCATTTTGATGGTCACGAGTCGGAGGAAACATTTCGGACAAGCGGATAAATGGGCGAAGCATTGATGTTCTCGACTCTTTATGTTACCGATAAAGGTTTAAAAAAGTCGAATCAATTAAGTACATGAAAACAATTTTGAGTACTTCGACTGCTGCGGTGTGTGTGTGTGTGTGTGTGTGTGTGTGTGTGTGTGTGTGTGTACGGATGAACAGACGGAAGCAATTCGTATCATTGCCCTACAACACAGTTACAACAATGCAGCGTCATTAAGTGTGTGTTGCGGCGTGTCCGGGGAACAAAGCAACGCGAAAACAACAACATGCACTTACCGAACTCTGTGGCGGACGAGAGCGTCACCATCGCCGCCAGGAGGACCACCGCGCCCACAGTCATCGTCATCGCTCCTGCTGCCATTTCTGGAGGGCGCTGCAGACTGTTTCGTCGCGTCCGTGGTCTTCACTTTCACTCTGCGGTCACGGCTCACGGAGGGAGGAGACTGTGAGTGAGCGAGGAGTGAGAGGGCTGGCGGCCACACGTCTTCACCCAGCGAGTGCGTGCGAGATACTGTAGGAAGGTAGGCTGGAATCGGCTGAAGTGGTGGTCTTACTAAGTCCTTTTTTCTACCCCGCCCACTGGTAGGGTCTGAGCCGCGCCGAGGCACCAACAGGAACTCTTCGGAACGTCGTTTGAAGGTTACCTGTCTTGCTGTCTCATTAACATTCGAGCTCCGGGGAGGTTTTCAGTGTGGTAAATAATGCAGCAAGGATAAGCCCTGTCTACCTGGCGTGGTCGATTGCATCAGCACGTGCGCCAAGCATATTTATTTGCGTATTGGCAGTCTTAGGCAAAAACCGCATTTACTCCCAGCACGTAAAGATCCAATGTCTCGGAACCCTTTATTTTGTAACTGGATGAAACGAAAAATATAAAATAAAAAAATGCGATGACAAACATTATTATACATTTTTTTCCGATGCATTTTTTCTGCAACATGTCTAGGTAACCCCTCGAATTTCATGAGCAATTTCGTGTGAATTTGTGTGTGTGTGTGTGTGTGTGTGTGTGTGTGTGTGTGTGTGTGTGTGTGTGTGTGTGTGTGTGTGTGTGTGTGTGTGTGTGTGTGTGTGTGTGTGTGTTAAACAAAACTCTCCTTTCGATATGTATGATATGCATATGATATGATATGATGCATATCGAAGGACTGAAGGAAGGGGCAGCAGCTAGACAGAAAAAGAGCGAGGGTCGAGGTAGAGGATAACAGATGAAGCAAGACAAAAAGGAAAGAAAGTGATGGAGAGGCGACAGTGGTATTTATTTGCTTAACATAATGACGCGCCACACAAACAAAGCTGGTGCAGGCCATTAAATGTAAATGTCAGAGTGGTACTTTAAAAAACAGTAACAATACCTTAGTGTCCGAGAGAGAGAGAGAGAGAGAGAGAGAGAGAGAGAGAGAGAGAGAGAGAGCGTGTTAAGTGGTACTTGACAGGGGAAGGAAAACCGAGACTTGCTCAGCGCCAACATTACGTAACTCAACACGCGTAACAGCCAGTTAACCACCGGTGCCTGAATATGCAGATTTCCGCTTCAGCGTTATCCTTCACTCACGCACGCCCACACACAAAAAACTCTGGTCCCTGTCTCCTTTTTCACCCTCCAATCCCTCTTCTCAAGGACCATCAGCACGCTGTTTCGTTCCAGTCCACCACGGCGCTTTGTTTGCTTCTGTTTCATGATCTAGCAGATTTTTTTTTGTTTCAGCACTTCCAAACATCTTCAGTTTGGAGTGAGTGAAAACTTATTCGTCGGGTTAATAAGAATGTGTTGCCTTGAAAATAAAGTGGGAGACGTTCACTATATGGCTGTGAAGCGGTTATCAACATCATCAGCCTGGAATGAAGCAAAAACTGGTCGTGTTAGCGTGGGTGTATCTTTCCACATCCATTCGAGGCTGTACTGGAAGGGTGAAATGCATGATCCTCTATAAAAAAATAAAAAAAACGTACGACCTCCAGGGGGGGAAGTGCAGTCATGAAAAAAAAAATGAAAAAAAATAACGCGATATAAGAGAAAAGCGAGTCCTTGAAAAACACACAGGCTTCTCTCATAAACTGGGCATTATGGGTTTTTGCTCGAGTCTTGAGGGCCACGCACGAACTGATCTTAACAAGAAAAAAATACCAAGAAAAAATGCATGAAAAACGAAAAACAAAAAAATCCAAAGCTAAAAAAATAGCAACTGGAGGAACATAATGTCACAGTGCAGAGACTTGAGGAAACTGAAAATAAAACATAAGAACATCAGAACACAGGGAGACTGAAAGAGGCCGAGTGGCCAACACAGGGCAGCTCCAGAATCCCCTCCACTACTCACGATGGATGAGGAGTAGTTTCAAGGGTTACAGGCAGAGGCTTTGATCCTCGTTTACCTTTGGTACGGGCGTACACTCCAGTACCCTGTTACCTTACTGCACCCACACCTCACTCATCAGAGTCATCTTCACTAATGAATCCTTTGATAGCCTTGAATCCTTTGATAGCCTTGAATCCTTTGATAGCCTTTGAATCCTTTGATAGCCTTTGAATCCTTTGATAGCCTTTGAATCCTTTGATAGCCTTAAGAATCCTTTAATAGCCTTAAGAATCCTTTGATAACCTTGGATCCTTTGATAGCCTTAAAAATCCTTTGATAACCTTGAATCCTTTGATAGCCTTCGAATCCTTTGATAGCCTTTGAATCCTTTGATAGCCTTAAGAATCCTTTGATAGCCTTTGAATCCTTTGATAGCCTTAAGAATCCTTTGATAGCCTTAAGAATCCTTTGATAGCCTTTGAATCCTTTGATAGCCTTTGAATCCTTTGATAGCCTTAATAATCCTTTGATAGCCTTTGAATCCTTTGATAGCGTTTGAATCCTTTGATAGCCTTAAGAATCCTTTGATAGCCTTGAATCCTTTGATAGCCTTTGAATCCTTTGATAGCCTTTGAATCCTTTGATAGTCTTTGAATCCTTTGATAGCCTTAAGAATCCTTTGATAGCCATGAATCCTTTGATAGCCTTAAGAATCCTTTGATAGCCTTTGAATCCTTTGATAACCTTTGAATCCTTTGATAGCCTTAAGAATCCTTTGATAGCCATGAATCCTTTGATAGCCTTAAGAATCCTTTGATAGCCTTTGAATCCTTTGATAGCGTTTGAATCCTTTGATAGCCTTGAATCCTTTGATAGCCTTAATAATCCTTTGATAGCCTTTGAATCCTTTGATAACCTTTGAATCCTTTGATAGCCTTAAGAATCCTTTGATAGCCATGAATCCTTTGATAGCCTTAAGAATCCTTTGATAGCGTTTGAATCCTTTGATAGCGTTTGAATCCTTTGATAGCCTTGAATCCTTTGATAGCCATGAATCCTTTGATAGCCTTAAGAATCCTTTGATAGCCTTTGAATCCTTTGATAGCGTTTGAATCCTTTGATAGCCTTAAGAATCCTTTGATAGCCTTAAGAATCCTTTGATAGCCTTAAGAATCCTTTGATAGCCTTTGAATCCTTTGATAGCGTTTGAATCCTTTGATAGCCTTAAGAATCCTTTGATAGCCATGAATCCTTTGATAGCCTTAAGAATCCTTTGATAGCCTTGAATCCTTTGATAGCCTTAAGAATCCTTTGATAGCCTTAAGAATCCTTTGATAGCCTTAAGAATCCTTTGATAGCCTTGAATCCTTTGATAGCCTTGAATCCTTTGATAGCCTTAACACTGAGACTCTTACAAGGATGAAATTGAGGGATAGAGTACAAACATTTTTAAAAGTACAATATTTCAGATTTCCGATTAGAGAGAAAGAGGAAGCAAGATAATAATGCATAACTTAATTCCACAACACAACAACACGTTTGATGTGCAACTAGAAAGAGGAATGAGGAAAACAAACAAACCAATAACAAGACAAACACCAAATATTACAAGGACTCGAAAGAAAGGAAAGAGATTCATGATGCGGAAAAATAAATCACGGGAAAAGATAAATAAGAAATGAAAGAAAAAATACTTTGAAAAAGGAAATTAACAGCAGAGAGAGAGAGAGAGAGAGAGAGAGAGAGAGAGAGAGAGAGAGAGAGAGAGAGAGAGAGAGAGATGAAATAATACTGGAAACGTGAAAAGCAGAGAAAATGTCTCGAAAAGGAAATTCCCAGCAGAGAGAGAGAGAGAGAGAGAGAGAGAGAGAGAGAGAGAGAGAGAGAGAGAGAGAGATGAAAAAATACTGGAAACGTGAAAAGAAAAGAAAATGGCTCGAAAAGGAAATTCCCAGCAGAGAGAGAGAGAGAGAGAGAGAGAGAGAGAGAGATGAAAAGATAACTAGTTGAAAACGGGAAGAGGACCGCCAACGAGCACGCCGAGGATAGGTAGGCAGGCTGGGGAGGGAGCCGAAGTGTCCTTGGATGGGAGACAAAGAAGCATTATGGATTGCCGAGGCGTGCGTAGGGAGAGGCTATATAAAGAAGATACTCGTGGGGGGGAGGGGGAGGGGTTGGTGGTGGGAAGAGGAAGTAACATAGCCCAGCCAGGAGGAGGATAACTACATAGTGGGATGATGATAGCGGAGTGGTTGTGTGGAAGCGATGGTCGGTAGGGGGTCGTGGGTGTGTAAGCGATGGTCGGTAGGGGGTCGTGGGTGTGTAAGCGATGGTCGGTAGGGGGTCGTGGGTGTGTAAGCGATGGTCG
Organism: Eriocheir sinensis; assembly: GCF_024679095.1. NCBI lineage: Eukaryota > Metazoa > Arthropoda > Malacostraca > Decapoda > Varunidae > Eriocheir > Eriocheir sinensis. The sequence continues at coordinate 15,690,086 of NC_066509.1, forward strand.
GTAGGGGGTCGTGGGTGTGTAAGCGATGGTCGGTAGGGGGTCGTGGGTGTGTAAGCGATGGTCGGTAAGGGGTCATGGGTGTGTAAGCGAAAGTCGGTAGGGGGTCGTGGGTCCAGTCACACATTCACGACAATGACTCCCGGCGCCCTCCCGACATCAGACCACGCGCTGCCAGTTTTGGAATGTCGCGCTGCCAGACGTACGTAACGACCGTCGTAAGTCCATCCCCTTGAGTGCCGACCATAGCCGATGTCGAAACGACGTTGTTACGACGTCGTTGAGATGGACATCCGACGGCCGTAGCTTATTCGCGACGGGTGACAGATATCGGGGAGGGCCCCGATTGTTTTGAAAATGTCCAAAACTGTCGGCGTGCGGCCCGACGGTGGGAGGCGTGGTCTGAGTCGGGAGAGCGCCGGGAGTCATTGTCGTGAATGTGTGACTCGGGCTGTACGGGGTGGGTCATTGCCGTTTCGATATAGAGTCAATTTTACAGCCCAATGCAGCAAGTTTGTAAGCTCCCCAGCCAAACACAACACACGACGAAAATTCCTCGTATAGTGTTTGGCGTTGATATCAAAAGTAGGAATTTTTAGGTATCCACACAGGAAATCACTTTAATATCTGGTACCGAGTAGAAATAACGGATCATTATGGAGAACATAGTTTGGTTTAGGCGCTTACAATGACTGTGCTGGACTGTCGAACTGGCCCATAGAGACGGCAATGGGTGGGTACCCTACTTATGTGGTGGTGGGTAGGGAAAGGAAGGGGGTGATTGCTGGTGATAGGGGGAGAGAGGGAGGAGGTGGTGGTGGTAGTGGGTGAAGGGGGTGGTTTGTGATGGGTATGTGCTTCGTGAAGATGGAAGAGGAATACAGTACTGTATGTATGTGTGTTGGTGGTGAAGGGAGTGGTGGTAAACGTGGAAACATGGACGAGAAGGCAGCAGAAAGCATATTGGCTGCCTGCTTTTAGTGCTTTATTCAGTCCGTCAGCCACTAGAATAACTTGCGGAAAGATCAAAGCACTTCTGTACGCACTCTTGGATACGTTTAATTCACTCCCGACGCAGCAAAGTGACGGTCAATGCGATCCGATTCTTAAAGAAGCTGATCGTTTCCGTACTAACCATTCCTGCAGGAAGGCTGTTCCAGGGGCGGACGACTCTGTTCGAGGTGAAGTAAGAGGGTATGCGTGATGGGCATGTGCTGGGTGAAGGTGGAAAACAAATGTTCTGTGTGTGTGTGTGTGTGTGGTGATGGTGTTGGGTGAGGAGGTAAAAGGGAGTGTACGTAGTACGTAGTACTGATGCCGTAGTGGTGGTGGTTGTGGTGGTGGTCATACATATATGCAAATGAAGGGAAGGGGAGGTAGTCCTACAGGAGAGGCGTGCATATAGGTAAAGGTATAAACTGTGGTGATGGTTATTGTGGCAAAAAAAAGGAGGTTGGAAGGTTATGGGGCACTTTTTTTCGCTACGCTAACCTTTACCTTTACCTACTCTAACCTACCTACCTGCCTCTCTTTATCCTACTTCCAGCTTTCTATAAATCACACCTCACTCTCGCCCTCCTCCCCGAGTGTAGTGGATGTAAAGTGTCGCTGGGGGGGCTCTCAAAGAAGTGCGTAAATAGGCGAATCATGTTTAGCGGGGGAGAAACACAAAAGAAAGAAAGAAAAAAAAAATCGGCAGTTAGGAGCGACCTTCAAGTTCTTACAAGAAACTCCACCGGCGCCACGGACCTCAGTGTGGAATAAGAGGGAGAGAAAAAGAGGGAGAAAATATCGAAATAAATGATAATGGTTATGCGAGGATGAAGGCCGTGGAAGAGCACTTTTTAAGTAGTTGAGCAGCTGTGGCGATGATGATGACCGTGCCGTGATGCAGTCGTGGTTCCTGCTAGACCAACGTTACCAGATTATCGTACTCAGAGCATGCATTTACCGGTTTTTGACGCCTAACTACTGCCAAGAAACATCAGGATTTAACTATTTTAACGATATATATATAAATGAATCTAGTTATTGGGGTCCAGGAGACAGTTTTTGGGTCGGAAATTGGTAAATACAAGAGGCTGAGTACGACAATCTGGCAACGATGTGCTAGACTAACATTGGATCGGGGGAGAGAGAGGGGTGAGGGAGAGCGATGCTTAGCTATACTACAATGGCTTTCCGCGCCGTTACGCCAAGACGGAAGGCCTTGCCAATACGCCTCACCATAAGACGCAGAGATGGAGTACGGAAAACACAATAAACCAACATAAAAAAAAGTCGTTTAGGTTTTGTCCGTCGGCAGAATAGAGAAAAAAACATAACAGTGATTCTGGAGGCGTCAGGGAAATGTAGCGTGTGGAAAAGGTTGAGTCCAGTTCTCTCAATGTCATTTTTTTCCCCCCAGCGTGCGTGGGAAGACGAGATAACACATACAAACACTTTTCCTTCCTCACTCTGGGTCTGTAACCTCTGTTGTCAAGGGTTTCTATAAATGTTCCACCTCCAAACAGACAGTGCAGGGAAAATTTAAGGGGCTATTACACTGGGCAAATTTTCCATGGATCTTCAGTCAAACCATGAGTTCCGCTAGCGTGGGTCTCATTTGTTTCTTGATATTGCTGCTGATGATGATGGTGCGTAATACCCTCGTCCTTCGGTGGAATCTACTGTAGCTTTGGAAGATCGTGAACACGTCAGAAAACCACGGAAATATGAGAACCACTCCAGCGGAAATCGTGGGTTGACTGAAGATCCACGAAAATTTTGCCCAGTGTAATAGCTCCTTAAGGTGACACGTCTCGGGGGCTGTGCAAGGTCTGTGGAAAGTCTGAGGTTTGCAACTCCCTGCGCCAGTACCCTCAGACGCTTTCGGTCCTCACAACAAACATTTCCATAGGAGATTATTCGGGTTCTAATGGCTGGGTTTTTTGGGGTTCATGGTACAGAAAAAGGGTCATACTACCAGAAAGGAACATAAAACTACCTCTGGAAATGCTAAAAACTCCAACAAAAGTCTCGTCAAGTAATAAGAGTGATTGGGCGTGGAAATGTCTAAGAATATGACGCCTCCGTATTCTCAGACGCTTTCGGTCCTTGCAACGAACATTTCCATATGCCACAAAGGAGATTAGTCGGGTTCTAATGGCTGTTTTTTCGGTTCATGGCACAGAAGAAGGGTCACACTACCAGAAAGGAACATAAAACTACCCCTGGAAATGTTAAAAACTCCAAGTCTTGTCAAATAATAAGTGTGATTGGGCGTGGAAATGTCTAAGAATATGACGCCTCCGTATTTTCAGACGCTTTCGGCGCTCACAACAAACATTCCCAAGGCCGCAAAGGAGATTAGTCGGGTTCTAATGGCCAGAAAGGAACATAAAACTACCCTTGGAAATGCTAAAAACTCCAAGTCTTGTCAAATAATAAGTGTGATTGGGCGTGGAGATGTTTAAGAATATTACCCCTGGCCCGTGTTCTTCTTATGTTCTTATGTTCTTATGTATTCTCAGACGCTTTCGGTCCTCACAACAACTATTCCCAAGGCCACAAGATTAGTCGGGTTCTCATGAGTTTTTTTTCACATTCATGGTACAGAAGCTTTGTTCATCTACCACTAGGCTCATAAGGCTACCCATGGAAATGCCCCCAACTACTTTTTTTTTTTACAACAAAGGAGACAGCTCAAGGGCACACAAAAAAAGGAAACGATAATAAAAAAAAGCAAGCCCGCTACTCGCTACTCCTAAAAAGAATCCAAAGAGGTGGCCGAAAGACAGGTCAATAAACGAAAGACTTGTCAAATCTGTGTGCCTGGACGCCGAAATGTTGAGGAATATGACCCCATTGTCCATGTTATCCAACCCTTTCGGCGCTCGCAACAAAGGTTTCCATAGACAACAAAGGAGATGAGGCAGGTTATCATGAACTTGTTTCACATTCACGGCGCAGAAGCCTTCTCCAACTCACCTGCTCATAAAACTACCCACGGAAATACCCACAGCTTCTACGAAAGCCTTATCAAATGTGTGTTTAAGCCCGAAAGGTTTAAAAATGTGGGCCGCTTTCAGTCACTTTGTTTGTTTTGATCGTTACCAATGGCGGCGATCGACGCTATAGTTTTCTACGTGAAACTGGTCTATGGGGTAGTGGTGGCTGCAGAGGAAGCAAAAGGTAATGAGTGTGTGGTAAGGTGCGGGGCTAGGCTAACCCCGCAGCCGCCACTACCCCATCGGCCAGTTTTACGTGGAAATACCGTAGCGGCGATAACAGCCATTGGTAACGATCAAAACAAAAAAAACAAAAAAAATGACTGTGAAGGCGGCCCATGGCACCACTCGTAGGGTAGGGAGGACTGGTTGTGGTCTGTTGAGTCTGGTTTAGCGGTGACAGGCTGGTTGGATCTGTTCCTGGAATCTGCAAGGGGTAGAACTTGTACAAGAGAGACGGGATGAGAATATCTTAGTGGTCTGATCGGGACACAAGTGATGTTGCGCGATGTTTCTAGTGTCTAGCGGATGACGAGGTGATGGAATGGCCCGAATGGGTTGCTTTCAGTGAGGTATACAGGTGTGTGAGGGCTGATAGACCGTACAGGAGGAAGAGCCGTGCGTCTGCTTCTGGAATAGGGCTTTTCTTTTTGAGATGATACTACAAGCCTGAAGGAACGGTTCGGTCTGAGAGGACGGCTTTTTTAGTCTAATAAATTAAGTCTACGTGTAAGGTCAAGTAGGTCGAAATAGGGCTTTTACCTTTTTTCTTCTATTTTACTCTGGGGTACAAAGGGGGCGAGGAAGGGTCAGAGATGGCGGAAAAGACGTCGAAGGACGGCGGGGCGAGGAAAGGGTTTGGTCTGGCGATGGCCATGTTACCAGATTATCGTAATTAGCACATTGAATTTTCCGGTTTCTGACTATAACTATTACAAAAGACATCAATAATCAACAGTTTTAATAATAACTTTAATTGGATATCGTTATTTGTGTATATGCAACAGTTATTTGGGTCTGAAGCTTATAAGTGAGATGTTCTGAGTACGAGTTTGGTAAAAATAAATAAATAAATAAATAAATAAATAAATAAAATAAAAAACGTGGGGCTCCGGCGGTGAACAGAAGACGCGAAGACAGATCACAGACATGCAGATGGAACTGTCCGGTAGCGGATCAAGTGGGGGAGGCACCTGGTCACGTTCCCCCCACAAAAAAAAAAAAATATATATATATATATATATATATATATATATATATATATATATATATATATATATATATATATATATATATATATATATAATTTTTAATAACGGAAATAATAATAATAATAATAATAATAATAATAATTATTATTATTATTATTATTATTATTATTATTATTATTATTATTAAAATGCATCAATGAATGTTTATCTACTAGTTCGCGTTAACATATGTTTTAAAGCTAAAAAGAAAAAAAAAACGTGAAATCCTCCCCCAGAACAAGTACCTACACTACCGTTTATTCACGTTCTGCGAGACTGCGAGTTTCGCCTCCCTTATTTGTCTAGTACGCTTATCGGGCGGGTACTGGACATGGTGGGGAGAGAGGCTCAGAGAGCTGCGGCTGGTCGGTAGTCATGTACGCAAAGACTACCTATTAAATGATCCAGTTCTGGGCCTGGATGATTTATATGATTATGTCACTAAATTCAGAATGTGGAGATCACGTTGGTCTTCTGTACCTATATAAAAGCTCCTTGCCGAATACTATACTTGATAAATATGAGCAGTGAGGAGAGATTGGACGGGCTTGCAAAATTATTCATTCACCGTGAACTGACCAACGGTGATCTGACTGACAATTTTGTTACGGCTGAATGGGCTAATCACACTGACGTGATATTCTTAATGTATAAATAAAAACCCACACGCAGACGAAAGAGTTATATTTTTAACCAAACAGTTTCGGTGGACACTGCCACCATCTTCAGTAGTGTAAGGAAGAGTAAAAGTAGTTACAATGGTTCACAATTCTCCTTATATACATAACGGAACGAGTAAATATGGGAGAGGCAGGACAGAGAGGGATGGGTAAGTCCAAAGAGACTATAGTCTCCTTGGGTAAGTCCATTAGGTCCAGGGGAGGGGAGTGAGGTCACCATCCCTCCCCAACGCTGCGACTGACAGACGGGGGGAATAAGGAGGGGGAAGAGTAGAAGTAGGTATAGGGATTAGCAAGATAATCTTATTGACAAAAGGAACGGGTAAAAACGGGAGGGGCAGGACAGGGATGCTGGGCAACCCTGAGCCATCAGGTCAAATATAGGCAAGTAAGGTCGGCACCCCGCCCCAAAGATACGACTGACAGATGTTGGGATTAAGGGGGGCGGGAAGAGACTTCTCAACCAGTGACCTCATTACCGGATCGAGCTTGAAATTACCGTCACATAAATTAAAATTGCTGTTTCTTAATACATATTGCCTCAAGGTCAGCAACATATGGTATGGACAGAAAATGTTTTATTTTTTCTAGGGGAGGGAGCTCTAGGTACAAAATATGATTTTCTTGCTTTTAAATATGCTTATTTTATGAGTCAGTCATATTTTAGGTTGCGGAAGATCCTCCATATATTATTGTTTTCTTCTGACAGGTGCTGGGGGCTACAAATTCTTATGGCTCTGGGAAACATGGAGGAGATGACAGACAATTTTATGGAGCGGTGATGATAGGAGAAAATAATGTATGAATTGTTGCAGTTTGTAGGTTTTCGATATACCCGGGTGTCCAGTACCCGCCCGATAAGCGTACTAGACAACTTAAGACAAGTAAGCGAGGCGAAATTCGCAGTCTCGCAGAACGTGGTTATAGCATGCATGCCAATATCCTTTTAATAATCTCCAGCATCTCACCTGAGGCAAAACCAATCCTTGACCTTGGGTGTTCTCTAATGCACTCCTTTGGAGTTTGAAGAGCTTGAAGGTAGGAGGTATCCCACAGTTTTGCAGGGTTCTCAAGGGTTCTGGATGACACTGAACTGATTTAATGTCACTGCATACTCATGGGCTCATGCCAAGTCCTTATAAGTCTCTCGAGATGAAACACAGTATAGCTACATCTTGAGATGCAACTTGACTTGCCATGAAGCGTAAGTGTTGCAACAAATTTATCATCAGCTACAAAGATCTCCACACTCCAGAAAACCCTGCAGTTCAGAGGGATCCTCCAAAGAGTGTTACAAGAATATGGTTTATCTCCTTCACTGCCCCTCCAGCACCGCTGTGTCAAATCCAGCAGAGCAGCTCTGGTTTCTGATACCAAGTAACCATGCAAGAACCTGCAGTTTTCAACCTCCTGGATGTTGCCAAATTTGTGAGCTCTGTTGGTGTTTCTAGTACCAGAGCAATGGGAACCAGAACATGACTCACAGTAGTAGCATTAAAGTCACCCAAGACAATGAGTGTGTCCCAGGGGGGCCACTGGTCTAATATGGAGTCCTTTGGCATAGAACACCTTCTCTTCAGTTTCACACATCTCAGTAGGAGTGTACACTGCAATAACAGACATGAAGCCAAAAGTGTACTTTAGCTTTACTCACATTTATATATTTATCAACTAAAGTAACCTCTACAACAAATGGTTACAATTGGCTGGAGATGTCTATAGCTATTGCTGCCTGACCAGTGGTAGGTGTATCCCCCACTTCTCATCTCACTACTGCCAGACCTCCTCATCTCAGAGTCCCACTATATTCACCTTCAGCCTTCTGAGCTCATTTGCTTGGCAAGGCAATTGCTGATCTTCCAAGAGGTTCAGGATTTTCCAGGAGCCCACACACAGAGCCCTCTGAAGGTTTATCTTGGGTGAGGTTCTGTGGGCATGCAACACATCTGCACCACCCTAACCACCACAAAAACAAAAAGGAGTTGGGGGAAGTACTCGTATTCTGCTCACTGGCAGGTTTTACATATGGCCACCCTAAGGCATTTCTGCATTCAGTTTTTATTGGACATCAGTGTTCTTTCCTGGCCTATGCCACAAGTTGCATAAAAATAAGGTAAAGTTGGGGACATACGCTATAGTTTCGGTGCTCATCTCTAAAGCATTGGCTCTCTGAGCCTGTGGTAGGTAACAACCAACTACACCAGGACAAGGGTTATTGTGAAATCCGGGATTACCATTTACTGTTTACTGTTGATGAAGTTTCAGGCCCTGCTCCGCCACTGATGCAGCGCTCTACGAGGGCCGTCAACAATTTCAACGTTAGCCTTAATAATAGTCTTCGATGCACTTATTCTCAAACATCGTAGTGAGTGAGTGAGTGTCTTAATTTCTTTTACGAATAATATCACATATAACAATTAGTTCAGTGTTCATGTCTGCTATTTTCATTATAGTATCACAATTAAATATTCAACAATTATTTCCAGCACACTGAACATTCATCACACACAATTTATCGTTGAGTACAGACACTAATTAACCTGGTAGCAGCGAGGGGACATATTTGTGGCTTTATCATGTAGCAGCGACGGGCCAAATTTGTGCCATGATATAGACCCCAAAAAATAGATGATGCATAAACTGATCACAAATGCATTGATATATATTATGAAATGGTTTGTGTGAGTGATGATTTTTTCTCATTTTTCTTGCTTAGAGGGAAGAGCCTTTAAGAAACATGATCCCCGCAGCTACCGGGTTAATAGCCATGATCGGTCATATTACGAATTCTCTCAATTTCATTCTGGAGAACTACACAACACTGGTCATTCGCTGAGTGGTTGATTTCAGGCTTCTTGTATCTCACACAATTTATGCATTTCTTCTCAGCCATGGTGCACTCCTGTGATTTATGATTGCCAGCGCATTTGAAACAATTTGGGGCATCTCCATTGGTCTTGGCAGTACAGTTGGCCTCAAGATGGCCATATCTCTGACAATGATAGCATATAATTGCATGGTATCTGTCTCTCACTGTGTATATTCCCCATTCTAATTTTAGCTTGTCGTGATTCTTGTGAATCAGCTCTCTTACAGTTGGGTCACACCTCAAAATGTAGTGCATCGTGCCGCCAGCCGCAGGCTTGCTAAAAACCAGCTCAATCTTATCCTCAACACCCCCAATGGCATGTAAGAACTCATTGCGGTCTAAGATGGTCTCCTTTATTTTTTCCTTGGTCTCCTCTTTATGCACATTGCATATCATGATCTTTGGTTTCATCTTTCGAAGACTCTTGGTATTAATTTGCTCAACAAACTATAGTTTTTGAGCAGCCTCATCCCTTGTGTTCTCATTATCAAAGTTCATGACAATGTTATAACTCTATTTGTAAATCTTGAATCAGTTATTTGAATACCATTCAATGCCTGGGAGACTTCATCCTTCATGTCTGTTGCCTTCTTTTCCTGTGTAGAAGCTTTTACAACTAAGAGATTTTTCTTGACCTTCTTGCCTCTCTTTGCCACCTCAGCCCAGCTAGATTCAGCATGCTCAGCACGTTTAAGGGTGTCAACAACTGATCCCAGCTCCTCCTGCACCTTCACAGCCCTTGATTCAACTTCATCCTTAACCACAGATATTTCCTTAGATAATTCTTACTTGAATTCATCCATTTTTTCCACAATTTTGGTAGCCAGAGATGCTTTATGGAGGCATGGGTTGCACATCCAATTAATTTTAGGTATATTCTCCTGCACACTTTACATGACACCATTTAGGGCACAGACAGCATCCAATCCATTTCTCGCCTGTGAAATCCTTACAAATGTAACACAAATCCAATGGGGCTTTGGCTTTGCCAGCCATATCGACACAGCACTTTCCACACGGAGCAAGACGCAACACATCTGATCGCTGCCACGACTACTCACTCACCACAATCTACCTTCCCCAGGTACCCATTTATCTACCAGCCTGAATAGGAGTATGACCAGCTGGGTGAGCTGCATGCTGACTGCCTGGGATGGGATTCAAACCTGGGCCTGTGGAGTTGTAGCCAGGTACGCTGACCACTGCTCCACGGAGGCAAGGTAGTTTTTGTATAATTCTGCCAACAAATATTACCTCCTTAGTTGATTTAATAGAGCAATAACTCAATGACCCATTTGTAAGCCTATTGTCAGTTCTACTATAAGGTGTATCCCATCACCTGATATCTAATTATCTATGTTAAAAATGGTGACCCAATCAGTAGTCTGTAGTGATTCAGTACAAGGCTGTGACCAGTACTTTGGAGAACACTGATCTAGTGTATTGAAGTTATACCTGACCATCAACCCTTGTTGAATAATGTAAAAAATATACTAGTTATATAATAAAACTTTTCACTGGTTAAAGTAGTAATTTAGTGACCAAAGGAAAAGTTTTCTAGTCTCAGGAGATTACCATTGAGTAATAGAAAATTAAATGGTTTGAAGATTTTTTTTTTTTTTTTTTTTTTACAGCAAGGGAGACAGCTCAAGGGCACTAAAACAAAGTAGCAACAAAAAAGCCTGCCAAGCGCTGCTCCAACAAAAGAAAAACAGAACAAGAGGCCAATTTTGGGAGAAGAGGTGTCTTGACACTCCTTTCTTGAAAGAGGTTGTCATAGGTAGGAGGAAATACAGAGGAAAAAAGGCTGTTCCAGAGTTTACCAGCAGAAGGGATAAAAAAACGAAGATGCTGGTTAACTCTTGCATAAGGGATTTGGACAGTATAGGGGTGAGCTAGAGTAGAAAGTTGAGTGCAGCGGGGCCATGGGAGGGGGGGAGGCATGCAGTTAGCAACTTCATAAGAGCAGTCAGCATGAAAATATCGATAGAAGACTGTCAGTAAGAGGAAGGAAGTTGATGAGATAAAAAGCCTTAGACTCTACCCTGTCCAAGAGAGCTGTGTGAGTGGAGCCCCCCCACACATGATGCATACTCCATACGAGGGCAGACAAGGCCCCTGTATATGGACAGCATCTGGGAGGGGGAAAAAGAACTGGCAGAGATGATACAGAATGCCCAACCTCATGGAAACTGGTTTAGTGAAAGCGGAGATGAGAAGTTTTCAGTTAAGATTTTGAGTTGAGGCTAAACCAAGAATATTTAGTGTAGAAGAAGGTGACGGCAAAGTGTTGTCGAGGAATAGGGGATAGGTATTTGGGAGATTGTGTCGAGTTGATAGGAGGAGAAATTGAGTTTTTGAGGCATTGAAGCCTGAAGGACACCAGGTTCCTCTTGCCCCAATCAGAAATGATAGCAAGGTATGAGGTTAAGAGTTCTGCAGCCTCCAGTCTGGAGTCTTGTAATTCCTGTTGGGAGGGTCTTCTTTTGAAAGAAGTTGAATAATGCAGAGTAGTCATCAGCATATGAGTGGATAGGACAGTTTGTTGTGGAAAGATCATTGATGAATAACAGAAAGAGAGTGGGAGATAGGACAGAGCCCAGCAGGGACACCACTGTTGACAGGTTTAGGGGAAGAACAGTGACTGTCTACCACAGCAGAGATGGACTGGCCAGAAAGGAAACTGGAGATAAAGGTACAGAGGGAGGGATGGAATTTGTAGGAGGGTAGTTTAGAAAGCAAAGGGTTGTGCCAGACTCTATCGAAAGCATTCAACATGTCTATGGCAACTGAGAAAGTTTCACTGATATGGCAAAGATAGGATGACAAGAGTCAGTTAAGAAAGCAAGAAGATCACTTGTAGAATGCCCCTCGAGGAACCCATACTAGTGATAAGATAGAAGATCAGAAGTGGATAGATTCTTATGAATTTTCTGGTTAAGGATTGATTCAAAAGCTTTAGAAAGACAGGAAAGTAAAGCTACAGGACTGTAAATTGAGGGATTAGAATGGTCATCTTTCTTAGGCACAGGCTGTATGTAGGCATACTTCCAGCAGGAAGGAAAGGTAGATGTTGAAAGGCATAGATGAAAGAGTTTGACCAGGCAGGGTGTCAGCAAGAAAGCACAGTTTTCAAGGACAATAGGAGGCACTCCATCAGGCCCATAAGCCTTCTGAGGATTGAGGCCAGAAGGGCATAGAAAACATGTATTATTATTACAAAAGAATAATCCTTAGATGGTTTGGGTAGGGATGTGAGAAATGAAATATGGTGATGCTACTTCTGTAAAATGATTGAGCATGTTCATTTGAATACATCTCGGAACATTTTTAAGGGCATATTATTAACCCGGTACCAGGGACGGGCCAAATTTTTGTCATGATATAACCCCCAAAAATAGATGAAGCATAAACTGATCACAAATGTGTTGATATTTATTATGAAATGGTTTGCATGAGTGATGATTTTTTCTCATGAATTTGCTTAGAGGGGCCTTTAAGAAACATGATCCCCGCAGCTACTGGGTTAAATAATCTTCATGTGTCTGCTTAACCCGCGCAATGCAGGCGCTGTGTCGGCAGATTTTTAATTTTTTTTCTTGGCTAAATCATTTCAAAATAATGGAAAACAATGGGGAACGATAGAAAAAGTGCTTTTGGGAGTCTAGAAATGGTTTAAAATCACCTATTATAATCTGATGGCTGGAGTGACGAGCGCCACTTCCTTTGTTTTTGTTCCATGCGGTCTGCCTTGGATGTTTTTGCTTGACCTTTTTTTCACATAATTCATGTTGTGGAATCTCAAATAATACTTTTTCTTATACTTCCATCACCATTTATATGAATAATAACAATGAAAATAAGTGCAAAATTAAATTAAAATTATTGCGAGCTGCTTCTCCTTCACTCACACTTCCTCCCCTCTTTCTTTTCCCTCCTTTTCCTTTCTTCATGCCTCTCCCCAAACGCTGAGGAAGTGCGAGAGGACTGTGAGTAGTCTCCGTAGAGGTAGAGGACCGTAGGGATGCACTACGGTGGTATGATGGTGGTGGTGAGCAAGCGTGGGTGATGGGAGGGAGTGCGTGAGGCAACAACAAAGGTTCACACTCTTCCTCTGCTCTCTCCAAATCTTGCCCCACATTCAACAACCTCTTCCTCACAGAAAGGAGTGTTCCTAACTATCCTGATGAAGATTAGCCTGCTTGTCTTCCCCAAAAGACAGTCTACGTCATTGAGGCGTAGCAGCGGTGTTATGATACACAGCCTTGAAATTCTTGCCTGGGGAAGGATAAACACTTTTTTCCCCACTGCTAGAGGCTGGTGAGGGGTGGACATAGTCCTTATCCACTTCAGTCATCATCAGAGATGTCTGAGAGGAATTCATCATCCTCATATGCCCACAGAAACTTGTAAATAGCCTTCTGACTAAGACCACGGTGTGACTTCATGCCCAGGCAAATGATGGGTAGGAAATGACGCGACTCGGCACGAGTGAGTCTGACTCACTCACTCACTGAGTCAGCCACTTGAGCACTTGACAAGGAAGGCGTGCTCTAAGTATGGCGTGCTTTTCATATAAATACAATCATAATTTTCCGAATTATGAATTTTCTTTTTCGGAAATGTATATATATACGGCGGTAGCACTGTCCGTGTGTAAACTTCAGACTGTATATATGCAGCGGTGGCAGCGGACGGGTTAATATTTTATTGAAAAAATTAAAATGTATATACTGTTTTATTTAGTCATCCTAAGTATGTCAATGCCATGAGTGTTTGCATCAAACATGAGCTGGATCAGTTGTATCATTGCTTTATTTGTCAAAACCTCAAGGCATTTGCTAAAGCATATTAGACAGTTCAATAAAATTTTAGTATACATTTCTTGCCAAATAAAAAAGATACAGTGTACACGGATATAATTAGATGTCTACTACTACACTTACCAATGCTTGACAAGCTTGAAGAAGGTGCCAAGGGAAATAATATGAAATAGGATACATTAAATAACCAGGGCCCACAATAACCTAAGGCCTCATGTGAAATACGCATAAAAATGGTTTGGGAAACAGTGATTTCTGTATTGGCATTTTGATGACACATTTTTTAAAAGTAATCTTTTCAGTCCAGGACCCTCCTAGGCCCACCTTTGCCCCTTTTCATTAAGCCACTTATCTGCCCATATATAAATCCATCTCTTAACTGCATGCTGCCGCATTACTGATTCCTGGTGTATCATCAATGATACACTGAGTGCACACTTTATGTGCAAGCCAATGCTAATGATACCTCCTGTTTTGACAATCTAATACAGTGATTGGCAATGAACCTTATTCCATATCAGTTTATTTGATCACCAATAAAGGATTCTATTGGTTTGGCACTAGCACCAGGGGTACTTTGCTGATTGGAACTACGAGACACAAACTCGCAGAAGTTAGCATTTGGGAAAGGGACAAAAAACAGTCTTCCAGGTATCCTGTATCCTCCGTATTATTGGACCAGCCAATTTTCAGATATTATTTCAGAAACTGCTGCACCTTGTTGTAAAGCAGCCACAGGGGTCCAGGACTCAAAACAGCTCAGAGTATGTGAAGTCAATGGATTAGACCCTCAAAATTATACATGGGACCCCTAAATTTCAGCCTGGAATCCCATGCAAAGTTCCCAGAGGTGTTTAGGACCCCCATGGAAAAAATCCTAGTCTATATTTTTATCTAGGCAAAAAGGCACTTGCTTACAGAGGTGCCTTTTTCCATGGAAAGTTTCCTGCTAACTGATTGGTTGAATATATGATGTCAGTATGTCATATTATTTGAAATAATTGCCAAGTATTGTGAACCATCACTTATCTACTAACTCAAGTCTATTCCATCTTCATAAAAGATTACGAAGTACTGCGCTGGTAAGTGGTAAGTCTCGATTTGTTGACAGTCCCCCAAGTGAGCAACACAAGCATGTGTTCTGATGCATGATTCTTTGTGTGTATTTTTTAACATGACTCATTATATTCATTAGTTTCAGAATTAGAGATGGGGAAAAATAATATATAGTTCTATTAGATGTATTGTGATTACAGAATGGGTTTATTAACCCGGTAGCAGTGATGGGCCAAATTTGTGGCTTCACCGTGTAGCAGCGACGGGCCAAATTTGTGCCATGATATAAACCCCCCAAAATAGATGATACATAATCTGATCACAAATGCTTGGGTATATATTATGAAATGGTTTGTGTGAGGGGTGATTTTTCTCGCTTGGGGGGACCATTAAGAAACATGATCCCCGCTGCTACCAGGTTAAATAGCCTACAGTTAAGAGGCATACACTCATGCTCTCATCTGAGTCATTTGACCAGATTCTGGAAAAAAAACATGTTTGTTATTAGTGGAACTTGTCTCAATATATGTAAAAATACATATGAAGTAGTGTGAATCCAAAAACATGCTTGTGCTGCTCACTTGGGTGACTGTCAACAAATCGAGACTTACTGCTTACCAGCACATTACTTCATAATCTCTTTACTAGTTATCATTTTTAATTGGCATAACATATATTGAATGGAGAGTTTTCAGTTAATAGATAAGTGTTGGTTCACATTACCAGGTAAATATTTCAAATAAAATTATGTATTCAGACATTGTATATTCAACCAATCAGCTAGCAGGAAACTTTCCATAGATAAGGGGCGCCTGTGCATTGAGTGCATTTTCTCCTCGATAAAAACATAAACTATAGTAGATGCCCTGATAAATACTAACAGAGTTTAGTTTGATGAAGAAGCATTTCTGCACAATTCACATTATACATAAGAACAACAATAATTATGACAGCTGAAACAAGATGGGCATGTTCCACACCTGGAGGGGCTGGCATGAGAAAGATGTGTACATGCAGAATGTATTTAAGATTGAATGGGAGATACTAGACTTAGAACAGTGCAGACATCTTGGATGAGTAAGATATGAAGGATGAAAACTACAGTGCAGGCAGACGAAATGAGTTATTTGAGGAGTGCATGTGGTGTGAGTAGAATGGATGGAATGAGTAATGAAAGTGTGTATGAGTGTTTTGGAATGTGTCACGTGGGTGAAGGGAAGTGTGGAGTGGTGGAAGAAGTGAAGCGACAGACTTTAAAGTGGTTTGGCCACACGGAGCAAATGGAGGAAAGCAAGATGACCAGGAGGGTGCATGTGAGTGAGATAGAGTTAGGGAATGTTAGAGGACGACCTACAGTGAAAGGGAGAGATAGGGTGCAGGAGTATGTCAGGGAGAGGGGTGAAAGATCCTTGAGAAACTTTGAGCAGGCAAGGAGGGAGTGTCTGGATAGAGAGAGATGGAAACTCTTCTGCCGGGACCATCCCCTGGTGGGAGCTCCTACGAGCAGGTGGGGAAAAAAAAAAAAAAAAAAAAAAAAAAAAAAAAACAGTAGCAGACAACAAGGAAAACCACTGTATGTAAGATATGCTGTTGAGCTTGATGAATAGAGGGATGTTATAACACAAGAGTGAAATAACAATAAAATGAAAATATACATTCTTGAAGTATGTGAAGTTAATAAAAACATAATAGTTTTAAAATGAAATCAAAATCAAAACAAAACTGAGCCAGAAGTAATTTGGATAAGACAAAACATGTGATTACTCTAAATCAGCAGAAGATAACAAATTTGATTACCTTAGTAAGGGAGGAGTGGGATTATTCACGAGTTTAATAAGCTAGCAAACATCTCAGGTTGTGAGGTGCACCTTGTAACAATGCTTTCACATAAAAAATAGTCCTTTGATTACAAAATACCTACCTATGTACAAACATAAATAACAAGAAACAAAATAAAAACAATAAAATCTTGCTCTTTGTACTATACACACTGCACAGCTCATGACTGCTACATATGTTTCCAGATTGAAATGAAAATGTCTTTTAACAAAAGTGAATTGACTGGTGGGGATTAAAGCTCAGCCTTTTGCCTAATTCACAACAAGTAAAAACATAGTAATACATTAAATGTATCAATATCAAGAATTATATTTCACAAACAACAGTATCTGTATCTAAAAAGAAATAAAACAACGGTTAACCACTTGACGAAGGAAAAGAGTAATGGTATTTCATTACAGTAAAATAATTTTTGACATGGCAGTCATTGTGTGAGGTTAAGTTTGAATGAGCAGTATCTAGTGTTTATAGTCTTGCAGCTAACAAAGGCTACACTGGACTAAGAAACTAAGTTATTGAATCCATTAATAACACTTCGTTATAAGAGAATATTCCATCTCAGATCATACACAAGCAAGAATAATTCTATCTATCTAGGGATTAAACTATGTTATTTTGTAATTTTCTTTAAAATGTATCAGCCTTTCATACATATTTAGCCTCTGTACTTGTCTTGCCACTCACTCTTATCTTTTCAAGCCAAAGAGGAACATCATTTATCATCTTCAGTTCAGCAAGTTCCCTATACAGGTGGAAGACTGAAGGAGCATTTATCTCAGCATCTACGTGAGACCATCGGAAGGAGGGCAGACCTGAGTCCTGGAAGAAAAGTCTTAGGTTACAAGTATGTGCATTTTCTTGCATGTAAAGTTATTGTAGTTTGTATTTATACATGCATAGTTGTGTAGGAAGGCTAGAATGAAATGTAGATTATGCTTGCACAAAGCTACTACTGTAAGTACCTGCTAAGACCAATGGGGATGGGGAGAGATGAATCCTGAAAA
Source organism: Eriocheir sinensis (assembly GCF_024679095.1). NCBI lineage: Eukaryota > Metazoa > Arthropoda > Malacostraca > Decapoda > Varunidae > Eriocheir > Eriocheir sinensis. The sequence goes on from NC_066509.1 coordinate 15,707,593, forward strand.
AGTTTTTGGTGTTTACATCTGCCAATTTTTGTATGTGTTATTAATTAGTCCTAATGCCATCCTGCTCCCCCCCAGATGGGCAGTACTGCCCACTTTGGGAACCACTGGTCTAGTTTGCTATCTAGATGTAACTTCTTTCTAGGCCTTCTTTTGTCTGCTGCTGGTGCCACCATGTGAGGTTAAAGGTTGTGGGGTTACTCATGATGCTTTCTCTTATAGCCAGAGGCAAACTAGCCACACATTTGCTCCAATGAACCAACCTTCCTTCTCCCATCAGATATCAAGTGTATTGCAAGCAATTCAAACTGAAGCATTTTGGAGGAGATGCTCAGTCAGGCTTTATAATACTGTATGTACACTTATGGTAAAGCCTTAACAGCTTCACAGTATTTAACTCTTAGACTACGGGTGTTGTTATATAAATCAGCAGCAGCCTTGGTCATGGTTACAGGTGTATTTTTATAACACAAACCATTTCCTGCTGGAATGTACCAGTGAATGTAGCAAATATGGGGCATTAGTGCTTCTGTTATTCTTAGCATAAATTTCAGCAGCTGGTAACCTCCTCCTATCAGTCAGCTGTCGAGATGTACAAAAAGTTATGTGAAGTCATTAAGTCTATGAAAAAAAAAAAAAAAAAAAAAAAAAAAAAAAAATTAAAATCTTTTTATAATGGACTAATTGGGGGGGGAACTTAGTCTGTTAATGCCAAAAGTCCATTATAAGTGGTGGAAATTAAAAAAATATGTATAATAATACCGATGAACATAATAAACGTACGTACTGTCATACCTCGGTTTATGAGTGCCTTACTTTACAAGCTTTGATTAATGAGCAAAAGAAAATCACTAAAAATGCCTTGGTTTACAAGTAATGACTTGGTGTACGAGCATCCTATTTGTAAGGGTCGAAGATGTGAACGTGGGTTCCCGTTGTTCACCGCAAGACGAGAGCGCTCAGAGCGGAAAACAATGGGAATAGGGTCTCAAGCTGGTATCATACTCGGCCTTTTTTCCTCCAACTGCATTGGTGGTAGGAGAAACCAGCAACTGCAACTTTAAGCCGTCATCTGGTGATCAAGAATTACCCTAGCGCAAGCAAAATTTACCCGAATCTTGCGAAATTTTTGCTTTTCTTATTCTGGCATGTCAATGTCAGATGATCAAGAACTCCCCACAATTCTTGGCAAGAATTTGGGGTATGGTGCGAGCCGCAGCAGGGCTGGCGACACAGGTAAACACATTGCGCCGCATCTCCTTAGGCCTATGGCGATGACCATTTCCAGAGCTTCCTATGGGTAACCCTGCCAGGTGGGGGTGGATATAGAGTTCACGAAGTTACTGTTGTGTTAATGCTGCACCATGGACCATTTGAAAACATTATTGTAGGATAAGTAAGAACTTTCCAGTATGAAAACATCATTGTCATCATTATAAACAAGAAAGTGAAACGATCCCATTGGTCAATATATTGGAGAGAAAAAGGATGTTTTAAGAAATTCCGTCGCATGCAGTGACGCTAAGTAGCTAGGAAAATGTTCCTAATTATCTGTAGATCTCGTAATTGTGACTAAATCAATGCATGTTGTCCATGATGAGTGACAAAATGAGAAATTGTGTTGGTTCATCTAGTCAAATGGACAAGAAAGAGCGCTCTGGTGGATCACAGGAGGGAGGTGAAAAAGTCTCAAGAAAGGGGGTCATTCTTGGTTGCTAGATATCGCCAGATGATGCGCATCACACACGACCAAGGTCGATTGCCCATATCCACAATGTTAGGCCCCAGTCACACTGACTTTACGACCTAATGATGACTACCCACTACCTGCAGGTCGCGGGATGTCGCACATGGTTGTCTCTGTCTCTGTCCGCCGCATGACTGAAAAGGTTGGCTGGAGGTTTTAGGTGCTGCACCAAAACCTCCAGCCGACCACTCAGGTCTCTGTTGGTCGTAAAAAAGTTGCCGTCCAGTGACCGAATGGACTGCGTCTGGATGGCAAGTGGACTGCCACCAGTGGTCGACGCATGACCATTAACTGGTGAACAGTGACCAGATGGCGAGTGGGTGACGTAGGTGCTTATTTAGGTGTGTTTTGACTTACGTCGAAAATCGGGTTACGCCATGTTGTTAAGAACGGAACTCCGTCGTAAATCGAGGACCTCCTGTATATGTCATGGAGCTGCCTTGTACAGGCCTACTGGCCTCTTGCAGACTCCTACATTCTAATGTTCTTATTACTACTTTCAATTTTACTAGTGACAAGAATTTGTGAGTGTTTATTACAATAGAATTTCACTTAATCAAGTGAATCAGACACCATAGAAATACAGTCATCCCCGGAAAATATGCATTTGGGGAAGTCACCTCTGACACGTCATATAAAACATGTTTTTTCGTTCCCAAAAGTAGCCCAATTATAAGTAGCCCAATCTGGCAACACTGCAGTGTGAATTTTTTTTTTAGGATAATGTTGCTATGAGAAAATCTGACCAATAGCAGTCGTCCCTGAGTGAGCTGCTGGCCAATAGGAAAGCATGCCATTGCCCGCCTCCCTCCTCTCTCCCTTCCCCTCCTCTCTGCCTCCCTCCTCCCTCTGCCTTCCTCCCTCCTCTCCCTTCCCCTCCTCTGCCTCCCTCCTCCTCTCTGCCTTCCTATTTAAAACTGGGGCCACGATAAGCGGGGGTCACAATTAGTTGAGGTGAGACTGACTGTATTACCAGTGTGTGTATGAATGAATATGAAGAAAAGCACATACTTTGATTTAACTCCAGGATGTCTCGTGGATCATCTATAAATAAAAGCAAAAAATCAGGAGAGGCTACTCTTTAGCCCACTACCATTGCTTGAGGCACAAAAACTGTCCCTCTACCAAGTTTGTACCCCATATTTGGTGGTGTTAGGTGTACCTATTGCAAGATGGGTGGTGACATTGATTTGGCAAAAAAGTCTACGGGGATTACATTGAGTTTCGCCACCCCGTCAAAAAATTTGGAGCGCTATTCTCACCCAAAAATGTCCTAAGTAGGACCTTTCATACATACTAAACATGTTTTCTCAACCTTCCCAATACATTAAGCTCAGAACCCCCCACCCCACCCCACCCCTGCACTGGTGATAAGTTTTGTTATAAAGCCTCCAGCACTTATGCGGGTTAATATCTGCACATTTTGTAGTGAACAGACTTTTTTGCTAAAATCTCATGGAAAATAAATAAATAAATAAATAAATAGTTGATGAGATCTAACACTTGCTGAGACAAAAGATCTATCTATCTATCTATATCTCTGATGCCTTGCCCCCTCATGGGAACTTCCCTCCAGGGGGTGGCTACAGCAAAAGTGTCTCCATCTCTCCCTGTTCTGTCCCTCCCTCTCAGCACACTCAATCCTGCTACTTCCAACTCTCTCACTCCAATAATCGCTCACCCTATTGATCCACTTCACAAGTGGTCTTCCCCTGACACCCCCTCCCTCATACACTCTCTACACAAATTCATTCTCCCTCATTCTCATCACATGTCCAAACCACCTCAATGCACCCTGCTTTATCCACTCCACACTTCACTCCTTTCGCTGTTACACCCATACCAAACCGCTCATACACGGTTTCATTACTTTCTCCATCCCATCCTCACACACCACATGCACCTCTTATATAACTCATTTCCACTGCACGTATTCTCGATTGCCGTGCTGCATTCCATGTCCATGTCTTTGATGCATGTGACAGAGTTAGCAGGGTAATATTAATCCTTATTCCCTCTTTACCTCCATGTTCACACTTCCTCTCATAACTCTCTCCAATGCACCCACCACCTGTCTGCCCTTCACTGCTCTTTCCCTCACATCACCTTCCATACTGCCATGCTTACATAAAACTGTCCCTAAATATTTAAATTCTGTCACCTCCTCCATTCTCTCCTCCCCAAACCTTATCCTACACTTCGTTGTACCCTCTGCTCTAACTCTGTATGGCAAGCAAAATCAATGACCTGTTCTCTTGCCCTATAACCTTACTCTTTCCAGCATTCACTCTCAGCTTTCTCCTCTTACACACCCTTTCAAACTCATCCACTATCCTCTGCAGCGTCCCCTCATTCTCTGCCAACTCTGTATTATCTGCAAACAGGCCCGCAGCCAGTGACTCCTTCGTACCTCTCACTTTCAGCCTTGGGCCTAACTCCCCCACTCTGGCTTTCATTTCTCTCATACAGCCATCCATGTACACATTAAAAAGCCATGGTGACATCACACACCCCTGTCTCACACCCACACCAGCACCAAAACTCACTCAACTCACCCTTCACACGTACAGAGGCACTTGCATCCTTATAGAAGGATTGGATTCCCTCCAGCAAGCGCCCTCCCACACCATATATCCTTAGAACATCCCACAACCCCTTCCTGTCAACCCTGTCATATGCCTTCTCCAGGTCCATGAATGCAGCAAACAGCTTCCTATCCTTCTCTATGAATTTTTCAACTAATATTTTGAGAGCAAATGTTTGGTCTACACAACCCCTCCCTTTCCTAAAACCCCTTGTTCATCACCTACACTTTTCTCAATTATTTTCTTCATCCTCTCATTTATAACCCTTCCAAAAGATCAATGGAACAAACCCCAAACTAAGCTAATTTTCCAATACAACGGAAACCACATCAAGAAGTGTGTCTGCCAATAAACATGGCTGTAGTGGAGTGAGCAATATAAGAATAATACAGTTGTGGATATGAATAAGGTTCAGGTCCCTGTGTTCTGTGAGGGAGGCTGGTTGGAGGTAGAATTCATACACAGATGCTCAACATGTTCATCCTCCATCATAACTGTCAGGTGACTGACTTAAGAGACGGGGTTGACAGTTGATGCCTTGGCTTACAATCTGACTTACTTTGGGAAGAAGGTTGGGGTTATAAGTGTATCCCACTAGTTCAGGAATGTCCAGATATGGGGGTATCACAGCTTACAAGTTAAAATGACAACAGAGAGGTACCCAGAGATGGATAAAGAATAGCATGCTGCATTGTTGACCCTAAAGGTGTATGATGAGGATGACAAGGAGACATGAAATGTTCATGTGATTTGTGGTGCATTGGAACCCACCTTATCCATAGGCACATTGTGTACAGAGAGGGCCACTTGTCGCATGCAGGGGATGGTCTCACTGCAGCTGCCAAATGTCTGGAATGCTTTACTTTCTGCTGCTGCTGCTGCATCCTCAGCCAAGTTCCGGCTGACTGACATGCCACAGTGATGCACTTGATCCACCAAGCTGGCCAGGTACTCTTCATGCTGCACACAAAAATGAAAATGGTAAAGTTATAGGCATACACTAAAGCTGTGCATGGCCTCAGTGCTCATCCCTATCAAACTAGCCCTTGAGCCAGTGGTGGGAAATAACCCATTACCCCATGACACAGCCAGAGTGACATCCAGGTTACCATGGATAGCTTCCCCAAGTTTCCCCAGGTACCCATTTAATGACCGGCCTGAAAGAGAGGATGAACAGCAGGGTACACTGATACCAACCGGCTGGGCTGTCCAAGCCCATGGATTCGTAGCTAGGCATGCTAATCACTTCACTACAGAGGCATTTAGAAGGATGATGATTAGTGATCAGTGTTTTGTTTGCTTTTGTCTCCATACTCTTGTGAATTTTGAGTTGTGAATTCGTGAATGTGCTCTTTGCCAATTTATATGTACATTCTAAATTACCGTATTTCCCACCATATAAAATGCACTTTTTTTCAAAACAGAAGATTCGAAAATTCACCCTGCGTCTTATACGATGGTTAGGTTTTGGTAGGCCTAGGGGTTGGTTATTGTTACTGGTACGAAACCAACACTCAAAAGACCTTCGTTTGACACAATACCGTAGTTCCCAGATGTCCCCAGAATGAAATATAACGCATTTTGCTGCATATAATGCGCACTTCTTTTCACTCAGAAAATACCAAAAAGTTACCCCTGTATGGTATATGCCAAAGGTACAAATATTGATTGATTTATATAATTAATAGTGATGCAATGAAAAAAGGGAAGTGTGAATAAGCTGAAGAGGAGAAGGACAAGAGAAGCGATAAAACCATACAGGTCACAAGAAGAAGAAGATGCACCACACGTGAGAGCTGAGGCGCGGTGTGAAACTGAAACACAAACCACAACACCGCCACGGCGCGCCAGTCACCAGTGTGTCGGGTTCCTTGGTGATAATGGTTAAAGTGGCTATTACTTGGGAACAATTTGGCAGAGTAGGGGGCTGTCTGATGTGGCTGGCTCTGTTCGGTGCCCGTGGGGCAGACTTGGGCGGATTAGCCTGGAGCTGCTTTGCAGCGGCCTGGTCAGCTGATGTTTTATGTGATACACGTTTGAAAGAACAGATATCTGTGGATGACTAAAGTGTTTAATGTAAAGGCCTATTTGTTTCTCATTGTAAAAATAACTAAATTAAATCATAATATGATTGACAAAAATTAATCAACATCTATTTCTACTTGAAAGTAGGTATATGGTCCCTGACAGTCAAGATCAGACCAAGATTGCCCATCAAACGAAGCATCCCCATGTAATTAGTTCCCCCAGTAGCTTGGTGAAAGTTGCACAGTGAGTGAATCAACCAACCAACCCTTTTGTTTGCCATTTTAAATTCACAGCTGCTCGGGGTAAGAGCACTGTAATTCTTCAACCAACAGTGGAACACTTTGAACACAGAGAAGGGCACAAAGCAACATACAGTATCATAGTTATAATTGTAAGTAAAGTGGCCAAATGTAATACTGCATATACATTAAGTTCAGGGAAAATGTGGAGCTTTTAATTTTTTTCTAAATATGTCTTACCAAATTATGGGTGTGTCTTACACTCCAGTGCATCTTGTATGGCGGGAAATATGGTGTATCTCATAAAAAAAAATGAGCTGAGGCATAAACAAAATTGATTGGAGGTATAGAAAAATGAACTGAGGTGTAAATAATAAAACTTGAAGAAGAGAGTATGGTATCCAGGCTTGTGCTGAGAGGGGGCTTGGAGCCGATAAGTATAATAACTACTCCTTTAGCCTCTGATGTCGACTAGCGGCTGACTCTAGAATATACTGTCTGGGTGGATATTTTCTAGTGCTACCACTTCTTACTGGTTTTGTGTGTGCCACCCCTCACTGAGAGAAGGAAATAATAAAATATAAATGAAGGAGCCATTTTGAACATCCCCAAAAAGAAATCAAGAGATAATTGTGATACATATAGGAATTGATACATTTAAATATCCTTGTTAATCAGGAAATATGGGGAAAGGATTCAAAGGAGGGTAGGCATGGCTCAAGACGGTTAATGCCCAAAATAAAGATGGCATAATGGTAGAGATGAAAATGAAATGGGAACAGATTCTCCCAATATGCAACCTAACCAAGAAAGAGGGATTACATAAACAATAACTGATGGTAGAAATGTTAAAATTAAAATAGGGAGGTGCATGCTCCTTCTATGCAATGTAATACAATACAATAGGTAGTATAAATGAATGCACTAGCAGAAAAATACATCGTGCTGAGAAAAGTGTGGGAGAATTCTTACAGATAGAGCTAATATATATATATATATATATATATATATATATATATATATATATATATATATATATATATATATATATATATATATATATATATATAAAATTTGTAAGTCTTACCTGTAATTTTAAGAAACCAGGTGACCTGTTATTTGATTGCTGGTACATAATTAAAAGGTTGGCTGGATCACTGCCTTTTAATTTTAAAAGCTTGAAGTTGTCACATGAGAATGATCTTGATAGCTGCTTTACCATCTTCTGGGTGAGCATTCTGTTGCTAAACAATAATCTCTCATCATTGCTGACTGCAAACTGAAAAAATAAAGGTCATTCCACAAATGTCATTCATGCTGGCTGTTATAATCAGTTCACCCAAGTCTGAGCTGTGCATTATCGTGCATGGCAACCTGATGTCACACAGGATGTCTGATTGTGTGGATAATGTATGATAGCCTACGCATGGGATGGGAAACAGTGATCAGTTACAATAAAATGGAGGCAACAATAACAAATACCATCAATTAAATTGATTTTAAGTTAAAAAAATATTAATACTGCTTCAAACAGCTGATAATTTTGTCAGTGGCAGACAGTGCCAAGGCCGTTTAAATTTTAATCAGAAATATTGTAAATTAACAAAACAGCTGTTTGAGACAGTACTAATGATTTTTAACTCAAAATCGACTGTAATTGATGGCATCTGTTATCGTTGCATGTATTATATTGATAATGATGACTTTTTCCTGTGCGTAGGTTATAATATATTATCCAAGAAATCGGACTCGCCATGTGACAGCAAGTTGCCAGCACACGGTAATGCACACCTCAGACTTGGGTGAACTGACAATTGTCATTCAACATTCACTAGTGATAATCCTTTCCATTACCTAAGTAAAACAGATTAGTACTATATATAAATTATTTAGTCAACAGTTGTCTATTTACATCTTTGATGCGCTGCTCCCTCACAGGAACTTTCCTCCAGAGGGTAGCTGTGGCAGAAGTGTCTCCATCTCTCCCTGTTCTGTCCCTCCATCTCAGCACACTCAATCCTGCTACTTCCAACTCTCTCGCTCCAATAGTTTCTCACCCTATTGATCCACTTCACAGGTGGTCTTCCCCTGTCACTTCACTCCTTTCGCTGTTGCACCCATACCAAACCACTCATACACGGTTTCATTACTTTCTCCATCCCATCCTGACACACCACATGCACCTCTTATATAACTAATTTCCATTGCACGTATTCTTGATTGCTCTACTGCAGTCCATGTCCACATTTCTGATGCATATGGTATAGTTGGCAGGATAATACTATTCTTTATTCCCCTCTTCACCTCCATGCTCATATTTCTTCCTCTTATAACTCTCTCAAATGCACCCACCACCTGTCTGACCTTCATTGCTCTTTCCCTCACCTCACCTTCCACACTTCTGTGCTTACATAAAACTGTCCCTTAATATTTAAACTCAGTCACCTCCTCCATTCTCTCTTCCCCCAGCCTTATCATAAATTTTGTTGTGCTCTCTGCTCTAACTTTGTATGGCTTTGCAAAATCAATGACCTGCTCTCTTGCCTTTGCTGTTTACCTACGTGTGTTTTGTTACGGGTTGTAACTACAGTTCAATTGTCTGAGCTAAAACCTCAGTCCTGGTATTTGCTTGTTTTACTTCATACCATAACCTTACCCTTTCCAGCATTCACTTTCAGCCTTCTCTTACACATCCTGTCAAACTCATCCACTATCTTCTGCAGCATCCCCTCATTCTCTGCCAACAATTGTGTATCATTTCCAAACAGGCCTGCCACCAGTGACTCCTATATACCTCTCACTTACAGCCTTGGACCTAGCTCCCCAACTCTGGCTTTCACTTCTCTTATACAACCATCTGTGTACACATTAAAAAGCCATGGTGACATCACACACCCATGTCTCACACCCACACCAAAACTCTCACTCAACTCACCACTCACACGTACAGAGGCACTCGCATCCTTAAAGAAGGATCCAATTTCCATGAGCAAATGCCCTACCATACCATATATCCTTAGAACACCCCCCAAACCCTTCCTGCCAACCCTGTCATATGCCTTCTCTAGGTTCATGAACACAACAAAATCTCCTCTCCTTCTCTTGGTAATTTTCAACTAGCAATTCAGTGCAAATATTTTATCTACACAACCTCTCCCTTTCCTAAAACCCCCTTGTTCATTGCCTACACTTTTCTCAGTTATTTTCTTCCTCTCATTTAAAACTTTTCCTGCCACAATGAGTAGGCTTATTCCCCTGTAACTATTACAATTACATCTGCTTCCTTTCCCTTTGTACAGTGGCACAGTAACCCTTCTCGAGTCCTCTAACACATCACCCTGTTCTCATACTAGGTTACATATTCATACCATCCATTCTACAACTACACCTCCTCCATACTTCAGCATTTTTGCTTTTATGCCATCAGCACAAGGGGTCAATAGCTCCTGGTATTTTTTTTCTTAATATCCTAAATCATATCAATACTTACTTTATAAACATGTGTTATGGGCTTTATGGGTTGTTTCTGTTTAGAGGCTGAGCGCGTGACAGGGGGCTCTTGCAGGTTCTTAAGGGTGAGGGTCCAGAAAAGCAGTTGTGGCCCCGGCGTCATCTCCAGCTCCACTTTGTACTGCTTGTAAAACACCCTCATGGCCCTGCAATACAGCAGGAACACTCAGTAATTCACCCATGGCCTGATCACGAACTGAGCTCGTCATCTCCAGCAAGCACTCTCCTAACCCGAGCAAGTTCATTATAGTCAATCTCTGGGTACTGCCAGGACCTTCACACACCACATACCCCATCCCCCTTGCTCAAGGGGGGACAGGAACTGCTCTTCCGTCAGTGGAAAAATCCCAGGCTAGAGAAGGGCTCGAACCTCCACTTGCCAGACTGTCAGTGCAGAGCTCTACCACTGAGCTACCGGAGCAGTGTGCACCAAATGGTATCTAGAGTATAATTGTCATTGCAGAGAAAATGAATGGTTAAATGGTATGATCATATCAAAAGTATGGAGAGAAAAGACTGTAGCTATTGCAAAAAAAAGTCGTTAAGAATTATGGCATATAAAACTGATAGGGATGAGTTTGAAAATGGCTGAATGTGGGTATGTAGCATTCATAAAATAAGGTTTAAAAATGGCAGATGGTAACAAACTAAGAAAAGGCTGTTTGGAGTGGAAAGTTTGTAAGACAGAATGCATGAATAAGTTACATCTTTTTGAGCTTGAAAGTACTATCTAGGATTCCTCAGTGTCAGTGATATGGTAATAGGCAGTTTCAGATTCTGTGGCAACACTACTTGTATCTTATTTTTACAGCAATGGAGACAGCTCTATGGGAAGACAAAAATACCGAAAAAGCCTGCTATGCATTACTCCTGCAAAGAGGATTAGAAGATAAAACGGAGAGTCAAATTTGAGAAGGGAGGTCTTGATACTACCTTGAAAGCATTCAAGTCATGGGAAGGAAATACAGATGAAGGAATTATATTCTAGAGTTTACCAGAAAAAATGATGAAAGAATTGAGGTATTGGTTAACTCTTTCATTAGGAATGAGCTTGAATAGAAAATCTTGTGTGGCAAGGCTGCAGGAGTGACAGAGGCATGAAGTTAGAAAATTAAGAAGAGCATGGGGAGGTGGTGGCTGAGTAGTCAGCATGTGGGCGTGGTGTTCAAGAAGGCACAAGTTCATGTTCCACCTGACGCGACAAACAAACTGGCAATTTCAGTCATTGCCAAATGGCCTAAGACTACAAACATGCTGTCCTGAAGACCACCTATCAACCTGACTCTAGATTCTCTTGAGAAGAGCATCAAAGATGAGCTCCAGGGGGCAGCATAAGCCAAGCAAGATGGTGCCACTATAAACATTTGCCTGTACCACAACAGGCTGGGGGGAACAAGTGAAAATGGCGCCACTATAAACACTTGCCTGCACCATGACGGGCTGGGGCCGAATACCATCCAGGCCCCTCAAGCAAGCCTGCCGGCACTATAGGTTCAGACGTAAAAAAAAAAATAAAAAAAAAAAAAAAAAAAAACAGACCTCACCAAAACAGCCAACCAGCACCATAAAAAAAGAGAAGATAGAAAAGAAAACCACACCTGGGATATGCCCATTTGTTTCAGGGCATTTTTGAGGCAAATTATGACAAATTGCATTGGGAGGCCTTGATTATTCACAAATTCGCACGAGTCTATGTCCTCAACCCTGTTGAATGTTAGAATATAAACAACTGAATAGGTAGTGTACAAAAATTTTAGGTAATTGTGGAGATTGACTGTGCTCCCAAAATACGATATTACGCCTCCATATTATAGTTAAGGGACGAAATACATGTCCCTCAACCTTAATATGTAGGCACAAGTACTTAAAAGTAAAGAAAAAGCCCTAATCCCTTTCCCCTAACAATCTTGGGGGACCTGGGGGGGGGAGCATATTTAAACTACTCCAACCAAACTTTACATAACCTAGCCTCTACGAGGGGGTTTCACCCCCCTGGACCCCCCAACATGTATGATACGCTGGTAAAACTAGAGAAGTACAACAGTATGTGAAACCTTGGAAAGGTTATTAGCCTATTCTCGTAGGGGCAATATTGGGGGCGCAGAATCTCCATATTTACGTATTTTTAAAGTACTGTTACAAGGAAAAATGAGTAACTACTGTTACAATATACATATTTACATATACGGTACTACAGTAATGAGTGAACAATCCTTTTTGTTCAGCAATAAAAAGAGCAAAATAGAAAACCATGGATTAAGCTTAAGCTGCATCATGGCAGGGGGCAGCAGACCCTAGCCCATCCTGTCCTTACTGTGTGATGATGCCGGCAGTGATGGTGGGCGGGCCGGAGTACTCCTCCAGACCATAGGTGTGCCAGGAGCCTGTAGTGAATGCAGAGTGAAGGTCTCGTCTCATTGTCTTGCTTCTGAAATATACATAATTATCAGTATCACTGCAATTTTTTTTACTTACTTTACTGCTTCACTGAATCTCCATTGCCAGTTATTTGTCTTGGGTTATTACAGCATTTTTTTTGTCATATTATATGATGCTACTCAGCTGGCTTTGCAGAGATTATTTAGGTCAGGCTGGGTAGGAATATCTGGTCAGGTCTGTATAGATGAGTTAAAAAAAAAAGTTTAAAGAAAAGTTATTTCTAAGGCATGGTTATCAAATTAATTTAATGCATCAAATCTAACAGAAAACAAATGGAACCTAACCTAATCAATGTAGGGAAGGGGCTTCACACCCATGCTCCCAACTCTTGGACCTCCACCTCAATGACATAATTTTGTTGTCTACCTCATCCTGCTCCCGAAAGTCTCATCTGGCCCTCCCTTTGAAAAGGTTGTCTGCCCTTGATCTAACCATCTAATGAGGAAGGGTATTCACTCTCTCAACCCCTTAGTTGAGCATTTTGATGAGAAAGGGTTATACAAAAAGATAAATAGTACAAGAGATATACGTATATAAGAAATAATGTCAAACTGGTCAGTGACGGGTACAAAACTAGATTAATACTGCAATTTCTGATGTAAAAGGTTAAGCAAATGAATAGTACAATAAGGTCTGTTTGAAAAAATAGCGTCAAACACCAGAGTGGGACATGTCCTTTGATAGCTACACACTTTTAAATCTAACTGAAAATCAATACAATTTCCCAGTATTAGAACTACTTTTTTTAATGGTCTTCCTCCTACTGTATTTCCCTCAGTTTTGAGTTTCTGTCTGTCGTGTGGAGTGTAGGTATGTGACCTCACTAACTCATTACTTAACTAATGGCGCGGATTTGGCCGAAGTTTATTGTTTATATGTATATATATATATTTTTTTTAGGCACTTAAACCCATCATAGCAACACCAAATTTTGACCTAATTAGCGTATATATTGTCTTAGTGTACTGTAAAGTGCTTATGTACCGGAGTTACAGACTTTATAACCTACAGTATTTGAACTCCGCCCCAAGCCGCTCCTGCCGTCCCTCCACCCTCCTTCAACCACCAGCCTTACGTGTCCTGCCTCCCTCCTGGTGTGCTGCAGTGTTTCCTCCGGCCTCCGCCCTCGAGTCGTCACGCCGCTCTCAGTTTTGGTGAATAAAAAACAATAAAAATACAATAAAACCTTCAAAGCTGGCGCCACACACGCACACACCAACGAGTCAAAACATCCCCGCTGGGGCGGCGCTGCCAGATGTGCGATAAGATACTCAAGACTACGATTTTTTATATATTTTTTATAGCAAAGGAAGCCGTTCAAAGGAAAAAAATGAAGACAAAAAAGCCGATAATCACTACAGAGGAGTACAGAGACGTTGCCAAAAGAGGGATCATGCAATAGCGGGAGGATATATCGATCAGGGTCAATATATTCCCGGCGCCCATGCATATATTTGACAAGGCTGTCGTAGGTGCATTCTGGGTATTTCCAGGAGTTTAATAACCCTGGTGATAGTCTGACCCTTCTTCTGTACCATGAATGTGAAAAAAATCTCATGAAAACCCGATTAATCTCCCTCTCGACCTTTGGAAATAGTTGATGTGGGCAGTGATATATCGATCACATTCAGGAACGTCTACAGTTATGCTTCCCACTGTCAAAAAACACCAGTATTGAATGGTTTTGATAGTAAGTGTGAGTATCGTTTTGTGAATGGGTGTGATAGCTTAGGATCAGAAATCGACAAATAGCTACACCACGACAGCCTGATCGCCATTGTGAACGTAATTTTGCTTCCCAATCGCAAAAAAAAACCCCCCATTAATAATCAAGTTTTAATAAAATCAACTAAATATCAATTTATTGTATGGTTGTGACAGCTTATTTCGGCACATTCAGTGCGATGAATATGACAATTCAATAATTTGAGTACAACAATGTATACTCTCCCTCCCGAGGGCGCCGTTGCCACACCTATTCCTAACTGAACGCTATCATTATATTTTTTTTCAGCCGTGTAATCCTCCTAAAATATAATAGTGAAACCTTTTGAAAACTTTCCCTATAGATGTATGAAAAGGGTGGAAAACACGCAAAGAAAATAATGAGTGGCTAGAGCAGTGCACATGTTCCCAAACTTTTCAAAGCCACGGCCGGACTAGTCGAGCAAGCGAAAAAAATTCTGAGGACCCAAGTAGTGCAGTAATATGGCGGCACTTATTTGCATGTTCCTCCCTTCTCCCTTGTTGTTTACCTGCAACAATAAACTATCAATCAATCATTTGTGGGCTCGCATTTCATGGTAGCTTTGGTAACGGGTGCATAGTGTTGTGCCGCGAACTTGTGCGAAGGGTGAAGAAGCTTGGCCCATATTCTCAAACATTTCGGCTTGCACACCCACACTGGAAAGGCTTTCGTAGGAGAGGTCCAGGGTATAGGTATTTCCACGGGGAGTTTTGTGATTCAGGGAAAAGAGGAGAGTGATGATTGAAAATTTTGTGAACGGTAGAGTGGATGTGTTGGGAGTGAGTGAAACACATTCGAGGAACCGGTGTGAATGATAGCAAAGAGGGTACGTGGGAGGGTGTGCCTGGGGGGGGGGGTAGTATGGACGGGGATGGATGAGAAGTATAGAGGCAGGAGTAAGGAAGGATGTGCTATTGTGATGTCTGAAAGAGTGTGGAATGGTGTGACTGATTATGGTTGGAAGGGATCAAAAATTGTGTGGGTGAAAGGAAAAGTAGGTTTAGTTAAGTATGCATGGGTGTGTATATATGCACCAGTAAATGTGAAATGTAAAAAATGACTAGCTGAGAGAAAGGGAAGCTTTTTGGAAGGAAGTGAATACATGTCTGAAGAGCTTTGAGAAAGAAAAGAAACATATTATGATGGGAGATATGAATGCTAAAGTGGGTGATGGATGTGGTGGGAAAATTGGGGATATCTGGAAAGAATGAAAATGGAGAGTGCCTGTTGGATGTCTGTGCTTGGAGGGGGCTGTTCCTAGCGAACAACTTCTTTCATATCTATCTATCTATCTATCTATCTATCTCTCTCTCTCTCTCTCTCTCTCTCTCTCTCTCTCTCTCTCTCTCTCTCTCTCTCTATATATATATATATATATATATATATATATATATTCAAGTTTACTAGGTCCTGTCCGGCCGGCCGGTACTAAGTTTCGGCCAGTTCCGCTTTTTGCCGGACTTGATCTGCTGGTTCCTGTGCACCCCAAGTTAACATCAAGCTAGCTGTTGACTTAAATGCCGCCCTCCGGCACTGCGCACTCGTACTCGATCAAGGATGGAGGCAGGGGAGGGAAGACGACGAGCAGCAAGAGGTACGAAAATCGTTTTTAGAGGCCGCATTATTGGTATGCGAGAAAGCTGGCAGTCCATCAGGTTCATAGCCAATAACCTAGGAATTTCTACAGGAACCGTCATCAGGTGGATACGGAGGTGGGTGTTGATAATTTAGTTGTTTTTTACATATTCGTCAGAAAAAAAAGGTTAGACTTAAGATATGATAAACCATAACATTTGTAACACATGCGGAACAACTCTCCAAACAATTATTTTTACTGGGAGGGCTGAGGAGACTAATGCATAATGGCAACCGGCACCGCGAACGACCACCACAGTGCACGACTGCAGATCAGGACCGGGAAATTTTGCGTGTAGCAGAGGCCCCTCCCCAGTCAACTTTTGTGGCTTTAAGCTACACTTTACAACTTAATGTCAGCGCAAAGACTGTCAGAGGACAATTGCACAATGAGGAAGTGCATCACAGGGCACCAGCAACATAGGAGTTCCTGACGGACTAGCATCACGAGGGGCGACTTCAGTTTGCCCAGCAGTATGTGAACTGCGAGGAAGAATAAATTATTCTGGGAACGCGTTATCTGGACTGATGAAAAGATGTTTGTGTCCGCGTGTCACGGCAAACGACACTGCTGGAGAAGAAACAACACTCGGTGAGTATAATAATTTACGAGTTTTTTTCTACATTCAGTGTTGCACACACTTGTATTAATAATGTGAGATCATTATAACTAATACAGGACTTTTCAGAACTATTATTAAAACCTCTTTATGTTTTATATGCATTACCGTTCGTAATTGACTGAATAACTGGTATGTAACGGATACACGTACAATGCGCACCTTATTCCTTAAATAAAAGAAGTGTATCTAATTATGGTTTCTTTCAACAGCTACGATCAGCAGAATGTCTTCCACGTGGCCAGGAGTAGACACGTGACCGTGAACGTGTGGGGTTGTACATAAATTGTCACGCAATGGGTGACGTGCTGCACATTCATGCAGGGGCGGTTCAATGCTGTCAACTATGTTGACATATCAGATAATTTATTTTTGCCTTCCTTTACCGCCAGGAACCATCCCTTCCCTCCTGGTCCAGTATACTTCGTTCATGACCGCTGCCCTGTTCATCGGGCTCGTATTGCGTAGGAGTGGTTCCAGGACCACCCTCAGTTCCAACTCCTGCATGCCATGGCCTAGTAAGAAGGCAGATTGCAACCCCCTTGAAAATATATGGGGTTCGATGGTAAACACGTGGGAGCCTCAGCAAGAGCGCACATCTCCGGAACTGTAGCCTCACGCTCGTGAGGTTTGGGAGGTATTCCGGGGTAAGCCAGACCTTGTTAGACGCCACATGGGAAACGTGAGACGACGACTTCAAGCTGTCATTGACAAGGGTGGTGGATGGACAGGATATTGAGGTAAGAAGTTTCTTCGAGTATGTATGGGTGTGCGTATGTGTTGTAGTCGCGCTACGAAGTGTTGACAGTTTGCAATGACTCGTTCAAATAATACATAATATTATTCGAAGGGAAGGGATGTTTAGGAGTGATTTTGTTATAGATATACAAAATATGATACTGAGAAAGGAAATAAATTCAATAGAGTGGAAATTTTTACCTTATAACGTTATATTAAGCAGCTCTGCCGAAACATTTTGATACAGTTTTCGTTCAAAACATTAAAAGAGTCAAATGAGCTCTATGTTAAGACTAAGCATATATATATATATATATATATATATATATATATATATATATATATATATATATATATATATATATATATATATATATATATATATATATATATAACTACACAAATATATTGCTCTTTCTTTCAATGTAGTGATAAACCCTATATTATAGAATAATAGGAAAAAAATAATTAGCTGCACTTCATTTGATAAAATGCGAAATAAATACTACATAATAAACTTGCATTTGATGATGATGTCATCGGGAACGACATTCATGAATGACTATATAAATCTTGTGTGTGTCAAATCAGCGAGATTCTGAAGAAAAAAAAATCGTGTCTATATTTTTAATTAACGGTAAAATCCAAAGAGAAGTATCGACAAGTGGCCAGACATATAATTCAAAGTTGCACGAAACTGTCGAAACACACGACAGACGACGCGATAATAAAACTAATAGCCTATTATCTGGGTAGAGACGATGCCTGGTCGGCGCTGCACTGCTAGCCTATCACTTTCTTCCATTCATCACTGTCGAGTTAATTATATACATCTGATCAAAATAATATTATTTATAACTTGTAGGTATAAATAGTGAAGTGACCTCTACTCCGCCCCGGCGATTCTGTAAATGAATGTGGCTATATAGCCTATCATTCCAATACGTTTCTCTTCGCCACATTCACATAGAGTACACTGTTAATTTTCATTGCATTTAATGGAATCACTGATATTTATTAGGTGTATGCAAAACTAGACTTTAAAATTAAGTAGTTTTTATAAAAGTCGGTAGCGAATGTTTCCCCGAGGGTAGTTGCCAGATGTCGCCAGCCGTGTCCGAAAGATTATGAAAACTGTGTCAACACATTCTGTTCAATAAACCTTTCTTGTGTCACAAAAGGAACTTTTTCTTCTGTCGCCGTAGGGGCGGCCTGTTCAATAGCCCTTTCTTGTGGGACAACCCTTTCAATAACCCTTTCTTGTGGGGCATTATGTTCAATAACCCTTTCTTGTGGGACATTCTGTTCAATAAACCTTTCTTGTGTCACAACAGGAACTTTTTCTTCTGTCGCCGTTGGGGCAGCCTGTTCAATAGCCCTTTGTTGTGGGGCAACCCTTTCAATAACCCTTTCTTGTGGGGCATTCAGTTCAATAACCCTTTCTTGTGGGGCATTCAGTTCAATAACCCTTTCTTGTGGGGCATTCTGTTCAATAACCCTTTCTTGTGGGGCATTCTGTTCAATAACCCTTTCTTGTGGGGCATTCTGTTCAATAACCCTTTCTTGTGGGGCATTCTGTTCAATAACCCTTTCTTGTGGGGCATTCTGTTCAATAACCCTTTCTTGTGGGGCATTCAGTTCAATAACCCTTTCTTGTGGGGCATTCTGTTCAATAACCCTTTCTTGTGGGGCATTCAGTTCAATAACCCTTTCTTGTGGGGCATTCAGTTCAATAGCCCTTTGTTGTGGGGCATTCTGTTCAATAACCCTTTCTTGTGGGGCATTCTGTTCAATAACCCTTTCTTGTGGGGCATTCAGTTCAATAGCCCTTTGTTGTGGGGCATTCTGTTCAATAACCCTTTCTTGTGGGGCATTCTGTTCAATAACCCTTTCTTGTGGGGCATTCTGTTCAATAACCCTTTCTTGTGGGGCATTCTGTTCAATAACCCTTTCTTGTGGGGCATTCTGTTCAATAACCCTTTCTTGTGGGGCATTTAGTTCAATAACCCTTTCTTGTGGGGCATTCTGTTCAATAACCCTTTCTTGTGGGGCATTCTGTTCAATAACCCTTTCTTGTGGGGCATTCAGTTCAATAACCCTTTCTTGTGGGGCATTCAGTTCAATAGCCCTTTGTTGTGGGGCAACCCTTTCAATAACCCTTTCTTGTGGGGCATTCAGTTCAATAACCCTTTCTTGTGGGGCATTCTGTTCAATAACCCTTTCTTGTGGGGCGTTCTGTTCAATAACCCTTTCTTGTGGGGCATTCTGTTCAATAACCCTTTCTTGTGGGGCATTCAGTTCAATAACCCTTTCTTGTGGGGCATTCAGTTCAATAACCCTTTCTTGTGGGGCATTCTGTTCAATAACCCTTTCTTGTGGGGCATTCAGTTCAATAACCCTTTCTTGTGGGGCATTCAGTTCAATAACCCTTTCTTGTGGGGCATTCTGTTCAATAACCCTTTCTTGTGGGGCATTCTGTTCAATAACCCTTTCTTGTGGGGCGTTCTGTTCAATAACCCTGTCTTGTAGGGCATTCTGTTCAATAACCCTTTCTTGTGGGGCATTCTGTTCAATAACCCTTTCTTGTGGGACATTCTGTTCAATAACCCTTTCTTGTGGGACATTCTGTTCAATAACCCTGTCTTGTGTCACAACAGGAACTTTTTCTTCTGTCGCCGTAGGGGCGGCCTGTTCAATAGCCCTTTCTTGTGGGACAACCCTTTCAATAACCCTTTCTTGTGGGACAGACTGTTCAATAACCCTTTCTTGTGGGACATTCTGCTCAATAACCCTTTCTCGTGTCACAACAGGAACTTTTTCTTCTGTCGTCGAAGGGGCAACTTTTTCAACAACCTCCTGTTGAAGGACTACCGCGACTTTTCCTTCTGTCACCGAGGAGATAATCTTTTCAATAACCTTCTTCTCCTCTGCCACGAGAGGAAGTTCTGCTTGCTCCTTAGAGACACGTACGATCTCCTGTGTCACCGAAGGGGCAGCCTGCTCAACAACCTTCTACTTTGTCACAACGGGGAGTTTTTCTTCCGTCACCGAGGGCACAACCTTTTTAATAACTTTCTCTTCTTTAACAACGTGGACTTTTCCTTCCGTCACCGTAGGGGGAATCTTTTCAGCAACGGTCTGATTTGTCACAACGGGGACTTTTCTGCTACCACCGAAGGGGTAACGGGTTTAACAACTCGAGTCACAACGGAGTCTTTTCCTTCTCCCACGAGGGCACATCCTTTCTAACGACCTTCGCCGGCGTCACAGCAGGGACTGTCTTTTCAACGACTGATAGGCGTAGTATTTGTTTCTTCAGCCTTTACTTTTTCTTCCTTCATCTTGTTTTTCACGTCATCAACTTGGTGTTTCAAGTCTTCAATTGTTTCATTAAGATGTTTTTCGTTACGAACCTCTTTGATGTCGCTATTACACACATTCTTTTGGACTTCTTTTTGAATTACAGTTTCTTTCTCGACATCTTTTCCATCAATCTTCTCTGTAGTATTATTATTCTCCACAGATGTCACTTTCGTGCTTTCCTGTGAAGGTAGAAGTTCTTCTTTCTCTTTCACAACATCTTCATTCGTTATATTGCTGGGCAGGATCTCCTTTCTTTGCTCTGTTCGTTCTGCCTTCTGAAGTCCATCATCCTTCTCTGTAACATTCCTCTCCTCCACAGATGTCACATTAGTGCTTTCCTTTGAAGGTAGAAGTTCTTCTTTCTTTTTCACAACAACTTCATTCGTTATATTGCTGGGCAGAATCTCTTTTCTTTGCTCTCTTCGTTTTGATTCGGTTTTCTTTTTACCTTTGTCGTCCGCCACTACTTTTGGAACGATAAGATTTGTGTATTTATCGTCCTGCGGCTTTTCTTCAGTTGTATTGGTAAGAGGCTGTACTATTAATTCCTTCTTAATAACAACTTCCTCCTTTATTTCATTACCCTCTTCGTCCATTACCTTTCTAACGTCCACCGTTTGTGCTGTTTTCCCGTTGTCTGGAGTCTGTTCCGTCATTGTTTCCAGGATTCAATGTTGTTTTTACCGTGTCATCTACATCATCAATGGTTCGAAGTCTTTGATCACAGTTCCTGGGTTTGTCGTTCGTTTCATCGGTATTATTAAAAACTTTCTTCTATGGTCTTAACGTGCCGTTAGAGACATTGAGCTTCATGATCGTCATATACCGGGTTGTTTTGTCGCCCTCGTGAAGATTTCGATACTCTTCGAGAGCGGCCCTCACCGCTGCGGCACAGGAGAAGTCCACCTCCGGGAGGCCCTGATGCCCCGGTACCCCGGAGCATTCCACCAGAGGCCCGGACACCAGCACAATGAAGACCGTCCCAATTATGAACCTCTTCTTTTTTGGGACGGTCTTCATTGTGCTGGTGTCCGGGCCTGTGGTGGAAAGCTCCGGGGTACCCCGGCTGCAGGGGCTCCCTGAGGTGGAGTTCTCTTGTGCGGCAGAGGTGAGGGCCGCCCTCGAAGAATACCGCATTCTTCACGAGGGGCGACTTAACGAATCACCGAAGATGACTGATCTAATGAAGACAAGTTCAGGAATAGCCTCTAACGACACCGTTAAGACCATAGAAAGGAAAGTTTTTAATAATACCGATGAAACGGGGCAAGAAACCGGAAAAAAGACTTGTTGAGAAGACGACAGAAACTGACGTAAAACCCAACGGAAATGTTTCAAAGACTTCGGAAACCACGATTGATGTAGATGAGGACGGTAAACAACGGGGTGAAAAATCTGTGACTGAGAGGGAAACAATGACGGAACAGACTCCAGACAACGGGAAAACAGCACAAACGGTGGACGTTAGAAAGGTAATGGACGAAGAGGGTAACGAAATAAAGGAGGAAGTTGTTATTAAGAAGGAATTAATAGTACAGCCTCTTACCAATACAACTGAAGAAAAGCCGCAGGACGATAAAGACGCAAATCTTATCGTTCCAAAAGTAGTGGCGGACGACAAAGGTAAAAAGAAAACCGAATCAAAACGAACAGAGCAAAGAAAAGAGATTCTGCCCAGCAATATAACGAATGAATTTGTTGTGAAAGAGAAAGAAGAACTTCTACCTTCACAGGAGAGCACTGATGTGACATCTGTGGAGGAGAGGAACATTACAGAGAAGGATGATGGACTTCAGAAGGCAGAACGAACAGAGCAAAGAAAGGAGATTCTGCCCAGCAATATAACGAATGAAGTTGTTGTGAAAGAGAAAGAAGAACTTCTACCTTCACAGGAAAGCATTAATGTGACATCTGTGGAGGAGAGGAATGTTTATGAAATTAAGAAGAATTATGGTTTTGTCAAAGAACACCAATCTGGGATTGAAAACAGAATTGCCTCCGGAACATAGACCGGGCCTGGAAAATAATCCTCTCGGGTCTTCCTCCGTTATAGGAACACACACGACGGCGAGGAATTGGGATGTAAAGTCAGGTGTTTGTGTGTGTGTGTGTGTGTGTGTGTGTGTGTGTGTGTGTGTGTGTCTGAAACATCGGAGGAAGACTGAGACTAGAGGCTTGGTAGAATACCTGTAGAAAGGAAGGAAAGGAGGGGATATGTCCTCAAAGTGTAAGGGAGGGTAACAACTCTTGGATAGACTACCCATAGAAAGGAAAAATGAAGGTAATAGTCCGAAGAGAAAGGAAGAAGTCCCTTTTATTCGCCTTTTACGACACGTAGGGAATACGGTGGCAGAGGAGGAGGAGGAGGAGAAGGAGGAGGAGGAGAAGGAGGAGGAGGAGGAGGAGGAGGAGGGAAGATAATGACACTGAAGAACAGTATTAACCTTTTTTTTTATTTACATCATTTATCTTCTTCGTAGTTCCTGACCTGTCACCTCTAACACACACACACACACACACACACACACACACACACACACACACACACGCGCACGCACGCACACACAAAGAGAGGGAGAGAGAGAGAGAAGGAAAGGTTAACGATACAGCATTTCCTGGGATAAACGAGGGAGCGAGCTAAACAAAGACGGATAAGAATACATAGAATAATGGAACGTGATAAAAATGGGATGAATGAATGAAGGATTACGAGCCGGATTAAATCACTGCCGAGCATCTAGAGAGAGAGAGAGAGAGAGAGAGAGAGAGAGAGAGAGAGAGAGAGAGAGAGAGAGTTATATTGCTGGGCAGAATCTCTTTTCTTTGCTCTGTTCGTTCTGCCTTCTGAAGTCCATCATCCTTCTCTGTAATGTTCCTCTCCTCCACAGATGTCACATCAGTGCTCTCCTGTGAAGGTAGAAGTTCTTCTTTCTCTTTCACAACAAATTCATTCGTTATATTGCTGGGCAGAATCTCTTTTCTTTGCTCTCTTCGTTTTGATTCGGTTTTCTTTTTACCTTTGTCGTCCGCCACTACTTTTGGAACGATAAGATTTGCGTCTTTATCGTCCTGCGGCTTTTCTTCAGTTGTATTGGTAAGAGGCTGTACTATTAATTCCTTCTTAATAACAACTTCCTCCTTTATTTCATTACCCTCTTCGTCCATTACCTTTCTAACGTCCACCGTTTGTGCTGTTTTCCCGTTGTCTGGAGTCTGTTCCGTCATTGTTTCCCTCTCGGTCACAGATTTTTCACCCCGTTGTTTACCGTCCTCATCTACATCAATCGTGGTTTCCGAAGTCTTTGATACAGTTCCGTTGGGTTTTACGTCAATTTCTGTCGTCTTCTCAACAACTGTCTTTTTTCCGGTTTCTTGCCCCGTTTCATCGGTATTATTAAAAACTTTCCTTTCTATGGTCTTAACGGTGTCGTTAGAGGCTATTCCCGAGCTTGTCTTCATTAGATCAGTCATACTCGGTGGTTCTTTAAGTCGCCCCTCGTGAAGATTTCGATACTCTTCGAGAGCGGCCCTCACCGCTGCGGCACAGGAGAAGTCCACCTCCGGGAGGCCCTGATGCCCCGGTACCCCGGAGCATTCCACCAGAGGCCCGGACACCAGCACAATGAAGACTGTCCCAATTATGAACCTCTTCTTTTTTGGGACGGTCTTCATTGTGCTGGTGTCCGGGCCTGTGGTGGAAAGCTCCGGGGTACCGGGGCCGCAGGGGCTCCCGGAGGTGGGTTTCTCTTGTGCGGCAGAGGTGAGGGCCGCCCTCGAAGAGTACCGAACTCTTTACGAGGGGCGACTTAAAGCACCACCGAATATAACTGATCTAAGGAAGACAAGCTCAGGACTAGCCTCTAATGACACCAGCACACTGAAGACCGTCCCAAAAAAGAAGAGGTTCATAATTGCTGAGTGAAAGTTTATGAAATTAATAAGAGTTAAGGTGGCGTCACACTGGACCAAATCTGGCGAGCACGAGCTTTTGCTGGCAGTTTTTGCTAGAGGGATGGCTTGCTCCCGAACTTTTGCTCCTGCGTTTAGCTCGCCGCTTGGACGGGGAGCAGCTCGGCGAGCCGCAAGCATGCAGTCAAATGAGCTCTTTGGTGCACCGATATGTGAATGATATATATTACCTAGTGTATTGAATCCGTATACCCATGATATTAGAAAACTTATTCACATACTCCTTTTATGTTTGACGGTGTTTGTAATATTTTATAAGGTTGAGAAAAGTAGTGTTGGATTTTATTTTTATTTCCAAGACCAAGACCAAGACCGCCCAGGCCAGCTGATATAAACACTCGCCATGGCCACCTCTCCTCGTTCAAAAGTTCACTTGTCCTCCTTCATTGTACACTCTTTGATAGCAAGAGTCAGGGACCATCCCGAGTTATGGGACCACAGCCATCCAGATTTCTGTAAGTCTACGCTGAAGAAAGTTATGATGTTATGATGTACACATCATGGGTCTCCCTCCCTTCTCTTCAGCCATGACCGAACCCAGACTCGTCTTTTCTTCTTCTGAGCTCGTTGAATAACGGCAAGTAATGCCGTCACAGCTGCACACTTAGCCGTAATGTGAAGCGTAGGTGTAGTAGGCGCCATGGTTGAGGCTTTGTTTACAATGTTGCTCGCCGCTCGCCCCTCGTCGCTCGTCAGTGTGACGAGAACAGTGACTTGCTCGCTAGCAAAAGTTGCCAGCAAGAGCTCGTGCTCGCCAGATTTGGGTCCAGTGTGACGCCAGCTTTACATGCGTCTACTCCTACCTGTATACTGTTATATATTCATGAATTTTATTTGAAGCACTATGACCTTTTCTTCAGGTTACGAGTCTGTATGCAGCCTTCCCCTTAAACAGTTTGTCATGGACGCCTATAACAAATAAAAGCTGATTTGGTTTAAAGGGTATTTTTATACATCCTGATTGTTGTGTATATATATGCTCCGATTGGCTAACTGCCGGGACATAACTGTTCCACCATTATTGCATACTGCAAGACCATAATGTGAAGAAATGCTTTGGGATAAAAAAGTTCCTTAATATGATGAACCTAACCAAGTAGTATTGAGGCAAACACAACATACAAATATAGTAACATAAGCCTAGGTTAATTAATGGTAATCCATCTATATTTTACATCGGTGCCATACATACACCACTGTGAACCACACGGAAAACATATAATAATAATAATAATAATAATAATAATAATAATAATAATAATAATAATAATAATAATAACAACGAATAGCATAAATCCGCATTGTTTACGTGTTTCGCATCGTTCAAGGGGGCATCGTTTACGTTTTTCGCATCGTTAACAATCGCATTGTTTAAGTTTTTCGCATCGTTTACGGTCGCATTGTTTAAGTTTTTCGCATCGTTTACGGTCGCATTGTTTAAGTTTTTCGCATCGTTTACGGTCGCATTGTTTAAGTTTTTCGCATCGTTTACGGTCGCATTGTTTAAGTTTTTCGCATCGTTTACGGTCGCATTGTTTAAGTTTTTCGCATCGTTTACGGTCGCATTGTTCACGTTTTTCGCATCGTTTACGGTCGCATTGTTCACGTTTTTCGTATCGTTTACGGTCGCATTGTTTAAGTTTTTCGTATCGTTTACGGTCGCATTGTTTAAGTTTTTCGTATCGTTTACGGTCGCATTGTTTAAGTTTTTCGTATCGTTTACGGTCGCATTGTTTAAGTTTTTCGCATCGTTTACGGTCGCATTGTTAACGTTTTTCGTATCGTTTACGGTCGCATTGTTAACGTTTTTCGTATCGTTTACGGTCGCATTGTTTAAGTTTTTCGCATCGTTTACGGTCGCATTGTTTAAGTTTTTCGCATCGTTTACGGTCGCATTGTTTAAGTTTTTCGCATCGTTTACGGTCGCATTGTTCACGTTTTTCGCATCGTTTACGGTCGCATTGTTTAAGTTTTTCGTATCGTTTACGGTCGCATTGTTTAAGTTTTTCGCATCGTTTACGGTCGCATTGTTCACGTTTTTCGCATCGTTTACGGTCGCATTGTTTAAGTTTTTCGTATCGTTTACGGTCGCATTGTTCACGTTTTTCGCATCGTTTACGGTCGCATTGTTTAAGTTTTTCGCATCGTTTACGGTCGCATTGTTCACGTTTTTCGCATCGTTTACGGTCGCATTGTTCACGTTTTTCGCATCGTTTACGGTCGCATTGTTCACGTTTTTCGCATCGTTTACGGTCGCATTGTTCACGTTTTTCGTATCGTTTACGGTCGCATTGTTCACGTTTTTCGCATCGTTTACGGTCGCATTGTTCACGTTTTTCGTATCGTTTACGGTCGCATTGTTCACGTTTTTCGTATCGTTTACGGTCGCATTGTTCACGTTTTTCGCATCGTTTACGGTCGCATTGTTCACGTTTTTCGCATCGTTTACGGTCGCATTGTTCACGTTTTTCGCATCGTTTACGGTCGCATTGTTCACGTTTTTCGTATCGTTTACGGTCGCATTGTTTAAGTTTTTCGCATCGTTTACGGTCGCATTGTTAACGTTTTTCGTATCGTTTACGGTCGCATTGTTTAAGTTTTTCGTATCGTTTACGGTCGCATTGTTTAAGTTTTTCGCATCGTTTACGGTCGCATTGTTTACGTTTTTCGCATTGTTTATGGGCGCATTATTTACGTGTTTCGCATCGTTTACGGGCGCATTGTTCACGGGCGTCTAAGTAACGGAATGTCTCGGGACGAGGGGGCAGTGGAGGAGGCCCCTTCCGCGAAGATGTCGCCGGCCTGCTCCTCGACTGGGCCAGGGCCAGCAGCCTCCTCCTAGCTATTTGCAACCCACTGACAAAACACCAAGAGACAGTAACGTTGAACATTTGTGCGTGCGAGTAAACATTGCAAAAGTCAATTTAAATATATCTGTCACCTACAGGCCTCCCGGGCAATCACTCGATGACGACCTTAAAATGTATAGCATTTTAAGGCAGTCACTTAATAACAACGACTCACTGATATTAGGAGACTTTAACCTCCCCCATATCGACTGGGCGACACTGTCAGGTACAGAAGGCGAGTCACATTGAATGATTGAATTTCTAGAAGAAAATGATCTCAGCCAAATGGTTTCTGAACCAACTCGACAAAATAACATACTCGACCTTGTTATAACGACCCAAGATAACCTAGTCAGTAATGTCACGGTAGGAGAACACCTCGGCTCTTGCGACCATAAATTAGTGCGCGTCGACATAAGAGCTCAAACATCAGTGACTGAAAATAAAGTAAAGGTGTCCAATTTCAAAAGAGCTAACTTCGTAGAAATCCGACAAAAACTAACAGAAATACAACTATCAGATGACGGCAATGTAGAGGAAGCCTGGCTAAGCTTTAAAAATCACTTACTCACAGAACACATTCGTCCCCTTGTGCGAGAAGCGAATTAACACTAATAAAAGCCCACCTTGGTTTAATAGAGAAATTAAACACTCAGTCAAGGAGAGAAAATTGTTTTACAGGTTAAAGAAAGAATAAAGCACGCCCGAAAACATTAGACTTTATAACGATGCCAGGCGACGAGTTAAGAGATTAGTATGTCAGGCAAAGCATAAATATGAAGGAAATATTGCAGCCAACTGTTAAAATAATCCGAAATCTTTCTTCAGTTACATAAACAACAGAAAGGCGATCAGAAGTGGAATTGGACCTTTAACAAACAGCGACGGTGCACTAGTGACTGACAGCCAACACATTGCAAACCTCTTAAACAATTACTTTTCCTCGGTGTTTAATACTAACAGTCTTCCTTTCGCTACCACCAACACCAGTACTAATGTAAATCTCGAGCATGTATTGCTTAATTTTGAAATAACAACTGATGAAGTCCTTAAAGCTCTCCATTCACTTAAAACAAATAAAAGTCCCGGACCCGATAAAGTATATCCTATACTGCTTAAAGAAACAAAGAGCGAAATAGTCTCCTCCCTCACAACCGTATTCAATATGTCCTTGCGACATTGCATCGTCCCTTCGGATTGGAAAAAGACTAACGTGACACCGATTTTTAAGAAAGGAGACAAAAAAATACCAGACAGCTACCGACCCATTAGTCTAACCTCAATTGTAGGTAAGCTACTTGAGAGCATAATTAGAGACAAATTTGTGAGTTACCTCGAAAGCCACTCATTAATTGGGGATTCACAACATGGCTTCCGTAACAAAAGATCCTGCCTATCAAACCTATTGACCTTTTATAACGACCTCTTCTCAGTTTATGACGTAACCAAATCATTGGACGTAGTCTATCTTGATTTCCAGAAAGCGTTTGATAAAGTCCCACATCATAAATTACTTTATAAATTAAAGCAAATAGGTATTGACGGTCAAGTAAACCAATGGATCGGGAATTGGTTGAGCAACAAACAACAGAGCAAATAAAGCGAACAGAATGTTGGGCTTCATTAAAAGAAACTTTTTATTCAAGAATAAAGATGTAATACTTCAGCTCGACAATAGTTTAGTCAGACCCCACTTGGAATATGCGGTACAGTTCTGGTCTCCTCACCATGCAAAGGACATTGCTAAATTAGAAGGTGTTCAGCGTCGGGCAACAAAAATGATCCCTTCCTTGCGCAACAAATCTTACGAAGAAAGGCTTTCCACCCTTAACATGTTCTCTCTTGAGAAACGTCGGCTCCTAGGAAAACTGATCGAATGTTTTAAAATATGGTTTCACGAATGTAGACAGAACAAAATTGTTTATGATCGATGACACTTTGCGAACGAGGAACAATGGCATAAAACTCAAATGTAGACAAGTAAATTCAGACTGCACCAAATTTTTCTTCACCAACGTTGTAGTGCGAGAATGGAATAAGCTCCCACCGTCAGTGGTCCAATGTAACACGATTGACTCCTTTAAAAACAAGCTCGACCGTCACTTCCTTGAACTTAATATTAACTAGAGTAGAAGTGCAACGTTTTGGAGCCATCTGATTAGTGGAGATTCACTTAGCTAGGTTTAAGGACAGACCACCTAGTCTGGACCATGGGGTCTGTGTGGTCTGATTTTCTATGTAATTCTTTGTAATTCTCTCTCTCTCTCTCTCTCTCTCTCTCTCTCTCTCTCTCTCTCTCATTGTTTTCTCCTTCCTCGTATATAACTCCCTTAATTGTCCTCACTTTCACACACACCTCCAAATATTTCATTACCTTGTTCACACTTAATAATTTTCACCTATTATTTTTCCTCAGAGGAAGCTAGTAAAAAAGAAAAAAAATCATAGCATCTCCTTTAACTTGTCAACGTTATTCTTATTCAAACAACAATTCCCAACGACTAATTTTATCCTCTCCTCCGAGTCGGCTTAGATGGCAGCGGCGTTGTAATTACGAGACAATTATCACAACTTTGCCGGGGCGAGTGACAATTAAGGCTGTTCACCTGTGGCAGGGACAATTACATAGCACTAACGAGGTAGTGGAGGTGGTAGTAGGGGCAGGGCGGCGGTGATGGTGGTGGTGGTAACGGTGGTAAGGGCAGGGCGGTGGTGGTGGTGGTGGTGATAACTGTGGTATGGGCAGGGCGGTGGTGTTGGTGGTGTTGGTGGTGTTGGTGGTAACTGTGGCATGGGCAGGGCGTTGTTGTTGTTGTTGTTGTTGGTGGTGGTGGTGGTTGTAACTGTGGCATGGGCAGGGCGGTGGTGGTGTTGGTTGTAACTGTGGTATGGACAGGGCGGTGGTGGTGGTGTGGTGGTTGTAACTGTGGTATGGACAGGACGGTGGTTGTGGTGGTGGTGGTAACTGTGGCATGGGCAGGGCGGTGGTGGTGGTGGTAACTGTGGCATGGGCAGGGCGGTGGTGGTGGTGGTAACTGTGGCATGGGCAGGGCGGTCGTGGTGGTGGTAACTGTGGCATGGGCAGGGAGGGGGTGGTGGTTGTAACTGGCATGGGCAGAACGGTGGTGGTGGTAACTGTGGCATGGGCAGGGCGGTGGTGGTGGTGGTAACTGTGGCATGGGGAGGGCGGTAGTGGTGGTGGTAACTGTGGCATGGGCAGGGCGGTGGTGGTGGTCATAACTGTGGCATGGGCAGGGCGGTGGTGGTGGTGGTAACTGTGGCATGGGCAGGGCGGTGGTGGTGGTGGTGGTTGTAACTGTGGCATGGGCAGGGCGGTGGTGGTGGTGGTGGTGGTAACTGTGACATGGGCAGGGCGGTGGTGGTGGTGGTTGTAACTGTGGTATGGACAGGGCGGTGGTGGTGGTGGTGGTGGTGGTTGTAACTGTGGTATGGACAGGGCGGTGGTGGTAACTGTGGCATGGGCAGGGCGGTGGTGGTGGTAACTGTGGCATAGGCAGGGCGGTGGTGGTGGTGATGGTTGTAACTGTGGCATGGGCAGGGCAGTGGTGGTGGTGGTGGTGGTAACTGTGACATGGACAGGGCGGTGGTGGTGGTGGTGGTGTTGG
Organism: Eriocheir sinensis; assembly: GCF_024679095.1. Lineage (NCBI taxonomy): Eukaryota > Metazoa > Arthropoda > Malacostraca > Decapoda > Varunidae > Eriocheir > Eriocheir sinensis. The sequence continues at coordinate 15,738,685 of NC_066509.1, forward strand.
TGTTGGTGGTGGTGGTGTTGATGGTAACTGTGGTATGGGCAGGGTGGTGGTGGAGGTGTTGTTGTTGTTGGTGGTGTTGGTGGTAACTGTGGCATGGGCAGGGCGGTGGTGGTGGTGGTAACTGTGGCATGGGCAGGGCGGTGGTGGTGGTGGTGGTGTTGGTGTTGGTGGTGGTGGTGTTGATGGTAACTGTGATATGGGCAGGGTGGTGGTGGAGGTGTTGTTGTTGTTGGTGGTGGTGGTGGTAACTGTGGTATGAACAGGGCGTTACTGTGGTATGGGCAGGGCGGTGGTGGTGGTGGTGGTGGTGTTGGTTGTAACTGTGGCATGGGCATGGCGGTGGTGGTAACTGTGGCATGGGGAGGGCGGTGGTGGTAACTGTGGCATGGGCAGGGCGGTGGTGGTGGTGGTGGTAACTGTGGCAAGGGCAGGGCGGTGGTGGTGTTGGTGGTGGTGGTTGTAACTGTGGCATGGGCAGGGTGGTGGTGGTGGTGGTAACTGTGGTATGGGCAGGGCGGTGGTGGTGGTGTTGGTGGTAACTGTGGCATGGGCAGGGCGGTGGTGGTGTTGGTGGTGGTGTTGGTGGTGTTGGTGGTGGTGTTGGTGGTGTTGGTTGTAACTGTGGCATGGGTAGGGCGGTGGTGGTGGTGTTGGTGGTGGTAACTGTGGCATGGGCAGGGCGGTGGTGGTGGTGGTGGTGGTGGTAACTGTGGCATGGGCAGGGCGGTGGTGGTGTTGTTGTTGTTAGTGGTGGTGGTGGTAACTGTGGCATGGGCAGGGCGGTGGTGGTGGTGTTGTTGTTGGTGGTGGTGGTAACTGTGGCATGGGCAGGGCGGTGGTGGTGGTGTTGGTGGTGGTAACTGTGGCATGGGCATGGCGGTGGTGGTGGTGTTGGTGGTGGTAACTGTGTTATGGGCAGGGCGGTGGTGGTGGTGTTGGTGGTGGTAACTGTGGCATGGGCAGGGCTGTGGTGGCTCATGGTGCCCCCCGGAGCTCATTCTTGATTTCACTTGCACAGCATAGCTTCTTCTAGAGTCCGGGCTGATGGTTGGTCTTCAGGACAGCATGTGGGTAATCTTAGGCCACTCGGCGGTGACTGAAAAATCCCAGGTGGTTAGCGGCGCATTCGAACCCGCATCATCCACAACCCGGTGGATACGGGGCCGGCACGCTAACCACTATATATATATATAGATATATATATATATATATATATATATATATATATATATATATATATATATATATATATATATATATATATACTTATCAATCTACTTGTCTATCTGTCTGTCTACCTATCTATGTATCTATCTCTATCTATCTATCTATCTATCTTTTTATCTATCTATCTATCTATCTATCTATCTATCATTCTATCTGTCTATTTATCTGTGTGTGTGTGTGTGTGTGTGTGTGTGTGTGTGTGTGTGTGTGTGTGTGTGTGTGTGTGTGTGCCCATTTATAATGATGCCAAAACAGATCTCTGGAAGAAAGCTCCAATAAGTCGCCATCAAAGAGTGGCCTCATTGTAATGACAATTCGATTTACCGTAATAACTTTCCTGGCCTTGTTTTCCTCCGCCAGGTCCCGGGAGCGGAAACCAATAAACGACCTCTGAAAGCAAAAAAATCAACTGACAGTCCTATCGACAGACTTGTTCTTCTGTTTTAGTATCCTTAGGCGTAGTAACATATAACTGACACGTTGTTTGTGGTCCCAGCGTGAGCACCGTGGCGCTGAGGGGTGGAGAGGCACTGGGGCTGGCGGAGTGGGTGCTGCGGGAGTGCTGCTGTGTTTATTAAGTCACCGGGCAGGCTCAGCATCAGGCTCCGCTCGGTCTTCTCACACTTCTCAGTCTTGTTGTGGCCCTTCAGGTGAGCGGGTCGTCCTGCTCTCCGCGGCCGCGCTCCACACCTGCTTGACGGTTGACTTTGCCAGTTTGCAGAAAATATAGACTTTCCGTACGTGACACGCAGCGATGAGTATGTCTATCGGTGGGTCCGTTCTAAAAGTCGTAATTTTTACTATAATGAGTGCATTTCTTAAACTTTAACACTCATTAACGTAAAACAATATTCATTGAAGCAGTGCATTCTATTTTTGTCCCTTCGTCTTAAAGAAGTACTTGAGTTTCGATTAGGAGTACAACCTGAGTGAAAAAAGTATAAAGACTTCTTGGATCACTTGCTAATGGCTGCCAGATAGAATGAAAGAAAAAATAACGAGTGGTGGGCAGTGCGCGGCGTGAACAGCCACCACAGTCATCGCAGCCACCAACTAGTCACTGCAGCCATACCGCCTTGCGCTACCCGAGCCTCGTCACCCACTCTAGTCACGTCACCCGCCGGACTCGACCACTGCACTGACTGACTGGTTGAGTGACAGCGGGTGGCAGGTGGCGCATCGCTACTGCTTCCGGCGATCCGTGGAGAGAACTTCCCTCAAACCATCGACTTACCTGTGAGTTACCTGGGAGTGGAGCAAGACGGCATGCATGCAGAAGGAGGAATGAGAGAGGAAGGTTAATGAAAGGGGAAAGTGTGGGAAAGTGGAGAGGGGAAGTGGGTAGGAAGGGATAGGAAAAAAGATAGAAGAGAGAAGACTGCGGGAGGATGAAAGGAGGTGGGTAGGCTACAAAGGAAGGAGGAATATAGGAGGGAGAAAAATATAAGTGAAGTGTGGTAAAGTTGAAAGGGGTTAGTGGGTAGTAAAGGATGGGATAGAAGAAAGCTAGAATAGAGAAGGCTGCGGGAAGATGAAAGGAGGTGGATAGGTTATAAAGGAAGGAAGAGGGAAAAATATAGTAACATGACAGAGGAAGAGAAAAAGAAGAAAGGGAAGCAAGTGATAAAAGAAGATAAACAGGTAGGCAGAGAAATCATATATTTATGTGCGCGAAAATCAGACGATGCAGATGACTCTATTCTATGTATTGATTTCAAGCTTATACAAGTAAATTAAATCTCGTTGAAGTCTTAGGGGATGGGCTTCGAATACGAACTCTTAGTAGCTTATTGCTCCTTCCTTTGAGTTCCTGTCCTCAATACGACTAACTTTACAAATCCTATTCCTCCTTCCCTTAATTTCTTAACTTACTTCCCATTCCTTCATATTTACCATTCCATTCATTCCCCAATCTTTTCTAAATGCTAACACAACATTTTTTCTTTTCATATAACTTTCCCGTTTGTAATATAAGGTTTAGCACTAAATGATCTGTATAGCTTAAGTATATTTCTACAATACAATACTTGCAGGTGACAGTACAAGCCAGACAGTAAGGGGGAGAAAGGATTTGGAAGAGAAGGATAATGGTGGAATGTGAGACTATGGGCCGCTTTCACAGTCACTTTGTTATGATCGTTACCAATGGCGGGGATCGACCCTATAGTTTTCCACGTGAAACTGGCCTATGGGGTAGTGGTGGCTGCAGAGGAAGCGAGAGGTGTTGAGAGTGTGACAAGGTGCTGGGCTAGGCTAACCCCGCAGCCGCCACTACCCCATCGGCCAGTTTTACGTGGAAATACTATAGCAGCGATCGCCGCCATTGGTAACGATCAAAACAAACAAAATGACTGTGAAAGCGGCCCCAAGAAATCAAAAGGTGGGTAGAAAGGGATAACAGGGGGTACAGGAAAGGTGAGGAGGACGGGAGGAAAATGGCGGGAATAGAGGGAGCGAAAGGAGGTGAGTAGGAATAAAAGAAAAGGAAAGGAAAACGTATTAAGAGAGGAATAGAATCAGACAAGGTAAACAAGTAAATAGATAGATAGACAGACGACTACATAATTTCCACCTTGCAATATAATAATTTCATACACTCGTTTCGGTTCACAAAGAGATAGATAGATAGATAGATATTTATTGACCAGAAATGTACATAAAACCAAAACATCATACATAACATATCATACAAACATCAGTAGTGGCAGTTATTTGAAGTCAATACAAACACACATGGCACAAGCTTTACTATGTTGTCCTTTTATCCTGACCAAGTAAAGGCTTTAAATATGCAATTCAGTCGCGTCTCTAGAAATTTAGTTATATATTGATTGCAGCGTTACCAAATTATCGTACTCAGCCACTCAGCACATCGTATTTTTCGGTTTTTGACTCACAGCTGTAGGAAACAAACACCAACAAGTGACGCTTTTAACGATAACTTCACCTAGAATCGCGTTATCTGTGTGGCTACGAAAGTTTTGGGCCCTGGAACTGATGAATGCGATATTTTGAGTACGATAATACGGTAACGCTGACTGATTGGAAGGTTTTAAAGCCCGTAATCTTAGGCTTATCGCCTCTTTGGTTAGCCTGTTTGAAAAGCCTCTCGTAGAAGTTTTTGGGATTTTTATGGACTATTTTGTGATATTAGTGACATTTTTTTACGACTTCTGCTTCTTGAACGGGGAAAATCACCAATGAAAACCCTGTTAATCGTCTCTGGGGCCTTGGAAAATATTCGTAATGGGAGCCCGATGCGTTTAAGAGTATGTACACTTAATCAAACATTGGATTGATGTTGAGATGAGAGCATGATGTGTTTTCTCTCGTTCTCCCTCTCCCTTCCCCTTTCCTTCCTTCCCCTTCTCTTGTCCCTCCACTTGTAAACCATTTGTCAGTTTCTTCTTCCCCTCCCCTTATTCGAGTTCCCATCCACCTTCACCAGTGTATAGTTCCGCTTTACTTATTTCTATTTTAATCATTCTGTCCTTCCTATCTTTAACCCGGTAGCAGCGACAGGCCAAATTTGTGGCTTTACCGTGTAGCAGCGACGCGCAAATTTGTGCCATGTTATAGATCCCCCAAAATAGATGATACATAAACTGATCACAAATAATTTTAATATGTTACGAAATGGTTTGTGTAAGGGATGATTTTTTCTCATTTTTCTCGCTTAGTGGGACCATTAAGAAACATGATCCCCACTGCTTCCGGGTTAAGTAGCGATGACGGTAGAAGAATGCGCTGGGTCTCTCTCTGCTGCAGCGCTCATCAATATGTAAAACGTGTGGGTGAACGACGAGGACAAGTTGATTCATGTTTCGCTCTTTGCTGACTCCGCTGATGAGAAATAACAAATGAAACTTTTTAATTTGCACCGAGTTTGAGGGAGATGAAATGGCTGTTTTGTGCTGATGTTTTTCGCCTCTCTAATATGTAAACTCTGGACGGTATAATGGGAGAGGCGTCACGTAAAAGGATTGAAGTGTGAAGCGTTACACTAAATTTAATATCGCTCATGGAAGGAAGAGGGAACCAGGTGGGTCTGTTCAGTCTGTCCCTTCCTCCACCCCTCTCTCTCTCTCTCTCTCTCTCTCTCTCTCAATAATCGAACTCTGGTTCAGTAACTTGTATACAAACTTGCCTGTACGAGTATTAGTCAGTCCTCCCTGCACAGACAAGCGACTCGGGGCCGCGTTAGATAAGGTTCCCGCACAGCCATTGAATCCTGTCCCTTGTCGTCTTGGGGGACATTCGGTGTAATATCACCTCCGAGGCCTCGAAATGTTCCCCGCCGCGCTTCAGACTCGCTCATTCATTTACTGTTTCGACTTGGAGAAAAGGTGGGACGTGAAGGGACGTGATGGGATAAGTCCTGCAATGTGGGCAGAAGCAGTGGGGTGAAATGGAGTCCCGTGGTGTGCAAGGCGAGGGTCGTGGTGTGTGTATGACCATAGTGACGACGCGTGGTTGTGTGTGGTGCTGCAGTGTGTACGAGCAGCTAGGTAGTTCAATAGTTAGTTGATGAGTTTGTTTTTTGAATAGCTAGTTTGTTTGTTTGCTAAATCGCTGGTTATTTAGAAAGGTTGTTAGTTTGTTAGATGGTTAGCTAATTAGTGAGTGAGGGAATGAGTTATTGAATGAGGTAGTGAGTGGGAGTTTGACTTGCATTCTGATGTTCTCAACAAGAGTAAAATAGGCGACACTCCCTTATGTTTGCTAAATCGCTGGTTAACTAGAAAGGTTGTTAGCTTGTCATATGGTTGGCTAATTAGTGAGTGAGGGAATGAGTTATTGAGTGAGTTAGTGAGTGGGAGGTTGACTTAACTGATTGGTTTTACATAGTTTGTAATTGTAGTTTGTTTGTTACTCAGGAAGTTAAGTTACCAAGCAAGTTTGTGTCAGCCAACTACTTAGCTACCAAGTTTGTGTTTACAATTTTAGTTAGCTCTATATCTAATTCAGTAACAACACATGAAACATTGAAGTTTGAATTACGGACAGCTTCAGTTATGTGTTATCTGAATACGAAGCACACGATGAGACCGTCTTATCATACACGTACAATGGTGCTCTGAGAAAATAAACACCTATCTATATCTTGAGGAGGCTTGTGTCGCGTTTAAAGATGTAGGTGATGTAAGAGTGCAGTGGCGTAGTTTGCACGAATAGGGACTTTGTATGTTGGAACAGTGGGTAAAGTTGGAAAGTTTCGTTTAGTCGGCGCAACATCTGTGGTCATATGCCGGGGAACAGTGGGTAAGGACTTGTTTGCTGCAGTGTTACCAGATTATCGCACTCAGAGTACAGTATTATATAAGTTTGTCTAAAAGCTATCCTTCCCCCACTCCCCACACACACACAAATGACGGTATTCAATCAAACTTGTCATGTAAAACTAATATATTCTCTACGAGTGGAAAGAATAGATCATTGTTGTCAACCTTATTTGACTGTCGTATTCAGAGGTCACTGTCGTACGGATGGGAACGCTGGCCTAGTGTCGCGAGTTCAAAACATTAAGACCTTTACGTGTGACGTGTGCAGTGACGCCGCCTGTGTAGCCCTTCAACACGACACCCTTGCCGGCCTTCACCTGACTGCCACGAGTTTTGTTCGAGTGTCAGTGTTGTACAAACTCGAGACGTGTTCCAATTTAAGGTTCAGAACTGGGAAAATATACTTTGGCAGTGCTGCAAAATGTGCCCAGTGACCAAGTACGATTCCATTTTACTTTGACTGCCCCATACTAATGACTGACAGGCTAATACGAGATGATGGCATATATAGGTTCATTAATTAAGGTGCCTCTTTATAGCACTAGTGTGTTGGTCACGGGACATTCTCGAGCTGCTACTCCGCCTACTTAAAATGTTCCTTTTCAGTATCCTTCAGACCTATTCAAGTAGATCTCTAGCATCTCATTTTTCTCGTCTTCGTTGCTTCTGTGAACCTTTTATGTTTATTCAAGGAGGCCTCTTAATACCCCTCAAGGTTTTTCCAATGGTCATCGTATTGCTATTAATGCCCCTTTGTGCAGGCCTCTCCAAACCTTTTATGTCCTTTTGATGGGCCCTTTATGACTCTTACCATCCTCCTCAGTACTTCGTTTGGTGTTATTTATAAACATGTGTTGTCTTGTGCTTTGAGGCGGATTATTGATGTTCTAAATGTATTCATACTGGTCTTCTACAAATTACTTCTCATGAGTTCCTATTATAACACACACACAAAAAAAAATACCATGCACCCCTGGATTTTTTCTAATAGTATCCTTTGATCTCACTACACAAAATGATATAGGGTTTTCTTTACTGAATGTTACCGCGCTTATTAGTAAAATAAACTTGTATCGTCTCTACTTATCTCAAATATATATATAAGCCTAACTGCTATACGTAACCAGTGAATAGGTTGGGAAGGATGGTTTCCAGATTTATTTAACGTCTTATTAGTGTTTATTAATTAAGTTATGTGTGTAGTTTGACTTTTTAATTCCATTTTTGGGACGGAATAAGTTAGAAGTGTTGGATTTTTCTTTGTTAAATCGACTTATCACAAGCTCAGTCGTCGATAAGCTATGTAAAAAATCAACTAAAACAATTGACCACACCTTAAAAACTGGACCAATAAAGACTGATCAGCCACATTAGTGTTAGTAAAGACTAATACAACGTTTAAAAATCAAGTGAAAATCTTAGCGGGAATAAAATAAGAAGTGATGGTAGGTGAAGGACGGCAGCGGAGTGAACCAAGTGGAGCGGAAGATTTAGTTCTGGTGGGCTCTTCTCCATACCTAAAGTCTTCCAAGTATGTCGAGGCCGGTCTGGCGTTGGCTCCCGCGGGTTCTTTCCTCCCCTCTGCTCTGCCACACAGTCCCAACACCTATCTCTTCCTCTCATATGTAAGCTATAGGTAACATATGAGAGGAAAAAATAGGTGTTGGGACTGTGTGGCAGAGCAGAGGGGAGAAATGGACCCGCGGGAGCAAACGCCAAAACGGACTCGACAATTTGGTTTCACTACACGATATAGAACTCAAGGCCGTCAGGTTTACTCACATGTTGGCTTTCGGCTTAGGAATGGCTAAACACGAGGAGGACCCATCAGATGCTAGGCTCATGGCACCCTTGTTACGCCGCTGATACAATGGCACAATGACTTATTTGACGCAGCGCCACACAATGCATTCTGACACCCACACGCCCACCCACACACCCACACCCACTCTCTCTCTCTCTCTCTCTCTCTCTCTCTCTCTCTCTCTCTCTCTCTCTCTCTCACACACACACACACACACACACACAAGGACGTCTGAAATGAACACATGGAAGTAAACTTTCTTGAATGTGAAGCCGAGTTCCCTCTTGTCTTCGGGAGGTGTAAGACAAGTCAACTCACTCACTCCTGCCCTGCAATCTTACGCTGCCGCACTCAGCTGGACGGAGCTATATATATATATATATATATATATATATATATATATATATATATATATATATATATATATATATATATATATATATTTATATATATATGGTCTTTAGAATCGCAAATGTCTTTATTAGTGAGGAAGGAGACAGGCCATGGGCAGAGCACATAAAAGAAAAAGAAAAGAAATGCAACCTGCTGCTACATATGAAAAGATACAAGGAGTTGCCAATATAAAGAGCCAAATGCTTACTATGTAAATTCACAAGAAAAAAATATTGATATATTGACCAGATCTTTCGGATAAAAATGCTAACTATGATGTAAACACCTTTAAGCAAACACACACACACACACACACACACACACACACACACACACACACACACACACACACAGGTAAATCAATCATCCAAGAAAAAAGTCTATTTTCCTGACTTTGCTTCCTTCTTTCTTTGCAAGGCTCGGAGGACCGAAGGATGTCCCGCGGCCACCCGCCGGGCACACGGACGCCCTTTGTGCCGCCGCCGATGGTGATGGTGGCGGTGATGGTGATGGTGGTGGTCTGCCCGGCCCCAGGGAGTGCCGCCCAGGTGGTGGCCAGCCTGGGCACTGGTAAGTGTCTGTCTGTATGTCTGTCTGTGTCTGACTGCCTCACGATGCTATCACTATATTTGGTGTTCCATCTTCCTTTTTTAAGTTACGGGAATCGTAACAGCTGTACACCGTCACAGAACTATGCGAGGGAAAAACGAACCAAAACTAAAACTGGTGTTCGCATGTACAATGTACGGTGTACAATGTTCATTAATCTAGTCACACTAAAAGGTCGATCTGTGCACACACACACACACACACACACACACACACACACACACACTGTATATCTATGCGCGCGTGTGTGTGTGTGTGTGTGTGTGTGTGTGTGTGTGTGTGTGTGTCTAATAATAATAAATGGTTTATTCATTTGTAGGCAGCCATAAGGCTGAAAATACACAAAAATACCATACAATGAGTTTCATGTGGTGAGTAATGGGGAAGTGGGAAGGGTGATGTGTGTGTGTGTGTGTGTGTGTGTGTGTGTGTGTGTGTGTGTGTGTGTGTGTGTGTGTGTTTTATATATATATATATATATATATATATATATATATATATATATATATATATATATATATATATATATATATATATACACACACACACACACACACACACACTCACACAATATGTATAAACGCCGTATGTATGTGTTCATGTACGGTCATTAATAAATGATCGATGCACTGGGGCCCGATGCCCATAGCGTCATTATTTAATCAACCGCTAATGGCGCGAGAGGATTGGCATGGCTTGCTGTGGCTCGTTCGTAAGGTTCGAACCACCCACCGACTGTTTCACAGCTCGAACCATGCCATATTATATGCTGTTAGGAAACTAACATGTATGCATACTCACTTAACCTGCCTACTTATCTATCTGCCCAATTACCTACTTATCTACTTACGTACCTGCCAACTTAACATACCTGCCTATTTACATACCTGCCTATTTACCTACCTGTCTACTTACCTAACTGACTCTTCACCTGCCTCTCTACTTACCTAACTGACTCTTTACCTGCCTGTCTACTTACCTGGTTGCCTACTTAACCTCCTGTCTACCTACCTACCTTCCTACTCACCTTTTTACCTACTTACTTAACTACGTACGTTCTCCCTGTCCCTTCCCACTCACACATCATATTTTTTTTTTTACAACAAAGGAGGCAGCTCAAGGGCACACAAAAAAGGAAATAATAATAAAAAAGCCCGCTACTCGCTGCTCCTAAAAAAGAATCAAAAGAGGTGGCCGAAAGAGAGGTCAATTTCGGGAGGAGGTGTCCTGATACCCTTCTCTTGAAAAAATTCAAGTCGTAGGCAGGAGGAAATACAGATGAAGGAAGATTGTTCCAGAGTTTACCAGCGTGAGGGATGAAAGAGTGAAGATGCTGGTTAACTCTTGCATAAGGGGTTTGGACAGTAGAGGGATGAGCATGAGTAGAAAGTCGTATGCAGCGGGGCCGCGGGAGGGGGGAGGCATGCAGTTAGCAAGTTCAGAAGAGCAGTCAGCGTGGAAATATCGATAGAAGATAGAAAGAGAGGCAACATCGCGACGGAATTTAAGAGGTAGAAGACTATCAGTAGGAGGAGGAGAGCTGATGAGACGAAAAGCCTTAGACTCCACTCTGTCCAGAAGAGCTGTGTGAGTGGAGCGTCCCCACACGTGAGATGCATACTCCATACGAGGGCGGACAAGGCCCCTGTATATGGATAGCAACTGCGCGGGGGAGAAGAACTGGCGGAGACGATACAGAACGCCCAACCTCGAGGAAGCTGATTTAGCGAGAGAGGAGATGTGAAGTTTCCAGTTGAGATTTTGAGTAAGGGATAGACCGAGGATGTTTAGTGTTGAAGATGGTGATAGCTGAGTGTTGTCGAAGAATAGGGGATAGGTGTTTGGAAGATGGTGTCGAGTTGATAGGTGGAGAAATAGAGTTTTTGAGGCATTGAAGGACACAAGGTTCCTTCTGCCCCAATCGGAAATAATGGCAAGGTCTGAGGTTAAGCGTTCTGCAGCCTCCAGTCTGGAGTCGTGTGCTTCCTGTTGAGAGGGTCTTCTACTGAAAGAAGTTGAATAATGCAGAGTGGAGTCGTCGGCGTATGAGTGGACAGGACAGTTTGTTACGGAAAGAAGATCATTGATGAATAACAGGAAGAGAGTGGGTGATAGGACAGAGCCCTGTGGAACACCACTGTTGATAGGTTTAGGGGAAGAACAGTGACCGTCTACCACCGCAGAGATAGAATAGCCGGAAAGGAGACTGGAGATAAAGGAACAGAGAGAGGGATAGAATCCGAAAGAGGGCAGTTTAGAAAGCAAAGACTTGTGCCAGACTCTATCGAAGGCTTTCGATATGTCTAGCGCAACAGAAAAAGTTTCACCGAAACGGCTAAGAGAGGATGACCAAGAGTCAGTTAAGAGAGCAAGAAGATCGCCAGTAGACCGCCCCTTGCGGAATCCATACTGGCGATCAGATAGAAAGTTAGAAGTGGAAAGGTGCTTTTGTATCTTCCGGTTAAGGACTGATTCAAAAGCTTTAGATATACATGAAAGTAAAGCTATAGGGCGGTAGTTTGAGGGATTGGAGCGGTCACCCTTCTTAGGTACAGGCTGTACAAAGGAATACTTCCAGCAGGAAGGAAAGGTAGATGTTGATAGGCAGAGGCGAAAGAGTTTGACCAGGCAGGGTGTCAGCACGGAAGCACAGTTTTTAAGGACAATAGGAGGCACTCCATCAGGTCCATAAGCCTTCTGAGAGTTGAGGCCAGGGAGGGCATAGAAAACATCATTCGGAAGAATCTTAATAACAGGCATAAAGGAGTCAGAGAGGGGATGAGTAGGAGGAATATGCCCAGAATCGTCCCCGTTCCTCCCCACCCCTCCAATCCCTCTTCGTTATACCTACCGACCTACTATTTCACTTTATCTGCTTACCTGTTTATTTACTTACCTACCCATCCGCTTACCCACTCAACTATTTACCTATACTTACATACATACCTAATTATCTACTTACCTACCCACCTGTTTGCCCACGTAACTATTTACCTATTCCTACATACTTAACCTCCATATTTTTTCGTTACCCATCTGTTTGCCCACTTGATAACTTCCCTATACTTACAGTCTTACCTATTTTTGACTTACCCATCTTCTTGCCCGCTCAATTACTTACCTGTACATACCTACCAATATATATCACCTACCTACCCATTTGTTTGCCCACTTAAGTACTTACCAACGCATACATGCTTACCCAATTACTTACTTACTTACCCATCTGTTTGAGCACCTTACCCATCTGCTTGCCCACTCAACTACTTACACACGTTCGTAATTATTTATCCACTAATCCATTTGCCCACTCATCTACATACCTATATTTTCCTATCTATTTCCCTGCCTACTTTTAGTCCCGGTAGCTACTTGCCTCTACTTCCCTGCAGCCGTCGCGCTCCTCCTTGTCCGTGGAAAGTTGTGTTGCCGGTTCTTTGCCCGTTCATTGATCATTCGAGGGTGCCGGAAACTTGTCGACGTAGTTAGAAGTTTGCTGCTGCCTCGCCCGGCTCCTGTTTGTGCTTTTATGTATAATGATGGTAGTTAGGAGGAGAGTGATAATAATGGTGGTGATGATGGTGATGGGGGAGGAGGAAAAAGAGGAAGAGGAATAGAAACAGGAACAGGAGGAGGAGGAGGAGGAGGAGGAAGAGGAAGAGGAAGAGGAAGAGGAGGAGAAGGAGGAGGAGGAGGAGGAGGAGGAGGAGGAGGAGGAGGAAACATGGAAACATGGACAAGCAGGCAGCAGAATGCCTGTTGACTCATTGTGAAGCTGCCTGCTTTTAGTGATCTAATCAAACCGTATGCCACAGGAGTGACCTGCGGAAGAATTAAAGCACTAATGTTCATACTGAGGATTGCGTTCAGTTCACTCCCGACGCAGCAAAGTGACGGTCAATACGATTCTTAAAAGAGTTGATTGCTTCCGCACTAACCACTCCAGCAGGAAGGCTGCTCTTCGAAAAATAACTCCTACCGATATCCGTACTGCATCGCTTTGCTTGGATTGTTTTACCGTTGTTACTTGTTCGCGGGTTAGTTTGTAGGGTGAAGAGTTTGGAGTGATCGGCATTGCTGAACTTGTTCAGGTATTTGAAGACATGTATAATGTCTCCTCTTAATCGTCTCTTTTCCAACGTTAAGAGGTTGAGTCATCTGAGTCGTTCTTCGTGAGATTGCATCCCCAATGATGGTATCATTTTCGTAGCGCGTCGCTGTACTTTCTCGAGTAGTTCAATGTCTTTCTTGTAATTAGGGGACCAGAAATGCACGGCGTATTTCAGGTGGGGCCTTTCCAGGTGGGGCCTTACCAGCGAATTATGCAAGAAGGAGGAGGAGGAGGAGGAGGAAGAGGAAGAGAAAGAGGAAGAAGAGGAGAAGAAAATTAAAAGAAAAAGTAAAAGTAAAAGAAACAAGGTAAAGACGATGAAGAAGAAAGAAAAAGGAAAGACGAAGAAAAACAGCAAAAGAAAAAGAAAAGAAAAGAAAATGCAAAAGGAAGTGAAAGAGAAAAAAATAAGAGAGAAAACATGAATATTCAAGAATAGAAAATACAAAGAAATTTAAGTGAATGTGCTAAAACATATACTAAGTGATAATATACCTACTCTAATGTTACCTCCGTTAAAATTTCCTGCGGTGGACTTGTTAACATTTCACGGAGTAGGAAAATATTCCTCGAAACCCAGAGGAATTTCAAGGGTAAAGAAACTGTGTGATGGCTTTTATTCTTGCCGTTTCTCGAGTCGCTGCGTTGAAGGAGACACTGAAACAGGAGAATACAAAGGAGAGGAAGTAATTACAAAAGGGTCTGGAAAATCTTTACGTGCATGAGCGAGTGTGCCGAGAATGTAAATATCAAGACCTCTGTGAGCTGACCTCTCCGTGTTTAATTTGGCAGCCTGTCGACCTCACTTCACCGGCATTCTCTCCTTTCCTTTTTGATCAAGTGTATTCTGGACTCTCGGCATGTTTTAAGTGAGGCAGAGTATGAGAATAGACGTTGGTTTCACAGAGAGTGGAAGATAGTCAGATGAAGAAGGAGAGAAATACACATTGACACACACACACACACACACACACACACACACACACACACACACACACACACACACACACACACACACATCTACAACTCCGAAAAAGAGTTCATACGGATTTTAAAATAACGAAACGAAAAAAAAGAGAAAAACTGAGAAAAGAGAGCCAAGGTTTCAACTATGGTGCAACATGAGATATAGCACACACACACACACACACACTAATCTACAACACAAAAAAAGAGTTCATACGGATTTTACGACCGAAGATAACGAAACGGAAAAAATATGAGAAAAAGAGAAAAAAATAGCCAAGGTTCCAACTATTTTGCAACATGAGATAAAGCACACACACACACACACACACACACACACACACACACACACACACACACACACACACACACACACACACACACACACACACACACACAGTATCGATCGCCTCTCGTGTTTCATAAGCAGACTCTTTCTTGTGTCTCCAGACTCGAGGGACGAAACACACAAAGAAACACCCGATTTGATGCTTCAAGAGAGAGAGAGAGAGAGAGAGAGAGAGAGAGAGAGAGAGAGAGAGAGAGAGAGAGAGAGAGAGAGAGAGAGAGAGAGAGAGAGAGAGAGAGGATGAAAAAAGATGAAAAACAAGAAAAGGATGAAAAAGAAGAGGATGAAAAAAGAAGAGAAAAAAGAAGAGAAAAAAAGAAGAGAAAAAAGAAGAGGAGAAAAACAGAAGAGAAAGAAGACGAAGAAAAAAAAGAGAAAGAAGAAGAGAAAAAAGAAGAGAAAAAAAGAAGAGAAAAAATGAAGAGAAAAAAGAAGAGAAAAAAAGAAGAGAAAAAAGAAGAGAAAAAAGAGGGTAAAGATTCGTATTAGGTCCGTGCCAGTATCTCATAATCTACCTTATGAAACATCAGTATCTCTTCATATATCTTTTCTACAAACCTTCAACAGTCATGGAAACGCTTTGAAAATCCAATTCAAGGACTTTTTTTTACTCCTGAAAATAGGGGATAATGTTTACGAAAGCGCGTCGCCTCCTCTGGCGGCGGCCGCGACGACGCTGCACCCGCCGCAGCCGTAAAATAGCTCGCAGTGGGTTTAGGGTCGGGGAGCATATTTAAACTACTCCAACCGAACTTTACGACCTACTAACGGGGGGGCTGCGCCCCCCTCGACCCCCCCTTCTAACCAGGGGGGGCGTAGCCCCTCCTGGACCCCCCCACATGTATATGTGACTTATTTCAGCAAGGAGGTATTTCTCGCAACACCGGCTGCACCGCCGCCAGAGGAGGCGACACGCTTTCGTAAACATTATCCACTATTTTCAAGAGTAAAAAAAAAGTCCTTGAATTGGATTTTCAAAGCATTTCCATGACTGTTGAAGGTTTGTAGAAAAGATATATGAAGAGATACTGAGGTTTCATAAGGTAGGTAATGAGATACTGGCACGGACCTAAAATGAATCTTAACCAAAAAGAGAAAAAAAGAAGAGAAAAAATGAAGAGAAAAAAGAAGAGAAAAAAGAGAAGTGAAAAAAAGAAGAGAAAAAATGAAGAGAAAAAAGAAGAGAAAAAAAGAAGAAAAAGAAGAGAAAAAAGAAGAAGAGAAAAAAAAAGAAGAGAAAAAAGACAAGAGAAAAAAAACAGAGAAGAGAGGTGGGAGGGTAAAGGGGTAGAGATTCTCCCACCCACACTCTCCCACGGTCCGTTACGTGCCTCAAACATTACCAACACGTGCTGGTTATAGCGAGGGCTCGGTAAATGTCTTCACGTCCGGTATCTCCGCCGCCGCCGTAAAGAATGGTCGTGTTGCTAATTAATGCTCCCGCCGCGAATAATAATATAACTCATCCGGTTACTGTTTAGCATTTTTTTATCCTTTACTTGACGAATAGCACACACATTCATATTTGTAATGTTTCTGTGGCATCTGCGTAGAGGGTAGCTTTTTTTTTGTATTTTTTCCATATATTAGTATTGTGAAATTTGCCCCGTTATTTTAATATATCTTTATCTATTCATTTATATATCCATTTCTTTTATTTATCTGTATCGTTTGTTTAGTGTTTATTATTATTTTTGTATTTTTTTATATTCTTATTTTGAAATTTGCCCCGTTATTTTGATACATCTTTATCTATTCATTTATATATCTATTTATTTTGTTTATCTGTTTCGTTTGTTTAGTGTTTATTTTTATTTTTGTATTTTTTATATTCTTATCTTCAAATTTTCCCCGTTTAAGTACCTATACTCATTTCTGTCTTTCGTTTCAGGACATTTGAAATTTGAACTGAGAGCATTTTTGTCTATGGACGTGTTATGAGAACTTAGGAAGCCTGGGGCCGTATTCTCTGACGCTTTCGGCTCTCACTACAACTATTTCCAAAGCCCGCAAAGGAGATTAGTCGGATTCTCATGAGTGTTCTCGTTCATGGTGCAGGAGCCTTGCTAAACTATCACTAGGCTCATAAAACTACCCATGGAAATTCTTACAACTTCTACGAAAGCCTTATCAAATGTGTGTGTGTGTGTGTGTGTGTGTGTGTGTGTGTGTGTGTGTGTGTGTGTGTGTGTGTGTGTGTGTGTGTGTGTGTGTGTGTGTGTGTATTTGTGTGTGTCTGTGTGTGTAATAATAATAATAATAATAATAATAATAATAATAATAATAATAATAATAATAATAATAATAATAATAATAACAACAACAACAGGTTTATTAATGTATGGCAGCCGCTAGGATGAAAATATACAAATGGAAAATACAATAAATTAATACTAAGTAGGCTATGCTAAAGGGAGAGAGAGATGATTGGGGGTGATTAGGGAGAGCTAAAAATAGACAAAAAGGAGAGGGAGGATAGTGTGAAGGGGGCAGATAGAGAATGGCGGCGAGGCGCTAATCTGCACCGCGGCCCTTTGGGTTAACAGGGCTATCACATGCTGGGCAGTGGTTATCATCCGCACTATCGCCGGCACTGCGCTTCGTTTGAAACGGTCGGTTTGCTGCGCACTGAAGGGGGTGAGTGTGTTGTGGTGTCTGGTGAAGCGGGTGGGGGGAGGCGGCGGTGGCGAGGATGGTGAAGCAGGGAGATGCCGAATTTTCTGAGGGCATCCTGGTGCCTGTCAGAGAGCCTCGGTAGACTCATTGTGGTCAGGGCATTGTCGTAGGTGTGGTAATCAGGGACTAAAATGACCCTGAATCCCCTCTTCTGTACCTTCTCAAGCTGCTGTTGTTGGGTGAGGGTAAGGGAGGATGATCACGCCGGGGAGGCATACATGAGTTTTGGCACTATAAATGATGTGTATATACTGCACAGCTCAGCAGCCGGTGCCCCCAGCGTCCTGAGTCTACGCAGCATGTACAGCTTGTGGGAGGCTGCTCTAACGGTGTTGGAGACGTGAAGCCTCCAGTTGAGCTGGTTATCCACAATGATGCCGAGTAGTTTGGTGGACTGGACAACCTGGAGGTGCGGAGGTGGCACATCTCTTTTGGAGGTGCAGACGTGCATCACCATGGTCTTGGTGTTGTTAATTGTGCCACTGTTGTCCACCGTCCATGACTGAAGGTTGTCGAGCGACGCTTGAAGAGGTGCATAGTCTGGATCCCTGTTGTTGACGGGGACGCCCAAGGTGCTGTCATCAACGTATTTCCAGCGATGCGGTGTGTCCATGAGGGCGTTGTTAATGAGCACCAAGAAGCAAAGAGGACCAATATTAGTGCCTTGCGGGACGCCACACGTCAGCTGTAGAGGGGAGGAGACAGAGCCCTGGGAGCGAACTATTTGCTGGCGTGCACTGAGGAAATCAGTCAGCCACGAGACAATATTAGGGTGAAGCCTTGGTGATGACAATAGTGTGGTCTGCAAGGTCAAGTGCTTTCCTGAAGTCGACAAAAGCAAGGGCAAGGGAGGTGTGTGTGTGTGTGTGTGTGTGTGTGTGTGTGTGTGTGTGTGTGTGTGTGTGTGTGTGTGTGTGTGTGTGTGTAAGCCGTGAAATGTTTGAGAATAATGGCCGTGGTTATTGTATTCCCTTGACGTAGATTTGAAATACGAATACACGCCAGTTCATTGCCTTTATCGTGTTCCATCCGGTGCCACGAAGTTATCACCCAACCCTCTTGTGCTACCGAGGCTCTTCATATACAGCTTTCCCTTGTCTGTGCCTGTGCGAAATACGATCCATAAGTTAATCAACGCGTACGAAATACCATCTAGTAGTGTGTGTTTCATATTCCCAGGACACGAGATACCTTACTGAAAATCCACTTCGTCTGCGACACATTTTGAAATATTTACGTTTCCAGAATAAGACAACTTCCCGCACCTTTTATGTTTGTGAAATGCGACTCTTTTTTCGCGGTTTTATTCCCCGGTTATCAAATGCGATCCTCTTCCGTGGTTTGCTGCGTTTGTGGAAAGGAATCATTATTGTGTTTTTTCCTTGGAAGCTCAACTGTCACCTGAATAATAACTGAAATACAATGGACGTACCCCTTTGAAAAAACAAGTTACACCCTCGCTCCCTCCCGTCGCTCACTTTCCTGTTTTTCGTAGTTTTTTTAGTGTTTTTAGCTTTTTACGTTTTCTTTTTAGTCTGTTACATTCATCTTTTCTCCTCTTGCTTACTCACCTGAATTTTTTTTTTGTATACTTTTTACCATTTATTTTAGTTTTTCTTTTTCAGCTATTTTGCAGATTTTTTTTTTTTATCGTTTTACAGTATTTTTTTTACACTTTCAATCTCAGTCACATCCTCGCTCCCTCCCGTGGCTCACTCACATGATTTTCGTATTTTTTTCAGTATTTTCAGATTTTTACGTTTATTCATTTATTTTTTTATTTAGTCTCAGTCACATTCTTGTTTTCTCCTCTTGCTCACTCACTTACATTGTGCAGTTTTCTTACGTTTTTATTCATTTTTCTAGTTCTATTCTTTCCATCTTTTTAACATTTTTTCAGTTTTCTTATTGTTTTTTTGCAGTTTTATTTATTTTGTACAGTTTTCTTTTTCAGTTTTAGTTTGTCACATACTCCCTCACGCCTTTGTTTGTCTGACTTCCGTATTTTTTCTTGATCCATAGAAGAAAGCAACAGCCACACGCAGCCAAGTAGAATTTTTTTGGTATTTTTCGGCCGTTCTTGAAGATTTTTTCCCCTTTTGTTGATATCTATGGAGAGCCAGTAACGAAAACATGTGAATGGAAGATGGTAGACAAGTGAATCGATCTTTGATTATGACTTATTATGCCTTTTTCTTTTCCCAGTTCCCGGCGCAGGTCTAGTGAAAGGTCCTAAGTAGCGCTCAGTCATTAGAAAGAAGAGATTTACTTTGCGTTCATTTGATCTTTTCTGTTATTCAAATTTGCATCATTAGGTTCAGTTTGTTTACCATTTTTCTTTCTGAACTCTCTTATAGTATTTGTACATCATTTTTACATGTCTTTATTGTTGTATGTTGAATTATCAACGTACATTATTTCTATACATATTTTTACATTATTTTTACATTTTTTGCATAATTTTTTATATAATTTTTACGTTTACATGTATTTTTCACATTTCACATTTTTTTTTTATATATTTTACAAATACGTGTACGTACATTTTACATATATATATTTTTTTAATATTATTTGGTGTTCCATTTTTATAACTTTCACATCGCTGATGTTTAACTTCTGACGTTGACTTTAATATTTAGTTTTTTTTCTACGTCATTTTTTATTCATTTATATTTTTTTAAATTATTGCGCACATTCTCTCCCAAGGTAATTGGTGCGGCGGCGAGAATAAAAGCTGAAAAATGAAATATAAGAGTCTCATAATAAGGGAGAAAAATCAAGGGTGTATGTAACTGAGAACGTAAAACACCAGACGGACAGAAAGAGAGAAAGAAAACATCAAACGCTCCACTCACTCACACACGAAAGGAAAAGGTAAATATATATATATATATATATATATATATATATATATATATATATATATATATATATATATATATATATATATATATATATATATATATATATATATATATATATAAACACACACACACACACACACACACACACACACACACACACACACACACACACACACACACACACAGAAATGCACGCGAAAAAATAAATGATTAAATGAATCTTCTAGGGAAATTCACACGACGAAAATAATGATAAATCTTTGCCAACTATTTTAGTCTACATGAAATAACGGCAGAATATCTAATAATATACACTAAACCGAACAACTGCTAGTAAGTAAACTGTCCACCCATCAAGTAATAGATAAACAATGAGAAAATAAATACAAAATGATCCAACTGAGGTAGATAGGTATATAGATTGATAAATAGATAGATAGATAGAGAGATGAATAGAAAGATGTAGATAGCTTGATGGAGGGAGATCAAATACCTTTCGAAATATTCATTATAGAGACACAGATAATTGACGAATGCATGAATGAACGCACTAATAAACAAATAAAAAGGCAATAAAGTGAACAAAGAAATTATATGAAAACGAAATAGTGTAACAAGTAAATCAAATAAGTAAATAAATATATAAATAAACAGATAAATGAATACACAACTGAACAACAAGAGGAGACTAGGATTGGTATTATAAGACACCTTCGCTTCTCACATCAACTATTTTTAAAGGTCAAAGAGGGGGTCGTCGGGTTCCAATGAGTGTTTCCTTAGGCTCATGGTACAGAAGAAGGGTCAAACTACCACCAGGGTCATAGAACTATTACTGGAAATGCCCACAAAACCTTACAGCCCACGACGGCAGCCCAGTACTCCTGCCACCGCCGCCCCGCCCAAGCAATCTCCTCCAGCCCCGATAATTCCGCCCGCGCCTTTGTGGAATTAAAACCTCCTAATGACTTGTCGCCTCGTCTGCCCCGCGGTATAATTACATCCTCCCGCAATGCCTCGCGCTGCCCCGAGTCCAAGGAGCCGCTCTTTCATTATACCCGCTTGACAAGGGAGCGAACGTTGTCTTTAATCTCAGTCATGCTCTTCGGTTCCTCCTCCTCCTCCGCCTCCTTCTCCTCCATCTCCTTCTCCTTTTCCTCCTTCTCCTCTTCCTCCGCTTCCTCCTCCTCCTCCTTCTCCTTCTTCTCCTCCTCCTCCTCCTTCTCCTCCTCCTCCTCCTTCTCCTTCTCCTCCCTCCATTCTCCCATTTTTTTTTATCTCGGTCATGCAGTTCGCTTTTTTTTTTTCTTCCTCCTCCCTCACTCTTTGTCTCCTTTTCGTAGCCCTTTTTTTTTTCACTATATCTGCTATCTTTTTTTTCACTTCAATCATGCACTTTGGTTTCTCCTCCTTCTTTTCCTTCTTCCTTCTTTTCTTTTCCTTTTCGTAGCTTTTTAAAATAGTTTTCAATTTATCTGCCATTTTTTTCAATAATCACGCACTTGAGTTCCTCCTCTTTCTGTTGTATTTTTTCTTCTTTATGGAGCAGTTTTTGTTATTTTCATATATTTTATCTGCCATTCATTTTTTAATCATAGTCGTGTAGTTCAGCTTTTTCTCTTACTTCATTCTTTTTATTTCTCCCTGGCGTAGTGGTTTCATTTTTGTATTTAATTTATCAGCCTTATATTTTTCATCTAAGGCATGTAGTTTAATTCTCTCTCTCTCTCTCTCTCTCTCTCTCTCTCTCTCTCTCTCTCTCTCTCTCTCTCTCTCTCTCTCTCTCTCTCTCTCTCTCTCTCTCTCTCTCTCTCTCTCTCTCTCTCTCTCTCTCTCTCTCTCTCTCTCTCTCTCTCTCTCTCTCTCTCTCTCTCATATTTTTCCTTTTTTTATTTCTCCTTCTCGTAGCTTTTTTTTTTTTAATCATACATGCCGTTCAATTTTGATCTAATTCATGCAGTTCTTTCTTCTACTCCCTCATTCTTTTCTCCATTCGTAGGACTTTTTTATTTTATTTTTTAATCTTACTCATGCAGTTCACTTCTTCCTCCATCATTCTTTTTTTCTCTCTTCATTTCGTAGCACTTTTTCACGTTATCATTATACCTCCCATGTATTTTTTTTATCTTCATCATGCAGTTCAGCTTTTCCTCTCCCTTCTTCATTCTCTTCTTCTCCTTTTTTTAGCCTTTTTTTCCACTTTTCATTATGTCTGTCATTTTATCTATAATTTCAATCATGCGCTTCGGTCCGTCCTCGTTTGACTTTATTCTTTCTTTCTTCTTACTTTTTCAATATATCTTCCATTTTTCTTCTTTCCTTCTTTCTTCTCGCCGATGTGTTTTTTTCTCTTTATAATCGGTTTGGTTCGTCCTCCTCCTACTTGTCTTTTCTTTCTTCTTGGTCTTTGTAGCGGGTCTTTTTCTATTCCTTCTATAATCTCGACCACGCTGTTCGGTTTGTTCTCCTCCTCCTTCGCTTGTCTTCTTTTCCTCTCCACTTCGCTGTGCTTTTGTTTTTCTTCTTAACAATAACCCGGCATGAGATTCGGTTTGTCTTCTTTCTCTTCCTTCTCTCCATTCTTTCTCCTCTTTTTTCTCCCTCTCCTCTTTTCGCTTTTCTTTTTTTAGTCTAACATTCACTTCGGTTCACTCCTGTTCCTTTTCATAATTTCCCCTTTTTTTTTTCTTTCCGATGTATTTTTTATTCTCTAACATTCTCTTCGGTGCGTCCATTTCTCCTCTTCACCCTTTCCCCTTCTTTTCCTTCTCCTCGATGCGTTTTTTTTTTTTGTTTTTTTTTAGTTTCTAGCATTCAATTCCGTGCGTCTAAATCTTTCTCTTCATCCCTTCCCTTTTTCTTTCTTCTCGATGCCTTTTTGTTTTCTTTTTGTCAACATACACTTCAGTTCGTCATCCTCTGCCTCTTCATCCCTTTCCTTCTTTTTCTCTATTCTTCTCTAGTTTCTTTCTTCTCTCTTTTAATGTCAGTATGTAGTTCGATTTCTTTTCTTCCTCATCTCTTACTTTCCTGTTCTGTTTTCTTTATTTGTTCGCTTTAATCCCTCTTTCCTCGCTTTTCTTTTTTTCTTTTCTCACTGAGCAGGGTTTTACATTTTCCTCGGCGTGGGTGTCAGTGGCTCCCTGAAGTCCTCTCCTCGCCTCGTCTCACTCTCTCGTCTCTCTTTTTTTTTTTATTTTCACTCGCGTTGATTTTTATGTTCGTTCGCAGGTACTTTTTTTTTCTTGAGTTTCTTTTTCTCACGAGTATAATAGTTAGTTCCTTCCCCACTCACTCACCCAAGAACTCTCCTCACTCTCCACACACCTAGGCTTTCTTTATACTTTCTTTCCTTCGACATAGTTATTATTATTATTACCATTTTCATTATTATTATTATTATTATTATTATTATTATTATTATTATTATTATTATTATTATTATTATTATTATTATTATTATTATTATTATTATTATTATTATTATTATTATCATTATCATTATCATTATTATTATTATTATTATTATTATCATTATTATCATTATTATTATCCTCACTATTTTGATTATCGTTTTCTGCATAACTTCACAGTGGATGATTTTGTTCAGTAGAAATTCTCTTTATTTTCTCATTTTTTTCATCTTTGGCTTCAATTTTCGTGTCGTAATCAGCTGCAGTTTCCATGTTCTCATTATGGTCGTGGCGCAAGAATCTGAGGTCTTCATTATCATACTCTAGCAACATATCTGTCACACAGCTATTCCTATCGTTTCTACTACTACTACTACTACTACTACTACTACTACTACTTCAATATTGTGAAGCGTGGGGTCAGCGGTAGGAGGGTCGAGGGAAGGGAAGTGGAAAGGTGAGCAAGGGAGAAGCAGGAATAGAAGCTAATAGAGTGGATGGGTTACATAGAATTACATAGAATTACATAGAAAATCAGACCACACAGACCCGATGGTCCAGACTTGGTGGTCTGTCCTTAAACCTAAGTGATTTTACATTAATCAGAAGGCTCCAAAACGTTGCATTTCTACTCTAGTTGATATTAAGTTGAAGGAAGTGACGGTCGAGCTTATTTTTGAAGGAGTCAATCGTGTTACACTGGACCACCGATGGTGGAAGCTTATTCCATTCTCGCACTACAACGTTGGTGAAGAAAAATTTGGTGCAGTCTGAATTTACTTGTCTACATCTGAGTTTTACGCCATTGTTCCTCGTGAGCAAAGTGTCATCGATCATAAACAATGTTGATCTGTCTACATTCGTGAAACCATTAAGTATTTTAAAACATTCGATCAGTTTTCCTCGGAGGCGACGTTTCTCAAGAGAGAACATGTTAAGGGTAGAAAGTCTTTCTTCGTAGGATTTGTTGCGCAAGGAAGGGATCATTTTTGTTGCCCGACGCTGAACACCTTCTAGTTTAGCAATGTTATTTGCATGGTGGGGAGACCAAAACTGTGCCGCATATTCAAAGTGGGGTCTGACTAAACTATTGTAGAGCGGAAGTATTACATCTTTATTCTTGAATAAAAAGTTTCTTTTAATGAAGCCCAACATTCTGTTCGCTTTATTTGCTGCATCGATGAATTGCTGTGAGAATTTGAGGTTTGACGCGATTTTGACCCCCAAGTCCTTGACGCATTGAACGCTTTTGAGTTTAAAGCCGCGCATTTAGTAATCGAACTTCTTATTCCTCGTTCCAACTTAAAGGACTTGTCTACGTTAAAGGGCATCTCCCATCTATCCGACCAAGCTGAAATTTTGTGTAAATCCTCTTGGAGGCCTTGCCTGTCTTCGTCAGTGAGAACCGAGTTACCAATCTTTGTGTCGTCTGCAAATTTACTAATGCGTTTATTGAGTCCAACATCCACGTCGTTGATGTAAATAATGAAGAGCACTGGGCCAAGAACCGAGCCCTGAGGGACGCCACTAGTGACCGGCGCCCACTCTGAGTTAAATCCGTCAATCACTACTCTTTGTTGTCTGTTGCTCAACCAATTCGCGATCCATTGGTTTACTTGACCGTCAATACCTATTTGCTTTAATTTGTAAAGTAATTTATGATGCGGAACTTTATCAAACGCTTTCTGGAAATCAAGATAGACTACGTCCAGTGATTTGGTTACGTCATAAAGAGTGAAGAGGTCGTTATAAAAGGTAAATAGGTTTGATAGGCAGGATCTTTTGTTTCGGAAGCCATGTTGTGAGTCCCCAGTTAATGAGTGGCTTTCAAGGTAACTCACAATTTTGTCTCTAATTATGCCCTCAAGTAGGTTACCTACAACCGAAGTTAGACTAATGGGCCTGTAATTACCTGGTACTTTTTTGTCTCATTTCTTAAAAATCGGTGTCACGTTAGCCTTTTTTCAATCTGAAGGTACGATGCCTTGTCGCAAGGACATATTGAATACGGTTGTGAGGGAGGAGAGTATGTCGCTCTTTGTTTCTTTCAGCAGAGTTGGATATACTTTGTCAGGTCCAGGACTTTTATTTGTTTTAAGTGATTTGAGGCTTTGAGGGAAGGATTCATGGGGGAAGAGAGGGAGGATGGAAAAGATGATGGAGTGTAGATGGGTAAGTTGTGGGAAGGAGGAGGAAAGAAAGAAAAATAACAAAGAAGGAGGACAGATGAGGGGAAGAGAGGGAACAAAGAGTGGGAGAGAAGCATGGCAGAGGGAGGCAGAGGGGACTGGAGAGAGGATAAAAAGACGAGGAGAGAAGAGTGGCAAAGGGAGAGGGAAAGAGAAAGGAAGCGTGGGACGATGAGAGAGAGAGAGAGAGAGAGAGAGAGAGAGAGAGAGAGAGAGAGAGAGAGAGAGAGAGAGAGAGAGAGAGAGAGAGAGAGAGAGAGAGAGAGAGAGAGAGAGAGAGAGACACAGAGAGAAACAGAGACAGAGACAGAGACAGAGACAGAAACAGAGACAGAGACACAGATAGAAACAGAGACAGAGACAGACACACAGACAGAGACAGAGACAGAGAGAGAGAGATTAATTGTTGGTATTTAAGTGGGGAGAGTGAGAGACAGGAAGGGAGAGAGGGAGGGGAAGGGAGGGGAAAGGGAGGGAGGGAGAGGGGAAATAAGAGAGGAAGTGTCTTGGGATCTGACGACAGTTTATGTAATGAGAGGAAATCTTGATGAAGAGAGAGAGAGAGAGAGAGAGAGAGAGAGAGAGAGAGAGAGAGAGAGAGAGAGAGAGAGAGAGAGAGAGAGAGAGAGAGAGACGTAATCCTTCCATTTATATATTCATGGCTTTCTGATGCTTTTTATTTTATTTATTTATTTCTAACTTCGTTCTCTCAGTTAAGCTTTTTCCTTATTCATTTTCCCTGATTCCCTCATTTCTTTATCATCTCTCTCTCTCTCTCTCTCTCTCTCTCTCTCTCTCTCTCTCTCTCTCTCTCTCTCTCTCACCCTGGGTCCTTGAGGAATAGTTATTGTTCCTTCGACTTTCATGGCCTGTATTTTTTTCTCCTCATCGGGCCGAGAGCAACTACCCACCTGTCTCACTCCCTCTCCTCCTCTTCCTCCCTCCCTCTCACTCTCAGTCACCCACGCTCTCTACCATCCCCTCGCAACCACCTACCTGTCTCTCTCACTCTCACTTCCTCCCTCACTTATTCTCCTACTTTCTCAATGTCGTTTTCTATCTACATGTCTCTCCTTCTCCCTCTCTCCCTCCCTCACTCCCATTCACTCCTGCTCACTCTCTTCCTATCGTTTCCCACCTACCTGTCTCTCCCTCACTCCCTCCTCCATTCTCCCTCACTCCCACTCACTCTTTCCCTCTTGTTTTCCATCTTTGTTACTCTCCCTCCCTCTATTACTCCCAATCACTCCTACTCACTCCCACTCACTTTCTCCCTGTCGTTTTCCACTTATCTGCCTCTCCCTCACTCCCTTCCTCAATTCCCACTTATTTCCACTCACTCTCTTCCTGTCGTTTTCCACCTACTTGCCTCTTTTTCATTCTCTCTCCTTCTCACTCCCTGCCCCTCCCTCCCTCCCTCTCCCCCACTCTCACTATTTCTTCCACTCTCCATCTCGTGTCTCGTACTCGTTTCCTAAGCCTCTTTTATTTTTTTCCCCTCCCATCACCTCCCATCCTATATATTTTCCCTTCCTTTTACACTCCATCCTCTATTTTTTGTACCTTTTTTTATTGGCATCGCAGACGCCGATCAACAGATTGTCCATCTTGTTGTTTTTGTTGTTGTTGTTCCCTTTAAGTTGTTTTCCTGGCTTACCCATGCATTGTAGACATGACGTTGTATAATAACATTTGTTAGCCCTGATGAACCCTACAACATGGCATTATAATAAAGTCAGTTTCTTTTTTTTTTATATCTTGGCCTGTGGCGCCGGTAGGCCTTCATAGTAGGGCCTGATGGTCGGCCCCAGCTCGTTGTGGCGCAGGCAGGTGTTTATTGTGGCGCCATCTTTACTTTTCAGCATTTTCCATTTTAGACCCCTAGTTGCATAAAATGCCATTGCCATTCTATAGTAAGATGACCAGAACTGAACCGCGTAGTCAAGATGAGGTCTAACTAATGCTAAATATAGTTTGAGGAAGACTTCGGCGCTTCTGTTGCTTACGCTCCTTGAAATAAATCCCAGTACCCTATTTGCTCGATTTCTAGCTTGAATGCATTGTGCCCTTGGACGGAGATCAGAGCTCACTAAGACCCCTAAATCTCTCTCGCACCCAGACCTGCTTATGGGAGTGTCATTTAAGCAATAGCTATGTGAGGGGTTGTTCCTACCTACACTCAGAATACTGCACTTCCCTACATTGAACACCATATGCCATTTATCCGCCCAGTCATACAATCTGTTTAGTTCATCCTGGAGAATACTAGCGTCCTGATCCGACTCAATTACTCTACCGGTCTTGGTATCATCTGCAAACTTA
Organism: Eriocheir sinensis; assembly: GCF_024679095.1. Classification (NCBI taxonomy): domain Eukaryota; kingdom Metazoa; phylum Arthropoda; class Malacostraca; order Decapoda; family Varunidae; genus Eriocheir; species Eriocheir sinensis. Next base: position 15,766,893 of record NC_066509.1, read on the forward strand.
ACGACATCACTACTAATTCCTGTATCTAAGTCATTGATATAAATAATAAACAAAAGTGGACCCAATACCTAACCTTGTGGGACCCAACTCGTAACACATTTGTAACACACTTGTTTTCCTTCTCTCTATTTCTGTGTTATTCCAGGTATTGTTTTTCTCTTTTTTCCTCTTTTCCGTCTTTTTCTTGTTCATATTTATTATTACTAGTTTCGTTGTTCCCCTTTTATTGTTGCAATTATTATTATTATTATTATTATTATTATTATTATTATTATTATTATTATTATTATTGTTGTTGTTGTTGTTGTTGTTGTTGTTGTTGTTGTTGTTGTTGTTGTTGTTGTTGTTGTTGTTGTTGTTGTTGTTGTTGTTGTTGTTGTTGTTGTTGTTGTTGTTGTTGTTGTTGTTGTTGTTGTTGTTGTTGTTGTTGTTGTTGTTGTTGTTGTTGTTGTCGCCGTCGCCGTCGCCGTCGTCGTCGTCATCGTCGTTACACAGGGAAAAACATCCACCACCGAGTGACCTGCAGGGACTGAGACTGGCAGAATGTCATGAATCACCGAATCCCGTTATATATGAATGATAACAGGAGAGATGGTGTGGAAGAAGGCCCTCCAGACTCATGGCAGCGCGGGGCCCTCAGGACTTGATGCACGGAGATGGCGAAGCTTGCTGAGCAGCGCCAACTTTGGCAATGCAGCTATAGTGACCTGCGCAACACCATTGCAGCACTGGCAAGAAAACTCGCCTCCTCCAGCTGCCTTTATGTGGATGCCCTGAGTGCATGCCGCCTCATTCCTCTCGACAAGTGGCCGGGATGCAGGCCTAGAGGAGTCGGAGAAGTCCTGCGGAACATCGTGGGCAAATGCATCATGGCTGTCGTTAAAGATGTGAGGAGGGCAGCAGGGAACCTCCAAGTTTGCGCGGGGCAGCAGGCAGGGAGAGAAACAGCCGTCCATGCCATGCGGGAGATACTTGACCACGTGGAGTGCGAAGCAGTCTTTCTTGTTGACGCCAAGAACTCCTTCAACACAATAAATAGAAAGACTACAATACACAACATTAAAATCGTGCCCTAGCTTACCTATGTTTGTTGAAAATACATATAACCCCAGACCGACTTATACATAAATAACCACAGTGGAAAAGTGAGTGTTAAAATCATCTGAGGGAACAACACAAGGTAACCCAGTAGCCATGGCTATGTACGCCCTGGACCTATCAGTCCTTCAAAATGAAATCGCTCTCCACCTACCCACTCGACACAATCTTCCAAACAACTATCCTCTATTCTTTGACAACACCCAGCTATCACCTTCCTCAACGCTAAACATCCTCGGTCTATCCTTAACTCAAAATCTCAACTGGAAACTTCATATCTCATCTCTTACTAAATCAGCTTCCTCGAGGCTGGGCGTTCTGTACCGTCTCCGCCAGTTCTTCTCCCCTGCACAGTTGCTGTCCATATACAGGTGCCTTGTCCGCCCTCGTATGGAGTATGCATCTCATGTGTGGGGGGGCTCCACTCACACAGCTCTTCTGGACAGAGTGGAGGCTAAGGCTCTTCGTCTCATCAGCTCTCCTCCTCATACTGATAGTCTTCTACCTCTTAAATTCCGCCGCAATGTTGCCTCTCTTTCTATCTTCTATCGATATTTCCACGCTGACTGCTCTTCTGAACTTGCTAACTGCATGCCTCCCCCCCTCCCGCAGCCCCGCTGCACTCGACTCTCTACTCATGCTCATCCCTATACTGTCCAAACCCCTTATGCAAGAGTTAACCAGCATCTCCACTCTTTCATCCCTCACGCTGGTAAACTCTGGAACAATCTTCCTTCATCTGTATTTCCTCCTGCCTACGACTTGAACTCTTTCAAGAGGAGGGTATCAGGACACCTCTCCTCCTGTATTTGATCTTCCTTTCGGCCACCTCTTTTGTTTTACTTTAGGAGCAGCGAGTAGCAGGCTTTTTTTTTATTGTTGTTTTCTTTTTTTGTTGCCCTTGAGCTGCCTCCTTTGTTGTAAAAATAAAAAAAAATGCAAAAACACAGGTGAAACAGGTGGCTTATGCGGATGACCTCTCAGGTGCTGGTAAAATCTCAAGACTTTTTAGGGTGGTGGGACCTTGTGAACGCCGCCGGCCCTGAGATAGGATACATCCCTAACGCCACCAAGTCTGTCTTTATTGTCAAACCTGAACATTATGACCGTGCCGTAGAAGCCTTTAGTGGAAGTGGAGTCATTGTGACAAAGGACGGACAAAGACACTTAGGTGCAGTGATCAGGACAGAGGTGTTCAAGCAGGAGTACGTAGGAGACAAAGCAGCTGAATGGGTGAAGGAAATAGAAGCTTTGTCTGCCATTGCCAAGACTGAGCCACACGCTGCCTATTCAGCGTACACCAACAGCATCCAACATCGATGGACGTTCCTGATGCGCACCATCCCCGGCATCAGTCCACTCCTCCGACCATTGGAGAATGCCGTCAAGAATGTATTCTTACTGGCGCTGGTGAAATTTCATGCTTTGAGGGAGGAGG
>NC_066509.1:15774428-15806928 GCF_024679095.1 Eriocheir sinensis
TCTTGGAGAAATCTAACGAAGAACTCATAAATGCAAATAAACTCCTTTGGGAGATTCTGACGGCCTTCCCTTCACTGCCAACACCACGCAACTCATCACCGCTTTTCTCAGATCTCCTTCGACAAACCACAGGCCGCTGACACCCACCCTTCTTCCCCTTCCTGCACCACCACCACCACCACCGCTGTCACTCCCACCCCCTCCCTTACTCATGCCACCATCACCACAACCAGCTCGACCTCCTCTTCCTCCTCCCCTCCCTCTTCCTCTCTTTCATCTTCCGCTCCTCCCTCCTCCTCCTCATCGGTTCCTTCCTCTTACTCCTCTCCCCCCTCCTCTTCTACTCCTCAATCAACCACTAGTCCCCCTACCACCTCTTCCTCCTCTTCTCTTAGTGCAGCAGATAAGTAGAAAAATACTTCAGTTAGTGATACAAGCATGAAATTTTGTACAAGGGCTCACTTTAACCCTCTCTTTTGAAAAATCTGGGTGGCCACGCAAAACTTCAAGATGGCAGCCACTTTTCAAGATGGCCGCTAGTTGTAACTATTTTTGACACTTTGAGTGTATGTAATTGTTAAAAGAAAAAATATTCACTATTCAAATGATGTTTTTTTGAGTAGAAGAGTTCACTGAATACGTCACCAGAGTTTCTTCTGGTATATTTGCCATTTAAAAAAAAAAGGTTACAAAATGGCCGCCGTAAAACACTTTTGTTTCATAACTCAGCAACAAAGAAAGATAGACATGAAAATTTTATCTGTGCCTACATTTATGAGGCCAGCGAATCAGTTTCCAGCATTTTTATTGGCCTACATTGGCTAAGAGAAGAAAAAAATAACTGGATTGAAAAAAAAGTAATAATCTTAGATCACGAAGTAAAGAAAAACCAGACATGATCGGAAAGAGGATACGTTGCCACTCAACTAATCATCTGCAATAGAAAAGAATATAATTATATGGACCTAAAAAGGCCCACTCAGTTAATCATTAGAGTCACAGCATCATCAATTCAATTAAAAATCCCATGGGCCTAAGAAACAGGAAAAAGAAACTTTTTTATAACATTATTTGTATTTTTCACCAGGCATGTGGCGAACTGGCGATTGAAAAAAAGGACCAATATGCTCGTGAACTAATGAGCTATGGTCCTAATGATGACATTTAAAGATTGAAAACAGCAATTTTACAAAATTAATGAAAACAGGCTCTCAAATAAGAGAATGATTACACCTCACATCTGCAGCTACACTAAACTGTGCATTGTTAGCCCAAGCCTGTAGCATCTGCATCTGCCACGGCAGCCAGACTTGCAGCCACATTTAGTGAGCTGTTCACAACTCTTTGCAATGGGAGAGTTGGGAGTCCAGAAGACTTTCCATTTTTCACCACTCTTCCCAACCCCATTTAGCTAGACTCTCTGCTTCTGGCTGGCGCAGCATTGCCTGACCCCATACACAGCCTGCCTGATATGCTGAACGTTTGGTGTGTTGAAGCAGAGCTGCTCTGGTTGGAGGGATGGCCTCGTATGGTTTCTGCTTTCTGGCAAACAGGTCAAGTCTGGCCTCATTCACACTGTCAACAGTGGTGCTTGACCTGTCATACATGAGGACCACAAACCTCTCCAGAATCTTCATGTCATCATCCTCGATGGTAGGTGGGTACTTGCTCAGTTTGCAAAAAACTTGAGTGAGCTCAGGGAAAATGTCCCATGTCTGCCAAGCTGATTTATTTCCTTTATTTTTGAGGGCTGAGACTACATCACAACCTGTAAATGCATGGAAGAACAGCATGCCTTTGGCCTTCTCTTGACCAACATTGTTGTACAGGTTGTGAATGCCAATCCATCGAAGGCTCTGACCTTGGCCAAATGCAAGCCACAGCTCCTGTAGACCCATGCTATGCAAAGCTATGCAGAGTTGGGAACACGCTCAGGCCGATGACAAGGACGTCTGTGTCATTGGCTTTGACCAAGACAGATTTGCTACCCTGTCCTGCAGCATATCTGCCATGGACAAAGATCCGTTTGTCTCCCTCCGCATGAGAACAGTTGTCCAGTTCAGGCAGACTCACTTTGTGAGTGCTGAGTGCTTGGGTTTCTTAGGTCACAATAACCAAGTTTGGTGCAGACATCTGGGAAATTTTGTCTGCCAGGAAGTGAAACAGATCTGACTTGTTGTTCTCGTGCCTCAGGAAGTTTTGCCAGTTTGCAGGAATGGTGTTCCGGTCGCTCACCTTCCGTCTTCCCCCGTGTCCTCTTTTGGACCTCGTGTCTGCTTTCAGACTTGATGGAGCATAGACATCAAAGACATGTGTTGTCTTGTATGCATTAGCATAGGCACTGATCCTTGGCAGAAAGTCAAGGGCTGCATAGTCTTCAAAAGTCATAGACCTTTTGTGGGGCAGTGCATGGACCAAAGCCGACCCATCAATGATGATGTCATCTGCCTCTGGCTCTTGGTCTGGAAGCGAGATGTGTTTCTCAAGTATGGAGGTGAGCTGGGACTTTTGACAACTGTAAATCTTTCCACCCTCACTCAGAGATGCAGGGAACAACTGATTCTCATGTTGAAAGAATTCCTGCAGGTCGCATTCCCTACTCTGACGGGAAATGAATAACTTGGAGAAAAGCTGACAATCATCTTTCAGCTGCTTCTGTTTTGATGGTTCTGCAACAGGCTTATTTTGAGAGAAGAAGTCAAGCTTGTTCTTCCTGATGGGCTCGTATGTGAGCGGCATTTCACCTATCTCATGGAACATTTGGGACACTAAACTTAAACTAGATTAGCTGACACTGAACCCCATGTTAAGTTACACAGAAGTGAAGTCACCAGTGTGCCCTGGTTGTGCGCTGACATTCACTCTTTTAATTAAACAATAGCTAAATATTAAAAACCACCACCTAAATTCTACATAGGCATGCAAACTAATAGTGTCAGAGTTTTTGTATGGCAATCAACAGTACATTCAAAACTATTATATTGAAAAAAAAAATTGTTCCATGCCTAGTGAGGTCTGATACTCGACCATTTAAAGTTTTTGCCCGCCGTATTGGATGCCATCTTTGTTTTCATATATCCTTTATGATATATTCAACATAAATACATTATGCTTATGTTTATTCACTCTACCTTGAGTATGCAAAACCAAAATAAATGCATCAAAACATGACCAGAGGCACATGAGTCTTATGTTAAAACTTTGACGGGCGGCCATCTTGAAAAACGGCCGCCATTTTGAAATTTTGGGTGGCCACCCAGTCAGTTTGAAAAGTTGCTCTATGGAGAAGTTATGCACAAAATTTGGTGCTTGCAGCATTAACTGAAGTATTTTGGTGAGAAAATGACTTCATCTGCTTGTCCCTCTCCTCTGCTCACCCTCCCAACGCTTCAAACTTCAGTCGCCTCCTCGCTCCCACTACTCACCCTTACTCATCCATCAGACGCAGCAAGACCATACTTCCCGCTCCTGTCTGCGTAGATCAGACACAGTTTCGGAGCACAGACAAACTGGAAACATCTGTTAGACTTGTAGGGGACTCGCTGGTTAGAGGTCAACTCACGGAATTCTACGGCAGGAATATAGCGACGTGGAGGCGTTATTGCATTCCGGGAGCTAAACTGGACGACGTTACATCAGCTGTTGATGCTGTCACGGAAAGCGCGAAGGAAGACACAGTTTATCTGATTCACGCGGGGACAAACGACGTTCAGATTACTCAACTTCAGGCTCTACTCTCAAAATACCGTCAAGTTATTCGGCAATACAAGACAAACTTCCCTCACAGCATTGTCTCTGGAATGCTACCTAGAATCAGCGCTTACGCCGGCTTCAACAGCAAAGCGTGCAACATCAATACCAGTCTGAAGGGAATTTGCGACGACGAAGGAGTCGCGTTCACAAACGGCTGGCATCACTTCCTCGAGCGCCCAGACTTGTTTCGCGACGATGGGTTCCACCTGAATGAGGTTGGTTCGGCGCGTTTCGGAAGGCTTCTGGATGAGGCAGTTAAAAGCTTTTCGAAAAGCCTTTCAAAAAACTGCAGGCGAGGGCGGGGCAGAGGCAGCCCTTGATCAACTAACCCGTAGCGTCGGTGCGACTCACAAGAAACTGTGTAAACAACGACGCCTCCGACAAGCAAACTGATACGTATCGTCGCGGACAAAACATGAGTTACATATCTGTTTTGTACACAAATGCACGTAGTTTAATACCCAAAAAGGAAGAAATTAGGGCGTATATTGTAACAGAGAAACCAGATGTGGTAGCTATCACAGAGACTTGAGCCAACTCTACACATCTAGTATCCGAACTGTCATTCCCCGGGTACGAAAGCTTCCATGAAAATCGAAAGCACAAGAAAGGAGGAGTAATTTGCTACGTAAAAAGTACGCTCCCAGCCATAAAAATAGACAAACAGGACGCAGAGAATTACGATTCCGTCTATGTGGAAATAACCGCGAATAATAAGAAACTAACACTTGCGACTATATACAGGCCTCCAAAACAACAGGCAGCCGACGACACTGCCCTGTACATAGAGCTTCACTCCCTAACACAAAGCAAAGAAGCAATAATAGTTGGGGACTTTAATTGCCCTAATATTGACTGGGGACTGATGGCTGGAGATCAAGAGGGTAACAGGCTTATAGAAATAGTGGAGGATTCGTTCCTCACTCAAGTTGTAACTCAGCCGACAAGAGAAAACAATCTGCTGGATCTAGTACTAGTAAGTGACCCCGACCTCACTCGCGACTGTGAAGCTGGTGAGAAAATAAATGGATGCGATCACCACTTAATCCGTTTTAATGTCAACATAAGTCACAAACTCGTGGACAATCCTTCAGTGATACCTGACTACAAAAAAGCAAATTTCAAATTAGCCCGTGAGCTGCTTCCCCCTGAGACCTGGGATTAACTTAACCTCACCAACAATACAATCGACAACGCGTGGAACGTCTTCAAAGATAAGCTTTTGGGGGTAGAAAAGGCTACAGTGCCTACGAAATCCAGGGGAGTAAATGGGGCCGTAGATCCACCGTGGATGACCAGAGTCATAAAAAGGGCAGTAAACTAAAAAAAAAAAAAAAAAGGAATTATAACCTAATAAAAGAGAAAGACACGACCGAAGCCCGTACACAGTACCAAAACAGCCTCAGAGCTTGTCGCACCCTTATTCGGAGTAGTAAACGCAACTATGAAAAACAAATAGCGCGCGACATCAAAATCAACTCCAAAAAATTCTACACATACATCAGATCGAAAAAAAGTAAAATCCAATATTGGTCCCCTGACAGACGAGACCGGATCTGTAACTCAGGACAGTAAACAGATGGCCAGAATCCTCAACAGTAACTTCGCATCCGTATTCACAGTCGAGGACACCGAAACCATTTCCGAGGACCCTGAACCGCCGAGGGCGATCACGCCCCTGAAAATTAACTCAATATGCGACCAAGAAGTGAAAAAGAACCTGGACAAACTCGACACGAACAAGTCAACGGGACCCGACAGTTTGTCCCCGCGGTTATTAAAAGAGCTTAGACAACATATACTTTAGCCACTCACCAACATATTCAATCGATCAGTACAATTGAACAAGGTCCCAGAAGACTGGAAGATGGCGAACGTAACACCGATTTTCAAAAAAGGAGACAAAAGCGTTGCATTAAACTACAGGCCAATAAGTTTGACATCAGTGGCAGGAAAAATACTCGAAAAGATTATTAGAGAAAAACTTGTTAAGTTTCTGGAAGACAATAATATATTCTCCGACACCCAGCATGGCTTCAGAAACAAGCGCTCCTGTTTAACGAATTTATTAGACTTCTTCCAGGGTATATATAAGAACTGGGATGACCACATCCCCAGTGATGTTATATACCTGGACTTTCAGAAAGCCTTCGACAAGGTACCGCACGAGCGACTCCTTAAGAAACTGCGCTCGGCGGGCATTGGAGCCAATCTGATCGCGTGGATAAGAGATTGGCTCACCGGCAGAAAACAACGAGTACTACTCAACGGACAGCCTTCCGATTGGCTTCCAGTCACTAGTGGAGTGCCCCAAAGGTCAGTGCTGGGACCCATTCTCTTCATCATATATATCAATGACCTAGAATCAGGACTGAAATCCACAATATCGAAATTTGCTGATGACACCAAAGTGGGTGGAAAGGCCCTCACAAAGACCGACTGCATCATTCAGAAAGACCTCAATTACATTATCGAATGGTCGGAAAAATGGCAAATGTCCTTTAATGTTGACAAATGCAAAGTCATGCACATTGGGTCCAGAAATAGTAACCACACATACATCATGAATGGGAAACCTCAGCAGGCGATGCAGGGGGAAAAGGATCTTGGGATCACTTTTAGCAGTGACCTGAAACACGCGAATCACTGTAAAAAAAGTATATACCAAAGCCAACACTATGCTCGGGTTCATAGCGAGGAACTTCGAGTGTAAAACGCCAGACGTGATGCTATCCTTGTATAATTCCATGGTAAGACCGCATCTCGAGTATGCAGTACAGTTCTGGTCTCCTAGTTACAGAAAGGACATTGATTTACTGGAAAGGATTCAACGACTCGCCACGAAAATGATTCCAACCTTAAAAGCTCAACTGTACGAGGAACGACTCAAGCGACTCAATCTCTTTACACTGGAGAAAATACGCCTATGAGGGGATATGATTCAAGTCTTCAAGTACCTGAAAAGTTCAATAACGTCGATTACTCCAAATTCTTTGAACTGCAAACCAACTCAAGAACTAGAAATAACGGTTAACCCATTCAGTCGAGTCGATGTAACACAGACATTGGAAGGAGATTCTTTTCAAACCGAGTCATCCGCCACTGGAACAATCTTCCCTCAGAATTAGTAAATGCGAATACCATCAACTCCTTCAAATATAGAATCGACCGTCATTTCGCTGCGTCGGGAGTAAACTGAATGTCGAGGTACTTTCATCTGCTCCTCAATATTGAGGTGCTTTCATCTGCTCCTCAAGCCCCAAGTGGCTGTCGAGCAGATTAAATCACCAAAGCGGGCGACCTCGTAATGAGCCAATAGGCTTTCTGTTGCCTGCATTTCCATGTTTCCATGTTTCCATATCAAGGGCGACAGATATAAAGTCTGTAACAAAGCCTTATAACGGCAGTTATAAGGCCGCAATGTTGCCTCTCTATCTTCTATCGATATTTCCACGCTGACTGCTCTTCTGAACTTGCTAACTGCATGCCTCCCCCCCTCCCGCGGCCCCGCTGCACTCGACTTTCTACTCATGCTCATCCCTATACTGTCCAAACCCCTTATGCAAGAGTTAACCAGCATCTTCACTCTTTCTTCCCTCACGCTGGTAAACTCTGGAACAATCTTCCTTCATCTGTATTTCCTCCTGCCTACGACTTGAACTCTTTCAAGAGGAGGGTATCAGGACACCTCTCCTCCTGTATTTGATCTTCCTTTCGGCCACCTCTTTTGTTTTACTTTAGGAGCAGCGAGTAGCGGGCTTTTTTTTTTATTATTGTTTTCTTTTTTGTGTGTGCCCTTGAGCTGCCTCTTTTGTTGTAAAATAAAAAAAAAGTTGTCACCACGTCAAAGGTAACACTGGGCAACACAAGTTTTGTTTCTCTAAATGTTTTTAGTGTTTCCTGGGTGTTTTTTCTCCTGATTTAAAAAATACCCTTGAAATTTCCATAACATCGACATTTTATGAGACAATTGAGGTTTTATAGAGAAAGGAAACCATAATTAGCCGCGATAGTGCTTTATTCACCGTATTCACGTTGTCCATTAATAGTAACTGAAATTATTTGGTCCTTATATTCCTTTTTAAAGTGATGAGGAAATGAGATTATAATAAAACTATGCTAGAAATGCACTGAGGATCGTGCTTTCCTACTGTGAGCTCCTTTATTTTTACGCGCCAGTAACCATATGTAGTCCCCCATCATTGCAATGTCCCATCTTCCTTGGTATCTTTTCTCCATTGTAGCAATGTCCTGATGGAATCTCTCACCATATTCCTCACTCACTTGACCTAAGTTTTCACGAAAAAATTTAAATGTGAATGCAAAAAGTGCCCCTTTAATGACATTCTACAGTCTAAATTCTTAAAACTCTCCATAAGTTTTGGTGCGAGCTGCTTATAGTTTGGGTCTTTGTTATTACCATTAATTATGTCTCGAAATGTACACCATGCCTCTCTTTCGACATAACTCATCACATTTTCAAGTTTTACTGACCGATCTTAACACTGCCCTAACTTGCGGTCCAATAAATATGCCACCCTTAACCTTTACCTCAGATAGTTTTGGAAAGAGTAGACGAATCTCTTGAAATACTTCTCCACTATGATGTAAAGGCTTTACAAACTGTTTAACCAAACCCAGTTTTATGTAAAGTGGAGGTAACAACTCTTTGGTAGGCTTCACAAGAGGTTGTCTAACAACATCTAGCTTTCCTGGCAGCAGGTCATCTCGTGGGGGCCACTCAACCTTCTGGTAATGTTCATGATCAGCCCTACTCTCCCACAGGCAAAGAAAACATAAATACTTTGTGTATCCAGCCTATGATCCAAGTAAGAAGGCAAGCATTTTAAAATCACCACAAACATCCCATTTAAACTTTTCATAGTTTACTTTCTCAAGAAGCTTTTTTACATTGTCGTATTCTTCCTTCATCTGTACCGAGTATGCAAAAGGCAGGGATGGATACTGATTTCCATTGTGTAGTAAAACAGCTTCAAACTCTGACGATATTTGGTAGACTTCATTATTTTTTTTATATTTAGGGGGTGGGGCAAAATGGCACAGGTGGGTAATATGGACCACTCCGTTTTCTGTGTTTTTAGCTTCTGGCAGCTATTGATAAGGATATGGACTTACTCCTCGGCTCAGTAGTCAGCTGTAACATCGGGGCAAGTTTGGACGCCGTCGTTTGTTTGTGTGTGAAAAATCTCAGAATATTTAATCACCAGCTGATCTATTGTTAAGGGTCTGATAACATCGTGTTTGTAGGAATACTGTGACTCATTATTTCATGTGTTATTGCATGATCTTTGGTGTTACTCTGTGAATGAGTCTGACTACTGAAACATTTTTCTGCACCACCAATGTTCCGCAGAGATTGTTAACATTTTCATTGCCCTCGGGGTAAAACGGCCCATTTAACAATAATTAATTTTTGCTTTTTACTAATTCACAACTTCATTGAACAAAGATAAGGATAGTGTTCTCTGTTTCTTTTATATGAATCTTAATTTTATGTTCAGGAAGCTAATGTCCCTTTTCATTTGTGAATTCATGTTGTTCATGTTATTGTGCAAAAGAACAATTATTTTTGTAATGCATAAAGAACTCTTATGTTCAGAAGGTAATTTTACTTTTACTTGTGAGTACTTTCATGAGAGTTCATTGGTGTTCATGCTATTGAGCCACAGATCATTTACTTTTGTAATGGAATAAGAACTTTTATGTTCCAGAAGGTAATATCACTTTTCATTTGTGAGTAGTTTATAAGAATTCATTGTTGTTCATGCTACTGAGCCTAAGAGCAATTATTTTCTGATGGAATAAGAACTAGATTATTTTAGTTTTATGTTAAGTACTCTTTCTAGTGTGATTCTCTATCAAAACGTATGTTTTGGCAGGTTACCGAGCATTTCCATATGAGGGCCATTTTGCTCAATATATGAGGTCCGTTTTGCCCCACCCATTGTACAAAATGGCCCACCAGTGGCTATTTTATTTTTTTATTTCTCATGAATAAAGGATCCAAAGTGGTTCTTCCAAGGAGAGTTTATTTTGTTTAATGATGAATAAAGATTGCAAAAACACCAACTATCTCTGAATATAGTGCAAAATTGCTGAAAAATCTGGAGCGAAACCTCAAGGGTGCCGTTTTGCCCCACCTTCCCCTACTGTCCCTTAAAATACTGACACAAAAACTATAAAAATTAAACTTACTAACATAGCTTACATTATAAGAAACCTCAATTAATTTCGATGTAGCTGCATCGCCTATCAAAATTCAGGAATCCGGAATAGACCAAGGTATCGAAGAACCTCATTTGTCACGCACTGGTGTCCTGCCGCGACTGTTCTTTGGGGAGAGCAGGAGAGGAAAGAGAAAGGATGATAAGGAGATAGGAAACATGAGAGAGAGGGAAGCTGAAGAAGTGGGAAGTGAGAACGAAGGTGGAATCAAAGGAAAGATGAAGAGATAAAGGGAAGGAACGAAATGAAGACAGTATAGAAGGAAAGGAAGGAATGGATAAACGGAAGGAAGAAGGACATAAGATGAGAGGCGGAATAGCAAAGGAAGGAGGGTGAAGCGTGACATCCGGTGAGAGCAAGAAAGGGAAGGAAAGAAAGGGAGAGGGAGAGGGGAATGAGGTATAAAGGGTTGACTACTGAGGGAATGGTGAGAACAAGAGAAAAGATCCGGCCAATGACAATAGAGAGAGAGAGAGAGAGAGAGAGAGAGAGAGAGAGAGAGAGAGAGAGAGAGAGAGAGAGAGTTGGACTCGCTTTCGCCAGCAGATACCCTCACGACGTGAGCAAGTGCTCATTAGTCGATCTCTGGGTACTGCCAGGACCTCACACACCACACACCCCATCCCCCTTCCTCAAGGGGGGACAGTAACCACTCCTAGTCAACGGAAAGAATCCGGCCTGAGCGGGGCTCGAACTGTCGCCTGTTTGGCCGTAAAGCCTTGCAGCGCGGCGCTCTAGCCAATTGAGCTACCGGAGCGGTAGCTGTGTGTGTGTGTGTGTGTGTGTGCCGAGCAGTTGTCCGCCCGGCTGCCGTTTTCTGCACTGTTTCCTCCACTGAATGCAGACTTTTCAAAGAATTTAGTCACACTACTATCATGGCTAAATCACTAGCGGATCTTCTACAGCTGCAACGCAACCAGCTTGCAAGAGTAAACAAAGAAGAACTGATGGAAGCCATTTTATCAGCCCCGGAGTCCCATGGCGATTTGCAAGTTGTTTCGGAGCAGCTAAAGGTTCTGGTGCAAGAGATCTGCTCAAGAACACTCTAAAATCTCAAGATACGGCAGTGAATACAAAAATCAACGAATTACAGGCACAAGTGACAACACAAGCAGAAATAATCAAGAAACAACAACGCTTCCTGGAGGGGATCGACAAGAAGGAGCGTGAGCGGAACATTGTGATTCTTGGAGTTCCGGACGAGCACGAAGCCCTTGATGGAGCCACCACTGATGATGGAAAGCTGACGAAAATCTGGAATGTGTTGGGTGTGCCAAAGGAAGTGGTTGAGTTCCGTCGGCTTGGCAGCGCGAGTCAACAGGGTAAGAAACGACCGATCCTCGCTACTCTTCCAACAAGAATTTCTCGTGATGCAGGACTGGAAAACACTCTTGTGCTGAAAACCTCCGGTGACCGTTATAACCGCATCTACTTGAAGAAAGATGTGCACCCAAGTGTTAGGGATGAATGGAGAAGGTTAAGAAATGTGGAGAAAACCGAACGGGAGAAGCCAGAAAATGTGGGATGTAATGTCCGTTTAGATACGAGAGAAAGGAGAGTGTTTGTAGATGGAGTTGTGGTTGACAGCTGGAGTCTGCAGGGGTTTTAGGGATTCAAAAGGATATCAAGAAACTTAAAGTAGTTTCATGGAATGTGAACGAAATTGGAAAAATGTGAGGTCAAAAAACTTCTTTTGGAATATGATGTAATTGCTTTGAACGAAATAAGAACTTCCCTATCTATCACTTTCTCCGGATGTGTGGCATTTAGGAGCAGAAAAGTTGCTGCATCCCATAGAGGTGGTACTTTAGTGTTGATTAAGAATTGTCTCGCTAAGTGTGTCAAAAGTGTTGATACAAGTGTTGTGGATCAGGTTTGGATCGAGTTTCAAAACGTACCTAAAGTTGTGTTTGGGTTTGTTTACGTTCCCCCGAGTGATTCACCATACTTTTCTCTTGATTCATTCTCCACACTTCGAAACGTTACAAAACAGATACCTTGATACGCAGTTTGTAATTGTTGGTGATATGAATACCCGGTTCGGTACAACTACGCGAGACGTTCTACGGTCTATTGAAATCCCAAACAAAGATATGTATTCCTATCCTATTGTTGAGGATGCTGTGGCTAACGCCAATGAAAACGCTGAAATTTTTTCTACAATATGTATAGATCAATCGCTACTTATTGTTAATAACTTGAAAACTGCAGAGAACCATTTCCCAGGAAAGAAAACCCTCCGGAAGAAAGGTGTTTGGGTGTCAGAGTTAGACGTTTGTGCTGCGTCACCCGGTATTTTGAACTCTTTTAAGGATTTTAACGTACTGCAGGATGAACGTCTCCCATCTGATCACGCCAAGGTGTCATTCACTATGGTAGTTCAGGAGAGTACTATGGAGTATATCCTGGGTAGGGCAGCAGCTTTGGGAGGTCACGTGATGTGTCAGAACACGTATCTCCAGGAAGCCCGTTTCAAAAGACTGATTAGACTTGACCACGTAGACACAGAAAAACTGTCCGAAGCACTGCTTCAGATCAGAGTACCTGACGCCAATGAGGACGTGAATGAAACCTCGAGCAGTGTGTCGGATGCTCTTTATGAATGTATTAAAAAATGTAAGTTAACGACAAGAGAGCTAAACAATACTGAAAGTGATGGTCTAACTAGATGGGAAAGACTCCTAAACGATAGAAATGATGCTAATGTATGGAAGGCTATTGACTGGGGAGGGAATTACTCAAGAGATGAAACCAATGGCGCAGAGAAACCTACAGATGAGGAATTTATAGTCCATTTCGAGCGTATTTGAATCCCCAGGAAGACACTGATGGGTTAGATCCTAACATACAAGTGACGGATGTTACGATTCCCATTTTGGATGATGTAATAACTGCCGAAGAAGTGCAATGTCAATCAAAGGAAATGAAACCTAATAAGTCCTGCGGCCCTGACGCGATTTGTCCTGGCGTTTTGAGTTTTCTCCCTATTCACTGGTATTTAGTACTTGTTACTTTGTTTAATAATGTATTCTCTTCTTGTGTGTATCCTGCCTCCTGGGCTAGAGCAAAGATGTGTATGATTTTTAAGAAAGGAGACAGTAATGATACTAATAATTACAGAGGTATCAGTATTATTAATTGTATAACAAAGCTGTACGACATGATACTGTGTGAAAGGCTGAGTCGCTGGTTCGTGCCATACAGGGAACAGGCCGGAGCGCAAAGGAAACGCAGTTATCTCGAACATATTGTGACGCTTCGTCTACTCACAGATACGGCACGGCGTAGAAAACACACTTTATTCGTGACCTTTGTGGACTTTTCTAAGGCATATGACTTAGTGAGCAGGCAAAAGTTATTTCAAGTTTTAAAAAGGATGGGATGTGGTTTAGTGATGTTGGGAGCGTTGATGAGCATGTATCAGGTAACTGAGAGTATTATCGGGAGTGCTATTGTTGTTGCCACACTGGGTTTGAGGCAAGGCTCCCCAACTTCTTGTCTGCTTTTTATTATATACATTAATGGCCTGATTAAATCACTGAAGGAAAACTGTCCGAATGATGGATTTTTGGAATGGTTACACTGCCTGGTATTAATGGACAATACTGTATTACTAGCCACTACCCGGAATAGTATGTTAAAAAAGGTGAAACTTTTACAAGACTACTGCAACCAATATAATATGAAAATTAATGCCGACAAAACTAAGTTTTTCGTCATTAATGGCTCAGAGACAGACCGACAACCATTGCGTGTGAACACTCTGGCGATCAATCACTGTCAACAATATACTTACCTGGGTTCAATGTTTACTAGCGACGGGTCGGTGTCGTCGGCGGTCAAGCTTCACACCAAAGCCAAGATGGGTCATGCTTTAAAGTATGTCTCCTTTGTTGATAAGAACAACGACATTCCTTTCACGGTGAAGCGACGGGTGCTTGACGCGGCTTTGATGTCATCTTTATTTTACAGTTGTGAGTCGTGGCTGAGCGCGGACTTAAAGCCTATCACAAAAGTTTACAACTGGGTAATCAAACAGATGCTAGGCGTGCGTAAAAACACCGCCAGTGATATATGCTACGCCGAGGCAGGCTACCCGTTGCTTCCCGACTTGATGAAGCACAAACAACACAAATTCCGTTTTTATTATGTGGAAAGAGCGTAATAGCATGATTGATGACCCGTCACATTTCGCAATGGTAACTACAATTCAGAGCAACAGCCCGGTTGGAAAACTAGTCAGTGAGTTTATTACCACGCCCGTACCTGATTGGGACACACTCATGGTAAATTTACATAATAAAATCAACAGAACACAATCCACTAGGTATAACACATATAAAGACTTAAATCCCTTACTAAAAGTACACGAAATATACAAACATAGACATACAGTTGAAGAACACTATCGCAAGGCATTTACGCAATTCCGGGTGTCTGGCCATAACCTGTGCATCGAGACCGGCCGATGGAACAGGCGCGGGCGAGGGAGACTCTCGCCCGAGGACAGGCTGTGTGGCTGTGGCCTCGTTCAGACAGAGCGTCACGTGGCCCAGCACTGCCCACTCTCCCAGGGTGTCAGGGACTGATACCAATTCAATAACTTGGAAGAAGTTTTTTCAGAAAAATACAGTAGTCGGGTGCAGTGTAAAATAATATTTGATCTACTTGAAATATATAGATAAAATAGCTGTTGAAAATACACTTTTATGTTACGAGTTTTACGTAGCTTAGTTTCGTGGTGTATTTTTTTCTTCGTTTTTCCTAGCTTTCACATGTTTTAGTATTCTTCTGTCGAATAACTGTGTTTTATGCTTTTCTTAAATGTCTCAAGTACTTGAGTTTTAACGTTCCAATATCGTGTATGCTCGATTCAAATTTTGAGTTTTAGTATTCTTAGTTCTTATGTTTTTAGATTTTATTGTGTGCTATTGTTTTAACGTTCCAATGTCGTGTATGCTCGATTCACATCTGAGTTTTAGTATTCATAGTTGTTTTAAGAACATAAGAACATAAGAACGCAGGAGTCTGCAAGAGGCCGGTAGGCCTGTACGAGGCAGCTCCTTTGACCCTAAGCTCCCGTGTATCTAACCCCACCTATTATCGCTGTCCATGAATTTATCTAGTCTATTTTTGAATGTGACAATTGTATTGGCACTCACCACATGACTGCTAAGCCTATTCCACTCATCCACCACCCTGTTAGTAAACCAATTTTTGCCTATGTCCCTGTTGAATCTGAATTTATCCAGTTTAAACCCGTTACTTCGTGTCCTACCCGGTTCTCTTACAAACAAAACCTTATGAATGTCTCCCTTATTAAAGCCCTTCATCCATTTATAAACCTCGATCATGTCTCCACGCACCCTTCGCCTTTCTAGAGAATGCAAGTTTAACTGTTTGAGTCTTTCCTCGTATGGCAAGTTTCTCAACCCCTGAATCATCTTAGTCATCCTCCTCTGCACCGATTCTAACATTTTGATATCCATTCTATAGTAGGGTGACCAGAACTGAACCGCATAGTCAAGATGAGGTCTAACTAATGCTAAATATAGTTTGAGGAAGACTTCGGGGCTTCTGTTGCTTACGCTCCTTGAAATAAATCCCAGTACCCTATTAGCTCTATTTCTAGCTTGAATGCATTGTGCCCTTGGACGGAGATCAGAGCTCACTAAGACCCCTAAATCCACACGCAACCAGACCTACTTATGAGAGTGTCATTTAAGCAATAGTTATGTGATGGGTTGTTCCTACCTACACTCAGAATACTGCACTTCCCTACATTGAACTCCATCTGCCATTTATCCGCCCAGTCATATAATCTGTTGAGTTCACCTTGGAGAATACTAGCGTCCTGATCCGACTCAATTACTCTACCGATCTTGGTATCATCTGCAAATTTACTAACATCACTACTAATTCCTGTGTCTAAGTCATTGATATAAATAATAAACAAAAGTGGACCTAATACCGAACCTTGTGGGACCCCACTCGTAACACATCCCCAGTCAGATCTTTTACCATTGATTTGCACTCTTTGCTTCCTATTGCTAAGCCACGCCTTGACCCAGTTCAAAACTTTACCCTCTACTCCGTGAGCCTGTAATTTAAGCAACAGTCGTTGGTGAGGAACTTTGTCAAACGCTTTACTAAAATCAAGATAGATTACATCATAATTTTCATCTCTGTCAACCGCCTCAAATACTTTATTGTAGAAGGACAAGAGATTGGTGAGGCATGACCTACCTGTTGTGAACCCATGCTGCGAGTCGTGAATTAAGCTATGTTTCTCTAAATGCTCCAGAATGTTCCTGGCTATTATGGACTCCAGCATCTTCCCTATAACCGATGTTAAGCTAATTGGGCGATAGTTTGAAGCAACTGACCTGTCCCCATTTTTAATAATCGGCGTCACATTAGCTACTTTCCATAGGCTCGGCACATAGCCAGTATTTACCGACATCTTAAAGATGTCGGTTAGTGGGTCACTGATTATATCACCTAGCTCCTTTAATACCCTCGGAAATATCCCGTCAGGACCTGGCGACTTGTTCTTCTTAAGCTTATCTATCTCATCCTGAACTACTTGCCTGGTAATGATTATATCCCTCAATTTATCGCCATCCCGCCCTCGTACACCTGAACTCTTTCCGGTATAGTCGTTCGATCCTCCTGTGTGAATACTGAAAGGAAGTAGTCGTTCAACAATGTTCTCATATTTTCGTAATTTTCTACTAGCTCCCTGTGTTTGTTTTCAGCGGTCAATTTTCTCCCGTGTTTTTATTCTATACATCTGAAAGAAGCCCTTAGGATTACTTTTCGCCTCATTTGCTACTTTGATCTCATAGTTCTTTTTTGCTATCCTGGTGTTTTTCTTAACTAATCTAGATAGTTCGACGTACCGGCCCCTGAGATGTGTTTCCCCATTCTTTATTTTCTGATAAATTCCCTTCTTTAACCCAATCTCGTGTTTTAGTCCACGAGTCATCCACTTAGGATCATTGTTTTCTTTTCTAAGTGTTCGCTGTGGTATATGCTGTTCTTGCCCCTCTACTATTACTCTAACTAAATTATTGTAAGACATTTCTACCTGGTTCTCCTGGCTCTCCAATCCGCAGTTCTGGCCCTCATGAATCCCTAAATTATCCCAGTTTACCCCTTCAAGATGTCTTCGAAGCCCCTCGTAGTTTGCTCTTCTAAAATCTGGCACTAACACTGGGTTTGGATCACGGGTTACCGCCCAGTCTAACCTAAAACGAACTTTTTTTATTTTATTTTATTTTATTTATTTATTTTATTTATTTTATTTTATTTTATTGTGTGTAATTATTTATATTTTAGACTGCAATGTTTTCCTATATTTTTAATGTTCATTCACATTTGTGGTCAATAAATTATCTATCTATCTATCTATCTATCTGTGTGTGTGTGTGTGTGTGTGTGTGTGTATGTGTGTGTGTGTGTGTGCGGGAAAGACAGCCTCACTATAAACAATCGAGGACTACACAAGGTATTTACAGCGGGCTTACATAGTTTGTATATCTCTCTCTCTCTCTCTCTCTCTCTCTCTCTCTCTCTCTCTCTCTCTCTCTCTCTCTCTCTCTCTCTCTCTCTCTCTCTCTCTCTCTCTCTCTCTCTCTCTCTCTCTCTCTCTCTCTCTCTCTCTCTCTCTCTCTCTCTCTCTCTCTCTCTCTCTCTCTCTCTCTCTCTCTCTCTCTCTCTCTCTCTCTCTCTCTCTCTCTCTCTCTCTCTCTCTCTCTCTCTCTCTCTCTCTCTCTCTCTCTCTCTCTCTCTCTCTCTCTCTCTCTCTCTCTCTCTCTCTCTCTCTCTCTCTCTCTCTCTCTCTCTCTCTCTCTCTCTCTCTCTCTCTCTCTCTCTCTCTCTCTCTCTCTCTCTCTCTCTCTCTCTCTCTCTCTCTCTCTCTCTCTCTCTCTCTCTCTCTGCTTCTTTCAGACAGCCAATATTTTTTGCCTAACATTCGATATCAGACGAAAACATTGACTATAGAGTACGCTCGATAGCTGCGAATATATGATTTATTTTTTTATGTATAGGTGTAGGAAAGCTTAAGCTAGACTTTCAATATGTTGCTAGACGTACGATATATTCTGCCACGCATGTTTTACTTTTGTTTAACGTCAAGTAACTTTTAAGAGTTGCGAAAACGCACGACAAGCTCCAGCAGACCCACGAGTGTTTTCTGCCAGACGACGATAACTTCCACCTGGCGTGAGATAAATTTTACCAGACGTTCCATTATGATAATCACGAATCTGTCTCTTCATGCAGCGTCGCACCTTTCCCAGCAAACCGTATGACGTTTACCTATTTTCTGTTTAAGTGTTCCTTTCAGTTTTACTCATCCCACTTTTCTGCCAAGTCTTCTTCATTAATTTTTATTCTCATCCGTACTATTTTTTCGGGCTCATATTTTTTTTAATCATCTAATTGCTACCCACATTTTATATATTTCTTATATATTTTTATTTCTCTTCACTTTATTCCCATGATTTTCAATGCTCAGTAAATTTTCTTGCTGTCGTTGTTGGAAAAAAAACAAAAACCCACCAGCCGCGCCATCCAATACACCACTCCGTCGTAAGCTCTCGGGAGCAGCACGTACGAGCAAATCTCAAATCATTTGAGCGGCCGTTCGTCATCTTTAATTATCCTTGAATTTCTGAGGGACTTCCGGAGCTGTCGTATATATTTCATTTCCACGGTAACACCACCAACCGCACCATTCCTAAATTTTCCCTTCCCTAACCCCCGCCTCCTCCCGGCACCACTGTCACACACTGACCTTTTTATTTCCCTTTCCCCTCTTACCTCCACTACTACCTTTTCCTTTCCCTGTCCCCGCCCTCTCCCGGCACCACTGTCACACACCGACCTTTTTATTTCCCTTTCCCCTCTTACCTCCACTACTACCTTTTCCTTTCCCTGTCCCCGCCCTCTCCCGGCACCACTGTCACAAGCTTCTACCTTTTCTCTTCCCGATCTCCACCAACCTGCACTCCTCTTACATTTGCTCTTCTCTGTCCCCTTCCCCTCCCGGTGTGGTGTCATGAGACATCCGGGTATCGTGAGATATCACATCTTGAATACATACATGAATTTCGACACGGTACCGTATCTTTTGTCGACTGCTTGTCGGGATGTGTCCCACCCAAGTTTATTTATTCTATTATAAAAGCAAATGATGACGCATGTATATATATAACTAGGAAATCAACAATCACTCTTCTTCTTCTTCTTGTGACTTAATAAGCTTTGCATCACTTTTTAGTTCCTCCTTAATACTTTTTTACAATTAGATGCTTCACTTAGTTACTCTATGATAGTAAATTTTGGGTTCCACGATGCCAAGTTAAGGATGGGATGTCTCACGATACCGGATGGCAGATGACACCACACCGGCACCAGTTGCGCTAGACATATCGAAAGCTTTCGATAGAGTCTGGCACAAGTCTTTGCTTTCTAAACTGCCCTCTTACGATTCCTATCCTTCTCTCTGTTCCTTTATCTCCAGTTTCCTTTCCGGCCGTTCTATCTCCGCTGTGGTAGAGGGTCACCTAAACCTATCAACAGTGGTGTTCCATAGGGCTCTGTCCTTTCACCTACTCTCTTCCTTTTATTCATCAATGATCTTCTTTCCATAACAAACTGTCCTATTAACTCATATGCTGACGACTCCACTCTGCATTATTCAACTTCTTTCAAAATAAGACCCTCTCAACAGGAATTACAAGACTCTAGACTTGAGGCTGCAGAACGCTTAACCTCAGACCTTTCTATCATATCCGATTGGGGTTAAAGGAATCTTGTGTCCTTCAATGCCTCAAAAACCCAATTTCTCCAACTATCAACTCGACACAAACTTCCAAACACATATCCCCTATTCTTCAACAACACTCAGCTGTCACCTTCTTCAACACTAAACATCCTCGGTCCATCCTTAAACCCCAAATCTTAACTGGAAACCTCATATCTCTTCTCTCACTAAATCAGCTTCCTCGATGTTGGGCGTTCTGTATCGTCTCCGTCAGTTCTTCTCCCCCGCAAAGTTGCTATCCATGTACAGGGGCCTTGTCCGCTCTTGTAAGGAGTATGCATCTTACGTGAGAGGGGCTCCACTCACACAGCTCTCCTCCTCTTACTGATAGTCTTCTACCTCTTAAATTCCGCCGCCATATTACCTCTCTTTCTATCTTCTATCGATATTTTCACTCTGACTGCTCTTCCAAACTTGCTAACTGCATGCCTCCCCCCCTCCCGCGGCCCCGCTGCACTCGACTGTCCACTCTAGCTCATCCCTATACTGTCCAAGCCCCTTATGCAAGAGTTAACCAGCATCTTTACTCTGTCATCCCTTACACTAGTAAACTCTGGAACAGCCTTCCTTCGTCTGTATTTTCTCCTGCCTTTAACTTGACCTCTTTCAAGAAGAGTGTATAAAGAAACTTCTCTACCCAAAATTGACCTCTCTTTTGGCTACTCTATACTATCTTCTGTTGTGGGAGCGGCAAGTAGCGGGCTTTTTTTTTTTGTTGCCCTTGAGCCGACTCCTTTGTTGTAAAAAAAAATTGTCACAAACTCCTACACCTTCTCTCCCGTATCCCCGCCCACTTTCACTACTACATATGACTTTCCCTTTCCCCGCCATCTCCCGGCATCACTGTCACAAGCTCCTTCCTCTTTCCTCTCTCTGCCCACCTACATCACTACTTTTTCCCTTCTTTATTCCCTCCCCCTCCCGGCACCATTATCACAAGTTCTTACATTTTCCCTTCCTGATTCCCCCCCCCCCCCCCGGAAGGACTGTCACACGCTGCAGGAGAGTTAGCGTCACGGCAGTCCTTGCAGCGGTGCGGAGACGGCTAAAACCTTCCCTGAGGACGTGTTGCCTCTGGACTGACCGTAATGCGAGACACTAAAGAGAAGGAACGGTGGAATATTCATTTATTGTTTTCTGTATGTTTTAGGCAGAGAGAGAGAGAGAGAGAGAGAGAGAGACGATGACTGACTGACTGACTGATTGATTGACAGTCTGATTTGTTTGAGGATCAGTTCGCTCAGCACAACCACCGACGGTCAACCCTACAAGTCATCACGTATGCAGCCAACATTGTCTCAGCGGGCGGCAGCAACAAGAACAAATCTGTCAAGTGTTGCTGTCGATTACCCTTTTTTCGGTGTTATTTCGCCTCAACACGGGGTTATGCGTCATTGCTTATTTTTATTTATTATTATTATTTTTTTTTACAACAAAGGAGACAGATCAAGGGCACAAAAAAAGGAAACAATAATAAAAAAAGCCCCCTACTCGCTGCTCCTATCAAAAAGAATCAAAAGAGGTGGCCGAAAGAGAGGTCAATTTCGGGAGGAGATAGAAAGAGAGGCAACATAGCGACGGAATTTTGGTGGTAGAAGACTATCAGTAGGAGGAGGAGAGCTGATGAGACGAAGCGGCACGAGTGTTTTTGTTACCTCAGGAAGTGTTGGCGAATATCATATTTTTGGGAGACCGACGAAGGAACATATTTTTTTTCCTGGCCGCTTATTTTAATGTTGGTTCATTCTAGGATAAGAAATAAAAGAAAAACATTATCAAACATTTTCTTTTACGCTGCAATGGAAACTCCGGGAACGCAAATACGTTTTGTTTAACTCGAACAAACAAGGATACAACAAATGTTTCTCGTCTGAAATAAGCGTCAACACGTCGCAGATTTCTCTATTCAATACGGGGTTAGAACATTTCGGATTTATATTATTCTGTTGCTGTGAATAGAAGACTTTTATACTGTAATTTATTTGTTCGTTTATTCGTTTACTTATATATAATTTTTCTTCTTGCTCTTTTTATCATTACTATTATCATTTGTATGTAGTGTCTGAATCGCCGGTGGGCTCTTCTGAGGGGCGCGGTGGACGGCCCCTACCCATTAGTGGCGCAGGCGAACTTTATTTTGAGTGGCTGCCGTGGTATATGACTCCTGCTTAGCCCATGATGCCCCCCGGTGTTCCTCTTGACCCGCAATCACATATTTGACTCCATTCCAGTCGTATATGCTTCTGTGTTTTTTTTCTTTCTTCACATCACTCGTGCATCTAGCCGTCCTCAGTTTGTTCTTATGTCCTCCGAGTTTCATGGTCCTCTTTCTCCTTGCACAATATGGTCTCTTCTGTCTACCTCTTCCTTGTCGTTTATCAACTTATATAGCTTTATCAAATCTTCCCTTTCACTTTTCTCCTCTAATGTTAGTAAATTGATTTCCTTTAACCTTTCCCCATACCTGTCAAACTCGGAACCATTTTTATTACTGATCGGTGTATTTTTCTTAATTCTCGTATGTGTATCTTTTTGTGAGGGAGCCACACAGTTGCTGCACACTCCAGTTTTGAGCGTGTAATTGTTGTTGTTATTTTCTCATCATGTCCTCTTCCACGTAGTGTGTGTGTGTGTGTGTGTGTGTGTGTGTGTGTGTGTGTGTGTGTGTGTGTTGCTGACACCCACAATAGGCAACAGCAAGAACAGGAAAACAATCATTGTTATATCATCACATTGCACACACACACACACACACACACACACACACACACACACACACACTGCACTCACAAAAGTAATAATAGTAATGATAATAATAGTAAGAAAAAAATATTCAGAAGTAAGCGAATGAACGAATAAATAAATTACGCTCCGCTAGCTCCGTGGTAGAGCTTTGCGCTGCCAGACTTCACGGTCTGGCAGGCGGAGGTTCGAGCCCTGCTCAGGCCCGGGATTTATCCACTGACAAAAAGCGGTTACTGTCCCCATTGAGCAAGGGGGATGGGGTGTGTGGTGTGTGAAGGTCTCAGCAGTACCCAGAGATCGACCAATGAGTTGCTCGGGTCGGGAGGGTACATGCTGGCAATGACGAGTCCAGTTCTTGATCAGGCCGTGGTGAATTACACACACACACACACACACACACACAAACACACACACGATAATATTGTTTCCCAGTATTCCCTGTGTAGAGGATTCCTCTCTCTCTCTCTCTCTCTCTCTCTCTCTCTCTCTCTCTCTCTCGCTTTGTTTTCCTCTTTTTTCATATTTGTCGTTTTCTTGCCGTATCGCGGAACATCCTCTTCTCTTTAAAGACATCGTAGTTAGCTCTTCTTTTCCTTGTTTTTTTTTTTTTATCATTTGGACAGTTCATCAAAAAGGAGCGTAACCGAGGAATTTACAGCAGCATTTCAGGACCACTTCATAAGCCGCCTGATTGAAAGGAGAGTCGATAGCAGCCAAAGCCAATTTGCTTCCCGTGGCACCCCTGTCCGGAGGGAGTCTTCAGTTTCAGAGGGGCCGAAAGGCAGGGAACCGAGATTATATTCTCGAATTTATCGCTAACAGGGTGCGTAGATGAATGAATATAATTAATAGCTGCCTCCAGAATGAGCAGGAACAGACGAAGCAGTGCAACGTTAGCAAATCATTGGGCGTGTACTGTGCTGACTCTTGTTATGTTTGAAAACCATTTTAACTTTTTACCAAAGTAAAAGCTTAATTTATTGCTGAAAAACTCAGTATAGAAAACTATCCACAAACAAATATGTTTGTGTTCCTAGTAAAGGTAATATTCGTTTTCATAAAATAAAAAAAAATAGTTATGGCACAAATAATAATCATATTCACCAAGGAAATTTCATGGAGCCTTGGTAATCAAAATGTACTGATGACTTTATGGTGAAAGCGGGTGTGTGCAGAGCCCCGGTGACTGTCGCGGCGCGCCACTGTCTTCCCTGCTCGACACTCGTCCATTTTTACGCTCCACAAAAGGAACATCTTATGACAAAAAAACAATAAATATAAAATAAAATAAATAAATAAATAAATGGACAGGCTACCTAGCAAAAGATTTTTATGAAGTATTGAAACACTCTGACTGTTAATATACTTTGAAATATGAATAATGTCTTACAATGTTGTCTAGAATGCCTTATACGCTATCTATTTAAATGAAAGAAGAGGACTGTCTTGGATTTTCACAAAATATAATAAATAGAACGATGCCGGTCAAGGTCGTACGTCACTACTCAGTTCAAGAACGTGACCTTCGCGTGCCGCAAGTCTAGAGCTGAGCGACGCTTTGGCGTTCACGTTAATAAGACCAGGATGTTCCCGAACCGCTGCTACACATTCCGCTTCGCTTCTGTTCCTCACTACAGCCTTTTCACATTTACTTGAGGGACCCAGCTCTTTCCCATCTTCTCCTCCGGTGCATGTCATTGTTTGCATGATGGCTCAGCTCGTCTCCACTTCCCTTTCTGGCGCCTGGTTCTGACACTTGCTTGATGGGCAGCGCGTGTTACGTTGCTGTGTGAACGCGTGCAGTCACTGTGATCCGCCACCAATTCAATCTGGGTGGAATTTTAGGGTTACGAAAAGGACAAAAGAATGTTAAAGATGAGAGAACAGATCGAAGAGGGAGGATTACAATAGAATGGAAAATTAAAACGGTTATTGACTAGACTTTACAGTTGAGGTCCTGGGTACTTCTATGGACTCAGTGACCGGGGTTCATAATGATTCTAGTGAGAGGAAAACGTTGTTCCTTTTAAAGTATGTTTTAATGCATTCTTCCCTGCTATACGACTCGAACTCCTTCAAGAGTTGAGGACACACCAAGACACATCTGGGGAGTATCATAACACCTGTCCATCCGAAACTGACCTCTGTCCTCTCGTACTAATTATTTTTTTGCTGGAAACAACGATTGGCGGGCTATTTTGTTTATTGCTTTTATTGCCCTTAAACCTCTTCCATCGTTGTGAAAAAATGAGCACCTCTTTTTGTGTGTGTTTCTTTCTGAGAGGAACGCATTGAGACCTTCCTATATTTTTGCTTTTCCCTTTGTCTGTCTACTTTCTACTGTCTACTTCCTCCATCGTTGTGAAAAAATGAGCCCCTTTTTTGTGTGTGTTTCTTTTTGAGAGGAACGCATTGAGACCTTCCTATGTTTTTGCTCTTCCCTTTGTCTGTCTACTTTCTACTGTCTACTTCCTCCATCGTTGTGAAAAAAATGAGCACCGTTTTTTGTGTGTTTCTTTCTGAGAGGAACACATTGAGACCTTCCTATATTTCTGCTTTTCCCTTTGTCTGTCTACTTTCTACTGTCTACTTCCTCCATCGTTGTGAAAAAAATGAGCACCGTTTTTTGTGTGTTTCTTTCTGAGAGGAACGCATTGAGACCTTCCTATATTTTTGCTCTTCCCTTTGTCTGTCTACTTTACCGTAAAAAAAAAAAAAATAAAGAGCCATTATCTCTGGAACCGGAAAGCGCTGCGATTCCTGTGATGGAGCAGCGATGTCGCCCTTCAATTATAACCTAAAGGCAGAAACTCGAACGTCCAGCCAGTAATTCAGTCCGTGCCGCTGCCGACCCAACCACAGCCAGAAGGGAAAGGAAGGGTCAGATGGCCTCTCAGGGGACGGGGAAAGGCAATAATCAGGTGTCGTGGATCTTATGGGGAACAAGGGAAAGAAGAGATTACAAAATGAGTGTATGAAGAGCTTGTTGTGATATGAGGAGGGTCAAATGGTTACTCAGGGGACGAGGGGAGCAGCGTCACCAGATTGTCGTACTCAGCCTCTTATATTCACCGATTTCTGACCCCAAAACTGTCTCCTGGGCCCCAATAACGAGATTCATTCATAGTTATCGTTAAAATAGTTGATTCCTGATGTTTCCTGGCAATAGTTATGCGTCAGAAGCCGGTAAATACTATGCTCTGAGTACGATAATCTGGCAACGGTGGAGGGGAGGCAACAATCAGGTACGGTGGATCTCATAGGGAGGGAGGGAAAGAAGAGAGGTTTCAAAATAAGTGCATGAAAAGTTTAGAGGAGGAGGTCAAATTGCCACTCCAGGGACAAGGGAAGGTAACAATCAAGTATGATGGATCTTCTGCAGAGGGGGCACATGTTTCAAAATGAGGGTGTACGAAGAGTCTGAGGTGATGTAAAGGTTCTAAGAGGAATATATAAGGGAAAAAAGAGTTGAGTAGAAGATTCGTGAGGGCAAAAGAGTGATGATAAATTGGGGTTGAGGGTGCATTGTAATTTACAGAGGAAGGAGAGATGGTGTGGCGGGGCGTTGAGGATCTAAGGCTTGTAGGATTGTATAGGAGACGAGAAATGTTGTGAACGTAAGAAAGGAGGGAAAGACGTCGATTATGTGAAGAGAAAAGTTGTGAAAGAAAGAAAAGCAAGGTAAGGGGTCGAATATGAGAGAAGAAAAGTTGTCAGGGAAAGGAAAGGAAAAGTGAGGGGTGAAATATGAGAAAAGGAAAGTTGAGGGAAAGAAATTAAATGGGCCAAACAGGAGGCAAGGACAGTTGTGAGGGAAAGGAAGGAAAGGAGTCAAACATGAAACCAGAAAAGTTTTGAGGTAAAGAAAGGAAAGATAAGCGGTGGAACATAAGTTAATTAAGGTTGCTATGGAAAGAAAGCAAAGATAAGCGATGAAACATAAGTTAATTAAAGTTGCTATGGAAAGAAAGGAAAGGTAAGGGTCCGAATATGAAAGATGGAATGTTGAGGGACAGGAGAGAAAGTGAGGGTTCGAACATGATGAAAGGAAAGTTATGAGAGAAAGGAGAGAAAAAAACAGTCGTCAGCCAGTGTGCGTTAGGGAGAATAAGGGTCAAAAATGCAAAAAAAAAAAAAAAAGGTTACGGATTCGAATATGAAGCAAGAACGTTATGAGGTTTGAGAGGGGAAGCGTCGTCTGGAGTCTCGCCGGGCGTCAGGGGGAGTCGATCGCATCAAAGGTTACGGAGCGGACGGATGAAAGGGTCATGGTCATTTTCCCCGTGATTGATCTTATCGTGACAAGACGCAATATAAGAGGTAAAGAAAGGCTGATCGCGCCGCCCTCTCTTTCCTTTACGATCCAGCCACCTCCACCTGCCTGCCGCCCACCTGCCTGCCGCCCACCTGCCACTGTCTCTGTCTCTTGTGAAGCCACGTCTTTGGGAGCTGAGGCATTACAAAAAGAGCCTCGTCTGCGTTGAAATGATAATTAAGTCGTCTGTCCTCTTTGACCCAATTCTATAGTCTGCTTGTATTTACTAGGTGGTCTAATTGCTCGTTAGTCCTCATTATGTACTTTAAATAGATGCTAAATATAATAGGGGCTTTGTTCGTCCCTGTATGGATTATTCGCATCGCATGTGAGGGCTCTTCACTCACACAACCTGTCGCGTGGCTCTCATATAGCTCACTAAGCCGACGTGCTGACAAAAAAATAAAATTACAACACTCTACCTCCCTGGAGTCCACTTCAGTATTGCTTCCCCAACCATATTTTACAAATATTTTGATTTTCACTTCTCTTGTTGATTGCATCCACTCCCCCGCCTCAATATCGCATAAAACTTCTCTTCAAGTTCGTTAGCTTCCCCGTTTCGCTAATGTAATAGGTAACCAGAATTTATATTCATTCGTCTCTTTCCCTAATCAATTCTTGAATAACCTTTCTACTGTAGCTGTATCTTTCTTCCTGATAAGTAAATTGCAAGCTATTCTTCAGCAATTTTCTCTCGCCGCTGTACACGAGCAGAATGTTTCGAGAGGTTTACTAACCCCTGGGTATCTACTTTTTTCCATCTCCGTAGCGCAGTGATTAGCGTGCCTAGCTATGAATCCAAGGGTTCGTGTTCGAATCTCGGCCCGGGTAGTTAATGTGCAGCTCACCCAGTTGTTCACCATCCCTCTCGGACTGGTCGATAAATGGGTACACGGGGCCACCCGTGGAAGGTAAACTGTGGTACTCCGATGTTACGCTGCCCTGTGCCCCTGTGCTCTCACCCACCACAGGCTCAAGGGCCAATGCGACGGAGATGAGCACCGAGGTCACGCGCAGCTTAGCGTATGCCCCCAACTTTACTTTTAAGTCTACTTTTTTCTCTATACCAGCAAACTCCTTCCTTTATACGCTGTTACCTACTAAGATGGATGGTGCGTGTTATCAGTACGTTACCTGTGAAACCAAGATGTCGCCACTTCTGTTTATGAACACTGAACTCGATTTACGTATAAATGCATTGCTTTGAAGACGTGGCACGCAGATTAATATCTATTGCTGCTTCCTTCTGTATGCATTGAATATGACCTGCCTTGGAATGCATCGCTAGGAAATCTGATATTCCAACATACAAACATATATGATTTTATTACTACCTATAAAAGTCATCATTTTAGTTGAAAGGATCTAATGTTTTGGGCTTTACTTCTTTGCTTTCCTGATACACCTAAAACACCTTAGTTAAATTAATAAAGGTAAAGTTGGGAAATCGCCACAGACGCGCGTGGCCTCGGTGCTCATCTCCGTCGCATTGGCCCTTGAACCTGTGGCGGGTAAGAGCCATTACCCCGGGACACAGGGCCAGCGTGACGTCCGTGCTACCACAGTTTACCTTTCCAAGGTTCTTCCCCATGCAGGTACCCATTTTTCGACCATCGCGAAAGGAAGGTTGAACGTCTGGGTGAGCTGCACACCAACTGCCCGGGCCAAACTCGAATCTGGGCTAGCGGATTCAAAGCCAGATATACTAACCACTTCACCACGGAGGCGCATGCATTAATGGTTACTGTAAAGCAGCAATCACGAGCCTGCTCAGTTTAACGAGGTAGTTGAATACATGACCCCTATTTTGTGCGGCTCTCACGGTGTAGTCCACTCCCTGCAACGCTGTAAGTATAATCCCTAGCTGCCATTGTGTTGCGGCCATTCAACCACGGGTCATTAACACACACACACACACACACACACACACACACACACACACACACACACACACACACACATATCTGTCTGATTCACCCATACCTTAGCTGGTTCACCTGGCCTCACCTCCTCAGTCTGGCCCGCGCGTCGGTCCTCTGCTTGCGGATATATTTTTTTTTTACTATTTTTTGCAAGCTTGGAGTGACGTGAAGGGTTTTGCGTGTATGTCATAGGATAAAACTATGTCTTGCGTGTTAAGTCCAAAAGAAAGAAGGGTTTAGGAAAGGGAAGTCCAGTGCTGCCAGGAGAGACCCAAGAAAATGTGAAGAGAGAACTGATAAAAGAAAAAGAAAATGTGAAGAGAGAACTGATAAAAGAAAAAGATAATCACAGGGAAGTGCGTTGGTCTATAAACATCCGTCATATTTTCTTTGTTCCGTTTCTTTTTGATGGTGCTTATTTTTTTTCTCTGGTGGGGTTCACAGAAGTGTTTATTGTCCACGAAATTTGGTTTTTATTTTGTCTGAGTTTGTTTTTTCTGCAGTTTGTCTGTTTTTCTGTCTTTGTCTGGCTGTCCGTGTGTCTGTCTGTGTCTACCTTAATGTCTGCCTCACTCAGTCACTCACTTGTTCACTCATTTACTCATTCACTCACGCACGCATTCACCCATTCATTAATTCATTCATTCCTCCCTCCCTCCCTCACACACACACACACACACACACACACACACACGGTACAGAGCATCCTTACAGCCTGCGTGCCGTCCCCTTTTACGTAATCCTTCCTGAAGTCATGTGGGATAAGTTCGTTAATTTGTACTCACCATTGCAGTTTGTAGCAGGCCAGGCCAATGTTATTTCTTTCGATCTTAGTTCTGCCTTTGATCTATTTAATCATAAAGCTATGTTGTACAAATTAAAACTTTTTTTTTTACATCAAAGGACACGGCTCAAGGGCAACAAAAAGAGTAAAAAAAAAAAAAAGCCCGCTACTCGCCGCTCCCACAAAAGTAAAAAGTAAAGAGTAGCCAAAAGAGAGGTCAATTTCGGGTGGAGAGGTGTCTTGATACACTCTTCTTGAAAAAAGGTCAAGTCATAGGCAGGAGGAAATACAGACAAAGGAAGGCTGTTCCAGAGTTCACCAGTGAAGGGGATGAAAGAATGGAGGTGCTGGTTAACTCTTGCATAAGGGGTTTGGACAATATAGGGATGAGCATGAGTAGAAAGTCGTGTGCAGCGGGGCCGCGGGAGGGGGGGAGGCATGCAGTTATCAAGATCAGAAGAGCAGTGAGCATGAAAATATCGATAGAAGATAGAAAAAGAAGCAACATGGCGGCGGAATTTAAGAAGTAGAAGACTATCAGTATGGGTATTGGTGGTCAAATTATCAATCTATTTAAAGAATCTCTATCTAACCGACAGCAGCGTGTTTCAGTTGATGGTTGTTTTAGCAATTTTAAGTCAATTTTGTCCGGAGCTCCGCAGTGTAGTGTCTTGGATCCTTTATTTTCATCTTGTACACTTCTGATATGTGGTCAACTTTGGAAAATAAATTGATTGCTTATGCTGAACATTTTACCTTGCATGCTTCACTTAATTTTAGTGATCGTTTTGCTTTGGCTGATTCTGTGAATAGAAACAACTCGGTGGGCTTGGTCGGCTTATTGGCAGCATGCATAACACACAGGCGTTGGCGTTCACGGACTATGCAGGTCAATAGGCCTCGAATCAGTCTCACGGGGTATTCACCGGTGTGACACTTGCAAAATCATTCCAGCAATATCCCATAATTCTGCATGGGCAATTATTACCAAAGACCGATCCGCCTCTCCAGTCAGTCACTATTCAGTGTATGTCTCGTGCTGAGCGATTCAATAACACCAAAGGCCAAGCCAATCCGCTGTAGGACTTCCTGGCGAGACCTGGTGTTGGTCTACATTGCGCAACCAAGTTATGCGAGATTTTACAAGATATCAGTTTCTTTTCCATACGCATGAACAGACTGCTGTTTCATTTAGTTTCATCTAGGAAGCATCCAAACACCTGTACCTTGGTCTTGGCCCAGGAGACCGGAAGCCTTGAAGGCTTCGCCTCCTCGTGCAGTCTCGAGAGTCATTACCATTGATAATGATAATAAGAAAAAATAAATAAAAAGAGGAGGAAGAAAAAAGAGGAAATAGTAAAAAGGGGAAAAAATAGAAAAATAGGATTGCAAAAAATATACATGTGAAGATCCCATTAAATCTATAAAGAAGAGAGTAAATGTTAAGGAACGAAGGAGAAAATAAATGGAAGCAAAATACAAGGTAGGTAATGATGATGAAGTGGGTGGAGAGGAAGCGTGAGCGATTACAAATTATTAAGTGATGTATTATCCAAGCCGCGTAATGACCAGGAGGAGAATATTTTGGCGGAGGAGAGAAAGGAAAGGCAAGTCCGAAAAAAAGATGGAGAGAAGGAAAAAAATAAAGATATTAAGAAAAAAAGTAAGAAAATAACAAAGGAAAGAAAAAAAAAATGAAGCTAAATAAGGTAGGAAGGAGGGGAGAAAAGAACTAGAGCTAGAAAATGAAAAAAAAACTAAAGTAAAAGAAAAAAGAAAGAGTAAAGAAGGAAAGAAAAGAAGAGTATAAACAAAATAAGTGAGGGAAAAATGAATGAAGAAAGGACGAAGGAGAGAAACGTTAAAAAGGAAAGTAATTATGACGGTGGAAAGCAAGGTTCGCAGAAAATTGAAGTCGATGAGTTGAGAAAGACTGATAAACAATAGGATATATAGAGAAGGCTGCAATAACGAGAGAAAGGAAGAGGAGGAGGAGGAGGAGGAGGAGGAGGAGGAGGGGAAGGAGGTGGAGGAGGAGGAGGAGGAAACATGGAAGAGCAGGCAATATACATCCTGTTGGCTTATATAGAGGCTGCCTGTTGAAGGGATTTAATGACTTCGTTCGGCGCGTCAGTCACCTGCGAACAGATTAAAACTTGCTCCATGAACGTAAGGAGGATGAGGAAGAGGAAGAGGAAGAGGAAGAGGAAGAGGAGGAGAAGAAGGAGAAGACAAATTAAATGTGGCTGGAAATAAGTCTTCCCTGGTGTCCTAACGTGGGGGATGAAGAAATTAATGAAGGATGAGGCTGGTGGAAGATGATGAAAATTATGAAGAAAAAGAAAAAAAGACATAACAGCAACAAGAACAATAACAATAAGAACAACGCTGCACAACCGGCCAGTCAGTTCAGCCATCCAGTCAGTTAGTCAGCCAGCTAGCCAGTCAATAAGCCAACCAGCCAATCAGTGAGACAGTCAGTTAGTCAATCAGCCAGCCAGCCAGCCAGTCAATTAGTCACGCAGTCAGAGAGTCAGACAGACAGCCACACAGTCGGGCCAACACAGTGACTTCCTCCTGGTCCATCCCACGCGCTGGAAGTTTCTCGTGACGAAGATTTTCTCGTTTCAAGCCGCTTACAGGCGAATCTGTCCCGGGCCCGTCAAGAGTCCTTCAGGGCAGGGGCTTGGCGTGAGAGGCGAGGAAGTGAATGATAGACGGAGGCAGTGAGTCAAGGCGGTGGAAATGGACAGAGAGCGGCAGAGGAGGAAGAGTGGTACTGGGGGAGAAGAGAACGATTATATAGTGGGGAGGGAGGAAGGTAGTAAGAAAGGAAGTAATGGGAGTAGAAAGAGAAAAGGGCGTGAGGGAGACTAACACCCCCTCCAAAAAAAAGA
>NC_066509.1:15811928-15829428 GCF_024679095.1 Eriocheir sinensis
CCTTCCTTTCCCTTCCCTTCCACCTTTCCTTTCATATAATTCCCTTTCTTCATATCCCGCCCCTTCCTCTCCCTTCCCTTCCACCTTTCCTTTCATATAATTACCTGTCCTTTTATATCCCCCCCTTCCTTTCCTTTCCCTTGCACCTTTCTTCATATCCCGCCCCTTCCTTTCCCTTCCCTTGCACCTTTCCTTTCATATAATTCCCTTTCCTTTTATATCCCATCCCTTCCTTTCCCTTCCCTCCCCCCTTTTCTATCATAATTCTCTTTCCTTCATATTCCCTACGTCCCTCTTCTTCCTCTACCATCTTTCCATTTCTAGCGTATCTTCCTTTCTCAACCCATTCCATCCCTTTCATCTTTCCTATCATAATTTCCTTTCTTTCGTACCCCGTCCCTTCCTCTCCTTTCCCTTCCACCTTTTATTTTTCAACTTCTCTTTCCTTTTCAATCCTTCCCTTCCACTTTTCCTGTCGTGATTCCCTTTCCTTCATATGCCATCCCTTCCTCTCCTTTCCCTTCCACCTTTCATTTCCCAACTTATCTTCCTTCCTCAACCCTTCCCTTCCATTTTTCTTGTCGTGATTTCCTTTCCTTCATATTCCGTTCCATTCCTTCCTTTCCCTTATATCTTTCCTTTCTCAACTAATCTTCCCTTCTCATCCCATCCCTCACACCTTTTATCTTCCATTTCCCTCTTTTCCTCATACCTTGTCCTTTTCCTTCCCTTTTACCTTCCTTCTCCCTCTATCACTTCCCTTCCTTCCCTTTCCTTTATTTACTCTTCCCTCTCATTCACATCCTGTCTCTTCCCTTCCCTTCCTCCTACTCTTTTTTTTCATTGTCTCTCTTTTCTCTTCCCTTTCCATTCCTTCATTTACTCTCTTTTTCCTCACTGTTCCCTTCTCATCGGTTCCTTTCCCTTCCTTACCCTCTTTTCCCTGTCTTTTTGCCTTCCTCTTCCTCTCCCTTCATTTACTTTTTCCTTTCTCTCACTTCCCTTCTCTTTTTTTCCTTTCCCTTCCTTACCCTCTCTTTTTTTACCTACATTATTCCCTGCCTTCATCTTTTCGTTCCTTTTCCTTCATTTTTATTTCCTTCTTTGCCATTCATTTCCTCTCTCCTTTCTTCTCATTGCTTTCTTTCCCTTCGTTTTCCTCTTTTCTCCGTCTTTTTCCTTACATGATTCCCTGTCCTCATGTTTTCCCTTCCTTTTCCTTCAGTTTTTCTTTCCTTCCTTTCCATTCCTTTCCTCTTTCCTTCCTCTCGCTTTTCATCGCCGCCTTTCCCTTCCTTTCCTTTTTCCTTCATCTCACTTTTTATCGCTTCCTTTATTTCCTTTCCCTCTTTTCCCTTTTTTTTTTACCTACATGATACTTTGTCCTTATCCCTTCCCTTTCTTTTCCCTCATTTTTCTTTCCTTTCCTTCCCTTCCCTCTTACCTTCCTCTCACTTCCCTTCTCATCGCTTTCTTTCCTTTCCTCTTCCTTCATATTATTTTCTTTCCATCCTTTATATTCCTTTCCTTCCCTTTCCTGGCAATTCCTAACGAGCACTCAGAATGCTTAAGTAGACATCATCTCGCTCCTTAAAAGATACGTAATTTGCTAAGCGTCCTCGTCTCCATTCGCTATGTCGCGTATAACGAACACTATTTAACTTCGGGACCTGTACTGAGCCTGTCTGTCTTGCGAGTGCTTTCTCTTTGTGATATTATTAATGATATGTTATGACTCTTGTTCCCCTTGAGAGTGTGAGGATATGAGACCAAAGGAACGTTACTGATTCGACTCTTTGATATGTGCTCACTTGCCCTTAGAACGAGAGAGAGAGAGAGAGAGAGAGAGAGAGAGAGAGAGAGAGAGAGAGAGAGAGAGAGAGAGAGAAGGAAAGAATGGAGAAAGAGAAGCAAAGATAAACAAAGGAAGAAAGAGAAAAAGAAGGAAGATAGAGGAAAGAAAGAAGGATATAAAGAAAAGAAAAATGAAAGAAAAAGAAAGAGAAAGAAAAGAAAGAAAGAATAAA
Source organism: Eriocheir sinensis (assembly GCF_024679095.1). Classification (NCBI taxonomy): domain Eukaryota; kingdom Metazoa; phylum Arthropoda; class Malacostraca; order Decapoda; family Varunidae; genus Eriocheir; species Eriocheir sinensis. The sequence goes on from NC_066509.1 coordinate 15,813,956, forward strand.
GAAAGATAGAAAATGAAAAAAAACGAAAGAAAAATGAAAGAAAAAGAAAGAAAAAAGAAAGGAAAGCAAGAAAAAATGAATTAGCAAGGAGAGAGAGAGAGAGAGAGAGAGAGAGAGAGAGAGAGAGAGAGAGAGAGAGAGAGAGAGAAAAGGTTTCCAGCAATTTGTTAAAGTTTCATGGTGATGCTGCCACTCTCATTTCGTTTCATCTGGTATTTATGGTTTTTCTGAAGTTTTGCTTTTACTTTGCACGGTCGTTGTGTCCTTCCTAAATTACTCCTCCTCGCAATACAGTGCACGCAGGTATAACGTATGCCCTCAACTTTAACTGACCTCAATACAGTGTTCGTCATGCAAAGTTTTGGGTGTTCATTGCGACCCAGTTTGCTTGGTTTGATGGTGTACCGGAAGTCCGCGGCTGCTATACCGGTCACTGGAGTTTAGTTCAGTGAGTTAAGTATCGATTGGTTTGCCTTCCGTCTCCCCCTCCCCACCCAGTACCTATTTAGCTGATTGTCGAATTTCGGAAAGATGGAAGGGGCGTCACTATTTCGTTTAAAATTTTCCCCAGCAGCCATTTCGTTCCAGTGCTGGCTGTCAGTGTGTTTTGGAGGGTTCGGCACAAGTGTTTTCATCACGGTAAGTGTCCTACTAGTGTATCACGCACGTTAACTACCTCGGGCTGAAAAAAAAAAAAAAGGTAAAAAAAGGTTGCACTCGACTAATTCCCGCGTTGAGGGAGCGCGAGCATCAGCGAGTATTTAGCTTGTGTGCGCTAATGGCAGATTATCTCCGCTGGGTCTATACATGAATTTTTTTTGTCAGATATCCGTTGTGTGTTCACGGCAATAAAGTGGTTGAATGTGAACAAGCATGCTCCTCACCATCTCATGGACTTTTATGAATATTTTTTGTCTGTGTACTAACATATCAGGTTGTTTATTTGTCAGGGTACTGAATATATATAAAAGTCTTGCCACAGCTACGGACGCGACCAGTAGAACCAAGCGCTTTATAATGGTAAGGCAACACTCATGTCATCCTTTAATCATGGCTGAAGTTTCTTTCTTAATAATTTTTTCTTCATCTTTTCCGTTTGAACTTACAAAACATAGAGTTGACATTAAAACTGAATTTTACAAGGGCTTCGAATTTTTTTCAACTATTTCTAAGTAATATACTTAATAGAGGGCATGGGTGTGCAGTGGTCATACATATAGCAAGCATTTTCGATGACGTGAGATACTGACTAAACTGTTTGTGTTTGTGTGTGTAATTCACCACGGCTTGATCACGAGTTGGACTCGTAATTGCCAGTAGGTACCCTCCCGACATGAGCAAGTGCTCTTTATAGTCGATCTATGGGTACTGCCAGGACCTCACACACCACACACCCCATCCCCCTTGCTCAAGGGGGGGCAGTAACCACTCTATAAAAAATAATAGTCGGTTCCACGAGAGGTGGCGGAGATTTTCCTTCAGGGGTTGACTCGCGGACTTGGCATCATGGCATGGGTGATGGTACTGCGCGTTCATTGGCCAATTCTTAATTTGTTCTGATGCGCATAAAATTGACTTTGTATTTCTATCAAAACCCTTTGTGAGTTGTAAGGTAACAGATTGCACCGATAAAAACTAATGCAATAACGTCTTTATTGATAAGTATGTGCCTTTTGAACTATTATAAATTAATCTGAAACGACATTCATAACAAAACTGTCAGAACTGCACGTAAACGGACAATGTCCAGCGACTGAAGCGACTGTTGAGGCTAGGCTTTTTTTACTACTTTTTACTACTAGAAAGTGCTAGGCTACAGTCTAATTAACTCATTTATTGTAAGATTTCTTGGTATATTTTAACGTCCTGGCACTGTCATATGTGTAGTGATGCTAACGCAAACATTGGCGAAGGCAAGAACCTTCTCATTTCTTTCATCGTCGTATTATTATTCCTGAAATATGTTTATAATATTTGTGGGTACCAAAAAACTAATAAATGGCCATAAGGAAGAGCGATTATAATAATAACTACACTTAAACACCAATAGTTTTGATTTTAAAGGCAGCAATGAGGAGAGATAGTATAGTCGATCGATATATATATATATATATATATATATATATATATATATATATATATATATATATATATATATATATATATATATATATATACATAGATTTCATAAGGCCCCTTTCACACAAGCGGTTTTTGCCGCTCCGGCCGGACCGAGCCGCATGGCACCTAGACATCCACGGTTCAAGTGCGGTGTCTGCCGCATCTGCTTTTGTATCTCCTTCACACAGCAAGGTATTCACCTCGACCCAAGCTTCTGTCTTCCTTATCTTGTTTTTGTAATCTTCTCGAGGGATCCCACAAGCAGGGCCGTCTTTCAATCTCGGAGATCAGCAGCTCCGTTGTGATAAGCTAATTTAGCCCTAACCCTGAAATTTGAATGCAGATGTTTGTTGTACAGAGGTATACAGAATTAATATGTAAGACACTTACATTTTCAATATACATTAATTGAAAGCTCATAAGATGGAAAATATAGTGCATACCAGCTTTTCCAATGATGCAGACAAAGTGGTCGCGTGCCCTTCCTCCCAGTGTTGACAGACAACTATTCCTCGCCGCACGCGGCAAACACCGCATGTGTGACGGCGCCCATAGCAACACATGACCACCGAAACTGCTGTGCGGCATTTCTGCCGCTGCGGTCTTGCTGGCAGTCCGGCAGGGTGCGACTGCCGGAGCGGCAAGACTGCCGCTCCGGCCTTGTGTGAACGCACCCATAGGAGTCAATGTAAAGCTAAACCGTCCGGCATGTGCCGGAGCGGCAAAAACCGCTCGTGTGAAAGGGGCCTAATAAAACAGTGAGACAGATCGCCATGCGCAGGTCATCGCTAGATGTGTAAAAAAAGGGGGGCTCCCCGGGCCAAGCCACGGGGCTCGTTAGAGTCGAAAGACTATAGGCTGTCATGGCACACGAAATTGCCGCGGCTTAGATATAGTAAACAACAGCCAATGAGCGGCGCGGAGACCGTCACTCAAGCAATGACGCCAACTTCACGAGTTCACCCCTTGATGAAAATTTCCGCCAGCTCTTGTGGAACAGTGTATTCAAAGGAAAGAATCCGGCCTGAGCGGGCTCGAACCGCAGCCCTGTCAGGCCGTGAAGCCTGGCAGTGCAACGCTCTAACCAGTTTCGCCACGGAGTAGAGTATGTGTGTGTGTGTGTGTGTGTGTGTGTGTGTGTGTTCTGGTACTACTTATCGAAGAAGGTGTCCAACTCTTGCGCCCTCCGCCCGTGGGTCACGGGTGGAGTGGCGTACCCAGGGGTGGTCGGTGCTGCTCAGAGCGTTCAGGTCTGCGCGTACAGGAGTGTCAAGCCACAAGTTCACCAACTTCAGCATTTTAAGGAAAAGCTTTTGGCTGAATCCTGCGAAACACCGTTGAGGCATTAGAAAAGCGGAAGGGAGGCTGGTCGGGTCCATAATCCGGAACTTCTTGCAGAACTCTAAGTTTTCCCAGTCCCTGAGTGTGGCTGGCTTTCGGCGCCGTCAGAGCAAGGAGGCTAACGAGGCAGCAGGACTTCTTAAGCGGCAGACTCCACGCAACATGAAGTCCAGTAAGACGAGGGAGGCTGGAAAGGAGGATATTCCAGCCAGCAGTAGAATTAGATAAAAATTTAGATGCAGAACAATGACGTTTGCAATAGTAGCTGCTCCTGATGTGTTTGTTGGTGTTACTATTTTGGTTGTTTTCTTGTGATTATTTTGTTTTATGTAAGTCTTTTCTTGTGTTTGGCTTCTTGTTTGGTAAAGGAAAATTTTCCAGTAGCAGTTTTGTTGTCTACACAATCCAGCCATTGCTCAGTGAGTGACGTGACGCATTCTTGCTGCTGGGCTCGCCATTGTAAGCTAATTTTTGCTGATCTATATCCGTCATAATGCAAAATGAATTTTCGTTTGTGAATATTTCTTTAGTTGTTGCAAGCAACACGTGGAGGGGATCCATAGGCGACGAAAACACCAGGCAGCCCATGACACACAAAGTCCGCGGAGAAGAGACAGGCTGTTGGGGAGCACGCACTCGCCAGCAGCACCAGGAGGGAGTCCAGAGGCGGGGAAAAATCTGGGTCCTTCATGAGAGTCCAGTTGAGTCCGTGAGGGAATCTTTGCAGCAGATTCCCCATTGTTCTCTCTCTCTCTCTCTCTCTCTCTCTCTCTCTCTCTCTCTCTCGCACGTTGTAGTGCGAGAATGGAATAAGCTCCCACCATCAGTGGTCCAGTGTAACACGATTGACTCCTTTAAAACCAAGCTCGACCGTCACTTCCTTGAATTTAATATTAACTAGAGTAGAAAAGCAACGTTTTGGAGCCATCTGATTAATGTAAAATCACTTAGGTTTAAGGACAGACCACCTAGTCTGGACCATGGGGTCTGTGTGGTCTGATTTTCTATGTAATTCTATATGTAATTCTCTCTCTTTTTTGTCTATCCTTGTGAGGTTCTTTGTCTTATTTTTCAAAACCAGTATATCACGCGTTTCACTTATTCCTTGTATATGCGTTGTCAGAAAAGCATGTCCGCCGTCCAGTTCACACCCAGCCGACGCATATAATCCTCTGAGACGAGAAAAGCCGGAGCGACACATACTCCGGCCAGCAGCACTCGGAGGGCGTCCAGTGGTGACGAATAGAAGCACCGTCCTTTTAGCTGCCTTCCCTCAGCGGACTAATGCACGGCTGTTAGCAGCTGGCCGCCCGGTGATCCCTCATCGCTCAAAATTTATAGGTGAAAAGCCCGGGATTTTGTAGTTACGATCGGAGAGGCTGACGGCAAGGCTCAATTTCCGGTGCCTCTTGGACACAACCCGGCGGCGCCAGCCTCACGGGGGCACTTTACTGATGGCACAGGGCGGACACCTGTGATACGTTTTTTCCTTTACAAATTGGGGACGCCTGAAATTCCAGCTGAAAATTTGTCAGTTGCGACGCTCCGTAGCTTACCAGTGTACAGCGTCAACTTCCATTTATGTTTTTTTTTCTTATTTGACTCAATACTTTAAGTAAAATAAGCAAAGAACAAAAAAAAAGATCTTTACAAGCACATGGAAAAGACAACATAAAACAGTTTTAGGGTATATATATTTTTTACATTCACATATATCATACTTATATTTATATTACGTTTGCCCTATAGCACAGGTAAGCTTTCATGATGGGGCCTAGTGATCGGCCCCAGCCCGATAGTGGCGCAGGCAAGTGTTTTTATAGTGGCGTCATTCCTGCTTGGCTTATGCTGTCCCCCCGGAACTCTTTAGAGACTCTCTCTCTCTCTCTCTCTCTCTCTCTCTCTCTCTCTCTCTCTCTCTCTCTCTCTCCTCTCTCTCTCTCTCTCTCTCTCTCTCTCTCTCTCTCTCTCTCTCTCTCTCTCTCTCTCTCTCTCTCTCTCTCTCTCTCTCTCTCTCTCTCTCTCTCTCTCTCTCTCTCTCTCTCTCTCTCTCTCTCTCTCTCTCTCTCTCTCTCTCTCTCTCTCTCTCTCTCGTATTTTGTGGTGTCACAGCAGAGCTTCATTTTCTTTTGCCTTTTTTCCCATTTTTCCCGTTTTTCTAAACTGGTCTTACGCGTTTTTCTTATAAATTCTTTTTATTGGAATAGATTTTCTGTATACTTTTGCAGTTTCGATATAATCGCGCCCAAAAATATGGACATGATTTTTCAATGACAAAATTGCCCAGTATGTCTGAGAGAGAGAGAGAGAGAGAGAGAGAGAGAGAGAGAGAGAGAGAGAGAGAGAGAGAGAGAGAGAGAGAGAGAGAGAGAGAGAGAGAGAGAGAGAGAGAGAGAGAGAGAGAGAGAGAGAGAGAGAGAGAATGTAAGAAGTATGTAGAAACGGAAATCATTATACAAAGTAGCAGACAAAGTACGAATCCCCTTAGAAGAGAGGAAAAACTCTGCCTAACTTTTCAACACACTCTACTCTCCCATCTTCCACACCCAGGCTGGCGGGAACAGACGGACTGGCGCGTGGAGCAGCCTGACGCCACGGGGCGCCGCGGGCCCCACCTCCTACCGGACCTTCCCTCCAGCGTGGACGTCACCGTGGGGAGGCTCGCCACACTGCCCTGCCGCGTCGCCAATCTCAAGGGGAGATCGGTGAGTCTTGTAGCCTGTCGTGAGTGTGTCTGTGCTCGAACCTTTTATTGGTTAGTTTGTGTTAAACCTCAAGGGGAGATCGTCGAGTCCTGTAGCTTATCGTGAGTACGTCTGTGCTGGAATTCGTTAATAGTGTGATCACTGAGCTCTGCAGCTTGTCGTGAGTGTGTCTGTGGTGGAACCTTTTACTATATAGTTAGTGGGGAATGGTGAGTTATGTACCATGTCTTGAGTGTATCTCTGGTGGAATCTTTAATTAGTTATCTAAGTTTGCTTTAAACTTGATGGGAGATCGGTGATTCCTGTAGCATGACTTGAGTGTGTCTATGCTGAAATATTTTACTATTTAGTGTGCTTTAATTTTAAACTTGAAGAGACGGGTGAGACCTGTAGTGTTCTAAATTTGTGAGTTGGAATCTTTCATTAGTTGGTTACTTCCTCAAGGGAAGATTAATAGGTCTTGCAGTTTTTCTTGTGTATGTCTGGGTGTTGGATTATCTTACTAGTTCAAGTGATTGAACTTTGAATCTGTCGATTAAAATGAGAGAGGCACTTTAACCTCAAAAGGGAACTTAGTAAGTCTTGTAGCTTGTCTTTGTGGACCTGTGTGTTGAATTCCTAAAATAATTATTTGACTTTGAAACGATCAATTAAGGGGCTTATTTTTTGGCATATGTTTCCCATGAAGAAATTTTACTTCTTGAGAACGTATTATTTTTTTTGTTTTATATTGCCCCTTGTGCTGCTCTCTCTTACCAGAAAAAGATACCAGATTGTGGTGGCCCGAAGATGCAACGTGAAGGAGTTTCATAAAGCACCGCGTCCAGTACAGGGGCAGCTCCTTCCAGCACGGCCACGCCACAGGAGTGACCCGCCTTGTTCTCCAGCAGTGTGTGTGCGGCTAAACGGCAACGATCACCATCCTTTCACCACAACAGACAGGACTGGCCTCTACACGCCGAAGGCTACCTAGAAAGTAGTTTAAATTGGGGTTACATACGCACGAGACTTCTGTGACGTGGTCGTGCTGGAAGGTGGTGCCTCGGGCGGCATAGCTGGGCACGATAACAGAAAACCTTATTCCCGATAACCGATAACTGATAATGGAAAACCTTATCGGTGATAACCGATATTCGTTAACTGGAAACACAAATATAGGCGATAACTGATAACCGATACCCGATATTAATCCACAATTCCGATACTAGCTAGCGATAAGTCCGATAGGCGAAAACGATACTATATTGATATTTCAAATAAAAAAAACATAGCTGAATTAAAATTTTCATTATCTGCATTTTAGAAAACTTACAAAACCTGAAAACCACACGTTGACACGTACATATGGACGGTAATACTAGAAACGCCTGAACCGGTGTTGTGTTACTTGGCATCTCCGCCGTCAAAAGCTGGCGCTTTTGTATACAAACACTGGTCTCTCGTGAACTGCGCATGCTCAGACCAGCAAGCGTAGACCTGTACAGTCTCACAAAGCTTTTTAACCGTAATTAAGAGTTGCTGGAAGGCTGAATCAGACATACAGTACCATTACCACCATCTCCACTGATTATAGAACGACTCTCTGTACGAGTTGCATTTATATGTACAGAGTGTCGTTCTAGAAACATCGAGGATGGTGGTACTGTATGTATGATTCAGCCTTACAGCAACTCTTAATGTGTTAAAAAGCTTTGTGAGACTGTATAGGGCTACGCTTACTGGTCTGAAGATGCACAGTTCACGAGAGACCATGCAGTGTTTGTAAACAAAAACGCCAGCTTTTGATGATGGGACACCAAATAACACAACACCGGGTGGCTTCAATACCATGGCATGCTCACAAACGAATATGGAATATCAAATTTGAGGCAGTGAATAATTATTTTTTGGGCAAAGTTAAATGATTTTTCTCTTTGATATATTGATTTTTGAGTAACATAAAAAAAATAATCTAGTGTTTTAATGTTGATGATCTAAGTATGAAATCTCTTCACCGAAGATATTTCATACCCCGAAGTTTTTTCGTACAACACCGGGCGCCCGGGCCACGCATGCGCAGTAGGGAGTAGACAACGTTTTTTTTTTCTGAGAGGCGGAAAAAAGTAGTGATTATCGCTAGTTTGGTTACAAAAGTAACGAAGATACCGATATATATTTAAATAAGTAGCGGATGGCCGATAACCCGATTTTGTTATCAGCGATAAAGTATCGCGATAACTTATCGCGATAACGCCCAGCTCCAGCAGGCCCCTGGAGCCAGTGCTTCATGAAACCGCTTCACATTGCAGCCTCGGGACACCACACTACTCGCTCCCCCCCCCCTCACGGTTTGTTTCACAGGATCTTCACTTTTTTTCTTATAATTTTCATATTAAATTCCTCGTGTGCGTGTGTGTGTGTGTGTGTGTGTGTGTGTGTGTGTGTGTTGTATGGTATTTCAGTAGTTATGAAGGATTAAGGCAAACTTTGTATACTCGTACCAGTGATGACGAAACTTTGATAATTACTCTTGCCCAATTAGTTGCGCCTCTTACGTGATGCTATAAGTCTGGTAATATGCGAAAGATGAAAGACGTTAAGGGTATGAAATTAATATGACTTCGATACTCCTACTCCGACTACTGCTATCACAACTACTGATAATGAAGACAACACCACCGAAGAAACACAACACCCACCACAACCCACCCAGCTATACGTCCCTCCCCTCCACACCCGCACAGCCAGGTGGTGGGGTGAATTGGCGAGTCGGCAAAGACAGCAAAGTTACGTTCGCTCTATAAGGGTGTCATAGGGGCTCCACGGGGCTTTATTATCAGCCTAGCGGTCCCACGAGGAGAGTGGTGGAAGCGTCTGCTAGTTATGAGTCCTGCGGGAGGTGTGTGTGTGTGTGTGTGTGTGTGTGTGCGCTTGTCAGGGTGTTGTGGGAGGAGAAGGGGTGTGAATGGGGGAAGATGGGGAAGGGGGTGAGTTATGGTAAGGGGAAGGGAAGGGTTGGGGAGGGCAGTAAGAGGTGGGGATGAGGAGAAGGAAGAGGAGGTGCAAGGGAGTAAGTTATGGTAAGGGAGGGAGGGAAGAAGCGGTCCAGAGGGTCATATATTGTCAGAGGACGGGATGGAAGGGAAAACAAGGGTCAGAGATGGAAGAGAGAGGAAAGGGAGTTGTCAAAAGTAGGGAGTATAGATGCAAGAATGTGGTGGAAGAGAGAGATGATTTTGTAGGTATGTTCTTGAGAGGTTTTGAGTTGGTATTGAGAGTAAAAACGAGAATGTGACAAATTGGGAGCAAGGGGAAATGGGAAGTACTTTTACATATAGGTGTTTAGGGAAATGTAGAGAGGTTGTGGGTATGCAATGGATGAAAGGGAAATGATGAGCGTCTTCAGTTACAGTAAAGCGTTGGGAGAATACAGTGGCAAAGAATATGGTCCTGGAAGAGCAAATAAAGAGGGGATGGAGGGTAAGAAGATGAGCAAAAGGGGGAGAACAGAACAGTGATGATTTAGTTAGAACGTATTGAAATATTACTGATCATAGAAGAGCAAGTAGAGAGGAGATGGAAGTAAAGAATATAACCAAGAGATGAGAAGGAAACATAGATGGTTGTGTTATATCAGAACGTGTGATGGTTGTGTTATATCAGAACGTGTGATGGTTGTGTTATATCAGAACGTAGAAGGAAAAGGGGCCAAAAATAAGAGAACTGAAAGACCCAAGTAGAGAGGAAAGGAAGGTTAAGCTTAAAGGATGAGAAGTGAATAGAAATGGTTGTTACATTAGAGCGTAGAAGGGAAGGAGGCAACGGATATAATTACTGGTAAACCCAAGTAAGGAGGAGATGGCCAGCTACGAGAGATAGGTCAAGGATGGGAAGGAGAATAGAGATGGTAGAATTTTCTTATATTGCCTACGAATTAATCTTTTTACCAGTGAGGTCAGTCGTTGGTTGGCATTCAGAGCTTAGGGAGGAAAGATGGAAGTAAGTTAGGGAGATAAATGGGGAAGGAAAAGGGGGATGGGAATAGGGTCTGGGAAAGGTCGCTGGTGGCCAAGAGGGAGGGGGGGGGGGGCAGGGGAGGAACGGGAAGAGATGTGTGTAATAAGAGAAGGGAGGGAGGGGGGTATAGGTGATAGTGGACAGAGAGAGAGAGAGAGAGAGAGAGAGAGAGAGAGAGAGAGAGAGAGAGAGAGAGAGAGAGAGAGAGAGAGAGAGAGGGGGGGGGGTCCCTAATGGCGTCTTACAGAAGGACTCGTCTCACTCGGAGCTCTGTCGTTATTAACACTTCCAACCGGCCAGCCACGCACACTCCCCCCCCCCCAGTACCCTCCCCTCCTCCCCACTCCGCTCCCCACTCCGCCCCCCACTCCACCTCTCCATATCGCCACCCCCCCCCCCCCAGCACCCTCCCCTTCTCCACTCCGCTCCCCACTCCTCTCCCCACTCTACCTCTCCATATCGCCACACACACTCCCCTCCCCCCAGTACTCTCCCCTCCTCCCCACTCCGCTCCCCACTCCACCTCTTCATATCCCCACCCCTTTCAACCCTTTTGCCTCTCCTTCCGCCCTCCCCTTCCGTACCTCCACTTCGTCCTCCCCTTTTGCCTCTCACTATGTTCTCCCCTTCAAACCTCCCCTTCTCCCCACTCCGGTTCATTCCTATTTCGCACTCGCTCCTCTCCCTTCTCCCCAGTTCGCCTTCCCTTTCTACTCCTTACTCTGTTCTCCCCTTCTTCTCCCCATTCCCCCCTCCCCTTTTGCCTTCCACTCATTTCTCCCCACCTGCTTCCCACTCCGCCATTCTTCTCAGCTCCCCACTTCGACTCCCCTTCGCCTGGCCTTTTGAACGCCTCTTCTGCCTTGCTTCTTTCTCCCTTTACGCCCCTTAACTATGGCTTCAACTTTATTCCTCTTCTCCCCTTACTCTCCCTCTTGCTTCCCTTTCCCCTTTGTCCCTCCTTTCCCTCCCTACTCTGACCCGTAACTGCGGCGCTCTCGGTTAATTTTCCTCTGTGAGCCGCGCGATGTCACAGCCCTGGTGTTGCCGAAGTGTTTTGAGGCTGATGAAGACGAAGGGGCGGAGAGCAACGACCAGCTCGCCCCATCCCTGTCAGTTATGTCTCTGTCTCTATCTGTGTTTGTATGTTTGCTGGTTTCTCCGTCTGTCTGTCTCTCCTGCATGTCTGTCTGGCCGTCTTGTTTTCTCCGTTCATTCCGTCTCCGTCTGGCTGTTCTGTCTCCTCCACGAGTCAATGTATTTTTCTTCTGTCAGTTTGCTTGTCGGGTTTTATGTTTTGCGCAGCCATTCCTCAGTCTTTATCCCTTTCTGTCTACTTTCGATGAGTTATCCCTTCATCTATCCATCTATCTTTCTCTCCCGCCATTTCTTATTCATTCATCAGGTCTATTTGATTGTCTGGCAGCCTACCTCCCCCTTTTGTTTATCGGTAGACTGATATGTTTTCAATTTTTTTTTTACATTTTTACAGTTGGATAGATATTTTTGAAGCAGTGGACTGTAAAAAGAAAAAAAATCCCGATTTTATGGAAAAAGTATCGATGGATGTGACGCGAAGATTTATATCTGCTATAAATCTAAAGATGGCTGCCCGGGGAGCAGTCCATAATATTTACCAGATAAAGAAAATGCCGATGTGTAGAACTCAATGTTGTTGTTGGGGCGTTTTATTGCTTCAGTTGCTGACGGGTAAGTTTCGATGCAGAGGGTATTGGAGGATGAGTTAAGTTTTAACTCTCCACCTGGGACTCTACTGCCTCCAGTCCTATTGATGAGGAGGTGAGGTAAAGAAAGAAAAAAATAGCCCTCAACTCTCCCATCGCCGAGGCAAAGAAGAACCTTACCCTCGCTTTTCCTACTCCAATAGCTATACGAAGACAAAACAGTAACATATAACCCTCGACTTTTCTGCTTACCAACCGCATCGGTCATACTGACGAGGACATGAGGCATTCTGAAACAGCCTCGATCTCCAATATAATACGTTCAGAGTCATAGCGATGAACTGAGGCAAACAAAAACGCCCTAATATTAGATTTTATTAAAGTCACAGTCCTATGAAAGGGGAGGCGAGGCAAACAAAACAGGCCTAACCTTCGATTCTACTTCGTCCTCACCTTTAGCTCTATAAGTTGAGGCAAACAAAAAAGACCTGACCTCCCATGTTATTACGTTCACGCAAGTGTGTCAATGGGATAGTGAAACAAAAGAGTTCAACCTCGATTCAAACACCCGAGACTTTCTTACGATCACAGACTCTTATCAATGAAACTATTCCATGACCTCGCCAAGTGTTGAAACAAAACACCTTTCAGTATTTTCGGCGTTCAAGCCCAAACATTTGATAAGACTTTCGTAGCGGTCTGGGGCATTTTCATAGATAGTTTTATAACCCTGGTGGTGATCTGACCATCCTTCTGTACCATCAACGTGAAAAAAACTCATTGGAACTCGACTGATCTCCTTTTCGGCCTTTGGAAATAGTTATTGTGGGAGCCGAAAGTGTCTTGGCCGTAATGTCGGAGAGATAGGCGATGCCACGTTATCCATATTTTACGGGTACGCCTCGACCCGCAGCAAGGGTTGGAAGGTCTTGGTAATATTGGCTTATAGTGCAGAGAACGGTTATGATCACTATTTATATTCACATTACAGGAAGGCTTTCGTCCCCCCCTTCATTCTTTATTCCGGGATATCTATAGGTTATTGCGGCCCGCTATCGACATGGGTGGGTGTACTATAGATTCATAATGGAGTGCCCTAGAGATGGAAAAGGAAAAGAGAGTTGATAGAAGGATGAGGAAGTAAGGGAAAGTGTGAGGAGAAGGGAGAGGTCCTTTGACGTTTAATCTTAGGATGTCTAGAGTAATGTAGGTACAAGGATTATAAATGAGTACCTGGAAGCGTTTTAAACCGTAACACAAATACAGAGAAGCGTCGCAGGGAGAATGAACCATAAGATCTAAAGAAAGAAATGAGATGACTTACAATATCCCTCGCCAACACATTTCCAGACTTAAATCGACTTGCTGGTCAACTTTATTGCTGCGCCTCTCTGGGGAATCGCTACTGATAACATTTTATTTTTAGATTTTGCTGTCGGCTGAAGAAAATCGATTTAACTTTTCGTGATCTCTCCGCCTTGATAAAACGGAGAACTAGGCCTGCGAGATGACCCCCGATAGACAGACAGACAGATAGACAGACAAATAGATAAATATAGATAGGGAGAGACAGAGAAAGACAGAAAGATAAAAAAAGATAAAGGAAAGGGGAAGTAGTGCTCTAGCCGCCCTCTGTCGTCCCCTGAGTGAAGTGTGCGTCAGTATGAAGAGACGTGGTGTGGCGTGGAGAGGTGCTGAGGGCGAGGGAGAGTTGGCGTCAGCTGAGGCAACACAACACGCCAGCAACACAACACCACACCCTTACAACACGCCGTAATGAAGCCGTGTGGAGCCAGCCGCGCCCAGCCTGGCGTCCTATAACAAACCTTGCCTATAGCCCCCCGCCGCCGCCTGTACAACATTTATTGTGTCCACTCCGGCCGTGCCCCGTCCTTCCCTCATCCCTCACGCCAGCCACCGCCTCCCCTCCTCCGTCCCTCAGTCTTTTGCCCTCCCCTCGGTCACTGTCCTATTTTTCTTTGGGTTCAAGAGACTCATGCTCAAAACTTTTCTTCTTGTGACAAGTCCAGTAGAACCAATATATATATATATATATATATATATATATATATATATATATATATATATATATATATATATATATATATATATATATATATATATATATATTTATATATAGTTATAGAGAGAGAGAGAGAGAGAGAGAGAGAGAGAGAGAGAGAGAGAGAGAGAGAGAGAGAGAGAGAGAGAGAGAGAGAGAGAGAGAGAGAGAGAGAGAGAGAGAGAATGAATAGAGAAAGAAACTAAAAGCATATGTATATACGAAAAAGAGCAAAAAATATTTTTATTTATTGAAGATTGTCTCCATTATCTCCTAATGTGACCTACCATAGACTATGGACCTACCTAAATTTTTGTTGGCTTGTCAGAAATTTTCTTATGTGTGTTGTATGTCGTTAATGTTCAGTAATGGGTGTGGCTCTCTGGCAGGGATGGGTTCCTTTCTCCACAAATGGGATCAAATTTGGTGCCTGTATTTTTTTGTCAGTTTTCTGGTGTATGGCGTTTTTGTTTTCCTATGTCAGGTCCCCAAATGAAACCCAACCAATTTTTTGTTCAACTATAGGCTCGAAAAGGTGGATGCTATGTGTGGTCCATTTATTTGATTTAAATCGGATTTTTTTTAATTAAATCGATTTTTTAATTAAATGGTTTTTTTTCTTTAATCCTTGCTTGTTTTCACTGAATATTTGTTTCAGTCTTATGAGACCGTTTTCTCATCGGGTAGGCGGTGGCTGAATGGATAGCGTGACGGCGCCGCGTTCAGGATGACGCGAGTTCAATCCCCGCCCGGTGCCACCAAGCTGGGATTTTTCAGCTGTCGCCGAGTGGCTTAAAACTACCCACATGCTGTCCAGAAGACCACCTAGCAATCCGGACCCTAGATTCTAGGATTAAAGATGAGCTCCGGGAGGGGAGCATGAGCCAATGCAAGATGGCGCCACTATAAACACTCGCCTGCGCCAGAACGGGCTGGGCCGACCATCAGGCCCCACCGGGAAGAAGCCTTGGACCGACCATCAGGCCCCACCGGGAAGAAGCCTTGGGCCGACCATCAGGATTCACCGGGAAGAAGCCTTGGGCCGACCATCAGGCCCCACCGGGAAGAAGCCTTGGGCCGACCATCAGGATCCACCGGGAAGAAGCCTTGGGCCGACCATCAGGATTCACCGGGAAGAAGCCTTGGGCCGACCATCAGGCCCCACCGGGAAGAAGCCTTGGGCCGACCATCAGTATCCACCGGGAAGAAGCCTTGGGCCGACCATCAGGATCCACCGGGAAGAAGCCTTGGGCCGACCATCAGGATCCACCGGGAAGAAGCCTTGGGCCGACCATCAGGATCCCCCGGAAGAAGACTTGGGGCGACCATCAGGATCCACCGGGAAGAAGCCTTGGGCCGACCATCAGGAACCACCGGGAAGAAGCCTTGGGCCGACCATCAGGAACCACCGGAAGAAGCCTTGGGCCTACCATCAGGATTCACTGGAAGAAGCCTTGGGCAGACCATCAGGCCCCACCGGGAAGAAGCCTTGGGCCGACCATCAGGATTCACCGGGAAGAAGCCTTGGGCCGACCATCAGGCCCCACCGGGAAGAAGCCTTGG
>NC_066509.1:15831928-15861928 GCF_024679095.1 Eriocheir sinensis
CTTGCACTACCTGTAGTGGTTCGCCACCCATGTGGTATGTGTGGTTTCTGTTTTTGGACTCGATATGCATTACATTACACTTGGTAGTGTTGAAGGACATCTGCCACTTTTCTGACCACTAAGTGATCGGTCAAGATCTCTCTGGATAATTTCCCAGTCTGCTGTCGTGAGGGCCTTCCCAGCCACCTTTGTGTCGTCGGCAAATTTTGAAAGAGTGGATTTTAATCCTAGTTCTAGGTCGTTGATTTATATAATGAAGAGTATGGGTCCCAGCACTGACCCCTGTGGCACTCCACTTGTGACCGGGAGCCATTTGGAGGCCTGTCCGTTGAGTACAACTTTCTGTTTACTTCCAGTGAGCCAGTCTTTTATCCACGCTGTCAGATTGTCGCCTAACCCCGCCGACCTAAGTTTCTTGACGAGTCTTTCATGTGGCACGTCTTTGTCAAAGGCTTTTTGAAAGTCTAGATATATAATATCACTGGGGATATGATTATCCCAGTTTTCATAGATACCTTGGAAGAAGTCCAGTAAGTTGGTTAAGCATGAGCGCTTATTCCTGAAACCGTGCTGAGCATCGGAAATGATGTTGTTGTCTTCAAGAAACTTAACGAGTTTGTCTCTGATGATCTTCTCGAGAATTTTTCCCGCCACTGAGGTCAAGCTGATTGGTCTGTAGTTTAAGGCCACGCTTTTGTCTCCCTTTTTGTAGATCGGTGTTACGTTCGCTTGCTTCCAGTCTTCGGGAACTTTGTTTTGTTGTAGTGTCAGATTATAGATGGCGGTGAGTGGCTTGAGGATTTGCTGCTTGAGTTCCTTGAGCAGCCTGGGTGACAAGTCGTCGGGTCCGGTTGACTTATTTGTCTCGAGTTTATCTAGATACTTTTGCACGTCCCGTTCGTCAATTGTGCCAATTTCTAGGGGCGTGATCCCCCTCGGTGGGGTAGGGCTCTCGGGTACGGACTGGGTGTTCTCGACCGTGAACACAGACGCGAAGTTTTTGTTCAGAATTTCGACCATTTGTCTGCTGTCCTGGGTTAGTACGTCACTTTCATCTTTTAGGGGACCGATATTGCTTTTTGTCTTCTTTTTGGTTCTTATATACAGGAAATCCCCGATATACGAAAGCTCGATGTACGAAAATTCGGATATACGAAAGTGAAAAATATAGGACAATTTTCGGTTCACGAAAGACATGCTTCGCATATACGAAAAGTACGACAGTTTCCGCGCCCACTGTTTCGTACCCGATGTCTATATCGGTCGCCGCGCGCCGTCAACAGCCTCACGCACACTCGCAGTGATTAGGCAGCAAGTGTCCATGTCCAGTCCCCTCCACTTCAACGCTCATCACTTAGCGTTGCCAGTTTGTGAACCCCTTGCTTCGACTCGAACAGTGTTGCCAAATTAGCGGTTTTCCCGCTAAATCTAGAGGTTTTGTTTGAAATCTAGCGGGAAAAATCTTAAAATTGACAGGAGTAACTGGCGGATTTTTAACTCCAATCTAGCGGCAAATTTTTATGGTTTCACCTATAATCTGGCGGATTTTCATGCCATACTAGCTGATTTGTAAATTTTGAGTTGGCAACACTGGACTCGAATCCGAAACACATCCCAGCCAGCGTGAGGAAACGTGAGGGTGATGGAGGGGTTGGGGGGGGGCTTGGAGTGGTGCGGTGGTGTACTGTTTGGCACGTGTTTCGGGCACGAGAGTCGAAACTGGCCTTTCACAGCTTGGGAAGTAAACATTGGCAATGTTAAGTGATGAGTTGTAGTGACGAGTTAGAGGGGATTGTCCTAACATATGTAATGCATTTCTATAACAGTAAAGGAACAGGAAATGGTAATTGTTTTTAATTATTTATGAGCCTTGCGTTTCATTGTATTGTGAGTAGTAAATTGCTTTTAAGCATAGTTATATTTAACTTTTTTTTCTTTTTTTTTTTTTTTTTGCTGGCGCTGGTCCCTAACCCCCCTATTTATTAACAATCCTATGGGGGAAATGGCTTCGATATACGAAAAATCGATAAACGAAAGGTTTTTTCAGTCCCTAACCCTTTCGTATATAGGGGATTTCCTGTACGTGAAAAACTTTTTCGGGTTGGACTTGGTTTCGCGCGCAATTTGCTTTTCATAGTCCCGTTTACGTTGTCGAATGAGTGTTCTGCAAGCTCTGAGGCTTTGATGGTACTGTTCGCGTGCCTCCTTAGTGTTGTTTTCCTTTAGCAAGTTGTATTTTCTCTTCTTTAAATTTATTGCCCGTCGAACTTGGGTAGTAATCCATGGTGGGCTTATGGCATTATTTGTTCTCCTAGTCTTCATGGGAACAGTTGTTCCAAAATTCGCGGCGTAATGATAAGGCTGGGGCAAGTGTCCGTTCCATAGTATAGGGTTCATTGCCTTTGTGCACTACTTTACATTTGTCTACGTTGAAACACATTTGCCACTTGTCTCTCCAGTCGGCAAGTCTTATTAAATCTGATTGAGTATTTTTGCAATTTTTACTGTTCGTTACTGTACCTCCTAATTTGGTGTCGTCGGCGAATTTGGCTGCTTTTGATGGGATATCAGTCCCTAAATCGTTCACGTAAATTATTAATAGTGTTGGCCCCAGGACCGATCCTTGCGGCACGCCACTGGTTACTGGTTGTCAATCGGATGCTTCACCATTGAGAACTACACGCTGTTGTCTATCTGTGAGCCAGTCATGAATTCACGCGCACAGATGGTCACTTATACTGTCGGAACGCAGTTTTGAAATAAGCCTAAGGTGGGGAACTTTATCAAACGCTTTCTGAAAGTCGAGGTAAATTATGTCATATGGGGCTCGGGCGTCCCAGCTTGAGTAAACGTCATTGAAGAAAGTTTATAAGTTAGTAAGGCAAGATCGGTAACTACGAAATCCGTGCTGATTATCAGTTATCAAATCATTTGTTTCGAGGAGAGTGATCACTTTATCCCTGATTATTTTTTCGAGTAGTTTCATTAATAATGTTATGCCACCCCCCACCACACAGCATCCACGGGCAGGTAGGCGGCGTGATCCCCAGAACAACTACACGGGCACCGGTCACTGACAACGGCCCACACAGAACACCGAGAGAAGTAGGCACGAGGCAGGGCACAAAGGATACACGTTCAACACTAATTTCTAGTTTAATAACAGGTTCCTCACACAGAACTGCAACTCTCAAGGGCACAGAACAGTTAATCAGGCACACAGAGGCACGACAGACTCGCACACAGCTCACGAACGGGGCATTCAGCTGAACCCCCGCCAGCCCAGATACGCGTCTTACTCACACTCGCTTCCGCTCAACTGCCCCGCCCCTTCAGCCCTCTCGCCAGGGTTGCCATCCCCGCAACAGAGAATTATCGTGCAGGGTACTCAAAATTATGGTATTTACACCCAAATTATCGTACAGCCGGGAGAGAAAGGGAAATATATATATATATATATATATATATATATATATATATATATATATAGATATATATATATATATATATATATATATATATATATATATATATATATAGATATATATATATATATATATATATATATATATATATATATATATATATATATATATATATATATATATATTTTTTTATTTATTTATTTATTTATTTATTTATTTATTTTTTACAGCTAAGGAGACAGCTCAAGGGCGCAAAGAAAAATAAAAAAGGCCCGGTAATCACTGCTCCCGAACAGGGGTTAAAGGAGAGTCCAAAATCAGAGGTCAATTTCGGGAGGAGAGGTGTCCTGAATACCCTCCTCTTGAAAGAGTTCAAGTCGTAGGAAGGAGGAAATACAGATGAAGGAAGATTGTTCCAGCGTTTACCAGCGTGAGGGATGAAAGAGTGAAGATGCTGGTTAACTCTTGCATAGGGGGTTTGGACAGTATAGGGATGAGCATGAGTAGAAAGTCGTGTGCAGCGGGGCCGCGGGAGGAGGGGAGGCATGCAGTTAGCAAGTTCAGAAGAGCAGTGAGCATGAAAATATCGATAGAAGGTAGAAAGAGAGGCAACATGGCGGCGGAATTTGAGAGGTAGAAGACTATCAGTATGAGGAGGAGAGCTGATGAGACGAAGAGCCTTTGATTCCACTCTGTCAAGGAGAGCTGTGTGAGTGGACCTCCCCCACATATGCGATGCATACTCCATACGAGGGCGGACAAGGCCCCTGTAAATGGACAGCAACTGTGTGGGGGAGAAGAACTGGCGGAGACGGTACAGAACGCCCAGCCTCGAGGAAGCTGATTTAGTAAGAGATGAGATATGAAGTTTCCTGTTGAGATTTTGAGTTAAGGATAGACCGAGGATGTTTAGTGTTGAGGAAGGTGATAGCTGGGTGTTGTCAAAGAATAGGGGATAGTTGTTTGGAAGATTGTGTCGAGTGGATAGGTGGAGAAACTGTGTTTTTGAGGCGTTGAAGGACACCAGGTTCTTCTTGCCCCAATCGGAAATAATAGTAAGGTCTGAGGCTAAGCGTTCTGCAGCCTCCAGCCTTGAGTCGTTAAGTTCCTGAAGGGTGGGTCTTCTATTAAAAGAAGTTGAGTAATGCAGAGTGGAATCATCGGCGTAGGAATGGATAGGACAGTTCGTTTTGGAAAGAAGATCATCAATGAACAACAGAAAAAGAGTGGGAGATAGGACAGAACCCTGTGGGACACCACTGTTAATAGATTTAGGGGAAGAACAGTGACCGCCTACCACGGCAGAAATAGAACGGTCAGAAAGGAAACTGGAGATAAAGGTACAGAGAGAAGGATAGAAACCGTAGGAGGGTAGTTTAGAAAGCAAAGATTTGTGCCAGACCCCATCAAAAGCTTTTGATATGTCCAGCGCAATAGCAAAAGTTTCACCGAAACGGCTAAGAGAGGATGACCGAGAGTCAGTTAAGAAGGCTAGGAGATCACCAGTAGAACGCCCCTTGCGGAACCCATACTGGCGATCAGATAGAAGGTCAGAAGTGGAAAGGTGATTTTGAATCTTCCGGTTAAGGATTGATTCAAAAGCTTTAGATAGACAAGAAAGTAAAGCTATAGGACGGTAGTTTGAGGGATTGGAGCGGTCACCCTTCTTAGGCACAGGCTGTATGAAGGCATACTTCCAGCAAGAAGGAAAGGTAGATGTTGACAGGCAGAGGCGAAAGAGTTTGACCAGGCAGGGTGACAGCACGGAGGCACAGTTTTTAAGGACAATAAGAGGCACTCCATCAGGTCCATAAGCCGTCTGAGGATTGAGGCCAGAGAGGGCATAGAAAACATCATTTTGAAGAATCTTTATAACAGGCATAAAGGAGTCAGAGGGGGGATGAGTAGGAGGAATATGCCCAGAATCGTCCAGAGTGGAGTTTTTAGAAAAAGTTTGAGAGAAGAGTTCAGCCTTAGAGATAGATGAGACGGCAGTGTTGCCGTCAGGACTGAGGAGTGGAGGGAAAGATGAAGAAGTGAAGTTGGAGGAGATGTTTTTGGCTAGATGCCACAAGTCACGGGAAGAGTTAGAGAAAGCAAGGTTTTGACATTTTCTATTAATGAAATTTTTTTTGGTTAGTCGGAGAATAGATTTGGCACGATTTCGGGCGGAAATGTAAAGTTCATACTTAGCATTAGCTTGAAGGCTCTGGTACCTTTTGTGAGCTACCTCTCTATCATTGACAGTACGAGAACAAGCGTGATTAAACCAAGGCTTTTTAGCGTGAGGAGTAGAGAAAGAACGAGGAATGTATGCCTCCATTCCAGAGACAATCACCTCTGTGATGCGCTGAGCACACACAGAGGGGTCTCTATCCTGGAAGCAATAATCATTCCACGGGAAATCGGAAAAGTACATCCTCAGGTCGTCCCACCGAGCTGAAGCAAAATGCCAGAAGCATCGCCTCTTCGGTGGGTCCAGAGGGTGTACAGGAGCGATAAGACAGGATGCAGAAATAAGATTGTGATCGGAGGAGCCCAAAGGAGAGAACAGTTTTGACAGAATAAGCAGAAGGGTTTGAGGTAAGGAAGAGGTCTAGAATGTTGGGCCGATCTCCAAGACGGTCGGGAATACGTGTAGGGTGCTGGACCAACTGCTCTAGGTCGTTGATGATAGCAAAGTTGTAGGCTTGTTCACCAGGATGGTCAGTGAAAGAGGATGAAAGCCAAAGCTGGTGGTGAACATTGAAATCTCCTAGGATGGAGATTTCAGCGAAGGGAGAGTGGGTCAAGATGTGCTCCACTTTAGAATTCAAATAGTCAAAGAATTTTACATAGTTGGTAGAGTTAGGTGAGAGATAAACAGCACAGATGTATTTAGTAATAGAATGACAATGAAGTCTTAGCCAGATGGTGGAAAATTCTGAAGAGTCAAGGTTGTGGGCACGAGAGCAAGTGATGTCGTTGCGCACGTAGGCGCAACATCCAGCTTTGGATTGAAATTTAGGATAGAGATAGTAGGAGGGAACAGAGTAGAGATTACTGTCAGTAGCCTCAGAAACCTGTGTTTCGGTAAGGAAGAGAAGGTGAGGTTTAGAGGAGGAGAGATGATGTTCCACAGAATAAAAATTAGAGCGAAGACCGCGAATGTTGCAGAAATTGAGAATAAAGAGGTTCGAGGAGTTATCAAGACACCTCTCGGGTCGGCAGCCAGAAGGGGAGTCCTCCCTGGGGGAATTTGTGGTCCCCCCCCCAGGCGGGAACTCCGAGGCTTGGTGTATGTGCGCCATTTTGAAATTTTAATTTTGGGAGAAGGTGTATATGTTGTGTGAATGTAGTGTGGTGTGGATAAAGAGAGGATCTGTATATAGATATATATATATATATATATATATATATATATATATATATATATATATATATATATATATATATATATATATATATATATATATATATATATATATATATATATATATATATATATATATATATATATATATATATATATATATATATATATATATATATATATATATATATATATATATATATATATATATATATATATATATATATATATATATATATATATATATATATATATATATATATATATATATATATATATATATATATATATATATATCACACCCAATTCATTTGAGTTTTTTTCTGTATTCAGTGAGCCACTCAGTATTCCAACAATCAATTCCAGTACTTTCATTATCGATGAAGAGATTTTCACTCATTAACGCAAAAAGATAAAAAAAAGTGTCAATTCACCTACAAAATTGATCACGAGAAAGTTGATTTTTTTCTTTTTGCGACAATTATTCACCCACTAATAAAAAAAGAATGAAAGTTTCTACAGTCTACAGCATATTGCTTTTAAAAGAGAAGAAAAAAGTCCATAAAAATGAAATATTTCCTTTATAATGATCAGACCCACTCTCCCTTCGCTGAAATCTCCATCCTAGGGGATTTCAATATTCACCACCAGCTTTAGCATTCATCCTCTTTCACTGACTAGCCTGGTAAACAAGCCTACAAATTTGCTCTCCTCAATGACCTAGAGCAGTTGGTTCAGCACCCTACACGTATTCACGACCGTCCTGGAGACCGGCCCAACATACTAGACCTCTTCCTTACCTCTAACCCTTCTGCTTACTCTGTCAAACTGTTCTCTCCGTTGGGGTCCTCCGATCACAACCTTATTTTTTTATCTAAAATACACTCAGAGGTGAGGAGTAAGTTAAAAGCTACAAAGGCTGAAATAATGTCAAACCAACACAAAAGGGCCGTCCCGGTGGAAATAAAAGAGGGTGACACAGTAATGATTAAGCAAGCGGAAAGGAGTTCAAAACTGGGGGCTAAATTTGTGGGTCCTTACCGAGTTGTTCGGAATGTCAGGGGAAATAGGTTCGAGGTTCTTGAACATTCGCGGTCTTCGCTCTAATTTTCATTCTGTGGAACATCATCTCTCCTCCTCTAAACCTCACCTTCTCTTCCTTACCGAAACACAGGTTTCTGAGGCTACTGACAGCAATCTCTACTCTGTTCCCTCCTACTATCTCTATCCTAAATTTCAATCCAAAGCTGGATGTTGCGCCTACGTGCGCAACGACATCACTTGCTCTCGTGCCCACGACCTTGACTCTTCTGAATTTTCCACCATCTGGTTAAGACTTCACTGTCATTCTATTACTAAATACATCTGTGCTGTTTATCTCTCACCTAACTCTACCAACTATGTAAAATTCTTTGACTATTTGAATTCCAAAGTGGAGCATCTTGACCCACTCTCCTTCGCTGAAATCTCCATCCTAGGAGATTTCAATGTTCACCACCAGCTTTGGCTTTCATCCTCTTTCACTGACCATCCTGGTGAACAAGCCTACAACTTTGCTATCCTCAACGACCTAGAGCAGTTGGTCCAGCACCCTACACGTATTCCTGACCGTCTTGGAGATCGGCCCAACATTCTAGACCTCTTCCTTACCTCAAACCCTTCTGCTTATTCTGTCAAACTGTTCTCTCCGTTGGGCTCCTCCGATCACAATCTTATTTCTGCATCCTGTCCTATCGCTCCTGTACATCCTCTGACCCACCGAAGAGGCGATGCTTCTGGCATTTTGCTTCAGCTCGGTGGGACGACCTGAGGATGTACTTTTCGATTTCCCGTGGAATGATTATTGCTTCCAGGATAGAGACCCTCTGTGTGTGCTCAGCGCATCACAGAGGTGATTGTCTCTGGAATGGAGGCATACATTCCTCGTTCTTTCTCTACTCCTCACGCTAAAAGCCTTGGTTTAATCACGCTTGTTCTCGTGCTGTCAATGATAGAGAGGTAGCTCAAAAGATACCAGAGCCTTCAAACTAATGCTAATTATGAACTTTACATTTCTGCCCGAAATCGTGCCAAATCTATTCTCCGACTAACCAAAATTCTTTCATTAATAGAAAATGTCAAAACCTTGCTTTCTAACTCTTCCTGTGACTTCTGGCATCTAGTCAAAACATCTCCTCCAACTTCACTTCTTCATCTTTCCTCCACTCAGTCCTGACGGCAACACTGCCGTCTCATCTATTTCTAAGGCTGAACTCTTCTCTCAAACTTTTTCTAAAACTCCACTCTGGACGATTCTGGGCATATTCCTCCTACTCATCCCCCTCTGACTCCTTTATGCCTGTTATAAAGATTCTTCAAAATGATGTTTTCTATGCCCTCTCTGGCCTCAATCCTCAGAAGGCTTATGGACCTGATGGAGTGCCTCCTATTGTCCTTAAAAACTGTGCCTCCGTGCTGTCACCCTGCCTGGTCAAACTCTTTCGCCTCTGCCTGTCAACATCTACCTTTCCTTCTTGCTGGAAGTATGCCTTCACACAGCCTGTACCTAAGAAGGGTGACCGCTCCAGTCCTATAGCTTTACTTTCTTGTCTATCTAAAGGTTTTGAATCAATCCTTAACCGTAAGATTCAAAAGCACCTTTCCACTTCTGACCTTCTATCTGATCGCCAGTATGGGTTCCGCAAGGGGCGTTCTACTGGTGATCTCCTAGCCTTCTTAACTGACTCTTGGTCATCCTCTCTTAGCCGTTTCGGTGAAACTTTTGCTATTGCGCTGGACATATCAAAAGCTTTTGATAGGGTCTGGCACAAATCTTTGCTTTCTAAACTACCCTCCTACGGTTTCTATCCTTCTCTGTACCTTTATCTCCAGTTTCCTTTCTGACTGTTCTATTTCTGCCGTGGTAGACGGTCACTGTTCTTCCCCTAAATCTATTAACAGTGGTGTCCCACAGGGTTCTGTCCTATCTCCCACTCTTTTTCTGTTGTTCATTGATGATCTTCTTTCCAAAACGAACTGTCCTATCCATTCCTACGCCGATGATTCCACTCTGCATTATTCAACTTCTTTAATAGAAGACCCACCCTTCAGGAACTTAACGACTCAAGGCTGGAGGCTGCAGAACGCTTAGCCTCAGACCTTACTATTATTTCCGATTGGGGCAAGAAGAACCTGGTGTCCTTCAACGCCTCAAAAACACAGTTTCTCCACCTATCCACTCGACACAATCTTCCAAACAACTATCCCCTATTCTTTGACAACACCCAGCTATCACCTTCCTCAACACTAAACATCCTCGGTCTATCCTTAACTCAAAATCTCAACTGGAAACTTCATATCTCATCTCTTACTAAATCAGCTTCCTCGAGGCTGGGCGTTCTGTACCGTCTCCGCCAGTTCTTCTCCCCTGCACAGTTGCTGTCCATATACAGGGCCTTGTCCGCCCTCGTATGGAGTATGCATCTCATGTGGGGGGGCTCCACTCACACTGCTCTTCTGGACAGAGGAGGCAAAGGCTCTTCGTCTCATCAGCTCTCCTCCTCATACTGATAGTCTTCTACCTCTTAAATTCCGCCGCAATGTTGTCTCTCTATCTTCTATCGATATTTCCACGCTGACTGCTCTTCTGAACTTGCTAACTGCATGCCTCCCCCCTCCCGCGGCCCCGCTGCACTCGACTTTCTACTCATGCTCATCCCTATACTGTCCAAACCCCTTATGCAAGAGTTAACCAGCATCTTCACTCTTTCATCCCTCACGCTGGTAAACTCTGGAACAATCTTCCTTCATCTGTATTTCCTCCTGCCTACGACTTGAACTCTTTCAAGAGGAGGGTATCAGGACACCTCTCCTCCCGAAACTGACTTATCTTTCGGCCACCTCTTTGGATTCTTTTGAGGAGCAGCGAGTAGCGGGCTTTTTTTTTATTAATGTTTACTTTTTTGTGCCCTTGAGCTGTCTCCTTTGCTGTAAAAAAAAAAAAAAAAAAAAAAAAAATAGTGGAGTCAGTCTAAAAGTTCACAGTGATCGTCTGAAAGTAATTTCCTCACCCTTGGACCTTGACAATGGAAATTCCCCTTCAGGGTCAAATGTTCAACAAGATAATACCCCCACCCATAGCTATAACTTGAGACCACGAGTTTAAAAACTTCATTCCCATCACTTTCAGATCATGATGTTGCGTTTTCTGATCATCTTGTTGTACCTCAGCTCCCTACTTGCAACAACACCCATCCACCTGAAGCCTGGCGCCCTCATGGCACACATAGGAGAGGTCTTCCTCATAGAAGATGTGCTCCTCGTGAAATACCCATATACTTCTTTGACCAACAATACAGACACAGTCAGGATAGTCTCAGAAAAACTGCTCGGCATGGCAGATACCATCCGGGCAACCAGGACTAGGGAGTCAAAGGCACCTTCTAGTACTCACTCTCTGGATCTTTTTCAACTACTTGAGGATAGGATTCTGTTCTTACGGGGAAAGGTAGATGACGTAGACAAGGACTATAGCTTTCACTCAGTTCACTCTCGGGTAAAGAGGGGGCTGCTCAACATCGTTGGGTCCGCCTCAAAGTTCCTATTCGGTACGGCAACCGACGAGGACGTGCGCGATTTGCGGGATCACTACAATCGTGTACTTTCCTTTGCTGCCCAGAATCGCATAGTAATCAACGCCAATTGTAAAAAACTTGCGCGATTGCATACTCGCATTGAGGAGCTGCTAGAGCAAACGAATAAGATGGCAGAAGTTGTCAACGTAGTTGTCAAGCAGATAGACCAGGTAAATAAGTTTCTCCTTCTAGATCAGGCCTTGTATGTACTGGACAACGTCATTGAATCTGTCACAACGGCGAATCAGCAGGTTATTAGCAACATGGTAGATGCGGCGCACGGTAGAGTCACACCTGCCTTGTTTCCTCTACACGATTTGATAACGACTATCCATATCGGGTATCAAAATTATAGTCTCAAGCCATTGTTCAACCCAGACATGAGTCAATATATTTACCCTTTGATTGAGTCCAGCCTCACGCCCGAGGCCATAAATATTCTGTTCCGTTCCAGACGGCAGATGTGTTTGAGGCACATGAAATTGTTCCATTCCCCTTCTCCGCTAAGGACAGTGTGTTGACCCTGGTCACGACCCCGTCTCTTGTCTTAATTGCAAAGGATTTCGCTCTGTATTCAACGGGTAGCTACTCACTATTGAAATATTGCAAGGAGACGGTCTTCAAGCGATTCTATTGCTCGGCATCTCTTTTTGCCTTCCTACCTGTTCGGGGAGGAGTGTGTGAGATCGCCCTCACCCGGGTGAACGCGTCTGACGCTCTTTCCCTGTGCCCTTACAAGAAACTACCCCCAACACCAGTTTTCCATAAGAACTTTCATGGGTTACATTATTTCTACTTTACTCAGTCCTTTCTTTGTATCAGTAATCTGCCCGGAGGGTACCACTTATCAACAGGTAATTGGTCACTATGCCATAGCGGAAGCATGATATATCCGCTCCACTAACATAGCAAAGTACCCATCACGGATCCGTTTGGTTTTCACTGCCAATATTTCCCATCGAGTGTTTCCTCTGCGGTCTCTCGATAACATTCACTTCTCCAGCATCTCTTATGTGACAAATTCCCTAAATTCATTGTCTTTTGCAAACGAAACAGAGTTTGCAGAAACCCTGGAGGAAACGCTGCCTGAATACTTGCACCTCACCTACTTGTACCCTAGAATTTTTGTGCCGATGGTTCTGATGTTCGTCAGTCTCGTCGTCGTGTGCTACCTTCTTAGGAGGAACTCTGTCCTGCACGATTATTTGATTGTTCAGACGAGGCGACAGGATGCAAGGAAGTCACAGGCAAGGTAGTTTTTTTTCTCACGCAAATAAAATGAAAGAAAAGTGTCATTCTCCTGCTCTTGTACCTTGACATTGTTCTGTGTTTCCCACCTATTTTTTTTAGGAGCTAGATGAGCATTTCATGTTCTGTAACTATGCCAGTTGATTACTACATATACTTACTATTATATCCGAATGGGGTAAGAACCTGGTGTCCTTCAACGCCTCAAAAACACAGTTTCTCCACCTATCCACTCGACACAATCTTCCAAACAACTGTCCCCTATTCTTTCACAACACTCAGCTATCACCTTCAACACTAAACATCCTCGGTCTATCCTTAACTCAAAATCTCAACTAGAAACTTCATATCTCTTCTCTTACGAAATCAGCTTCCTCGAGGCTGGGCGTTCTGTATCGTCTCCGCCAGCTCTTCTCACTTCACAGTTGCTATCCATTTACAGGGGCCTTGTCCGCCCTCGTATGGAGTATGCATCTTATGTGTGGGGAGGCTCCACTCACACTGCTCTATTGGACAGAGTGGAGTCTAAGGCTCTTCGTCTCATCAGCTCTCCTCCTCTTACTGAAAGTCTTCTACCTCTTAAATTCTGCCGCCATGTTGCCTCTCTTTCTATCTTCTATTGATATTTTCATGCTGACTGCTCTTCTGAACTTGCTAACTGCATGCCTCCCCTCCTCCCGCGGCCTCACTGCACTCGACTTTCTACTCATGCTCATCCCTATACTTTTCAAACCCCTTATGCAAGAGTTAACCAGCATTTTCATTCTTTCATCCCTTACACTGGTAAACTCTGGAACAGCCTTCCTTCGTCTATATTTCCTCCTGCCTTTGACTTGAACTCTTTCAAGAGGAGTGTATCAAGACACCTCTCCTCCAGAAATTGACCTCTCTTATGGCCGCTCATAACTTTTAACTCTGTAGGAATAGCGATTAGCGGGCTTTTTTTTACACCTTTTTTTGTTGCCCTTGAGCTGTTTCTTTGGCTGTAAAAAAAAAAAAGCATGTCAAGGTAACTGATTGACTGACAGACTGAGACTGACTGACTGAACAACGGAAATGGATTGGCTAACCTTGTATAAGACTGACTATTTGACTAACCAACTAACCGACTGGCCGTGCAAACAAGTACATACATGACTCACCATGCAACTGACCAATCGAGTGACTGATTGACCTTTAATTTTACCTGTGGCTTCTCTTTCACAGGTGTCGTGGATCAAGCAGGAGGACCTCAAGGTGTTGGCCACGGACGAGGTCACCTTCACTTCTGATCAGCGTCTCAAGGTGGGTCCCAATAGGTCACAGGAGGTCACAGAAACAATAAATGGACTATAGATAGTGCTGTTGAAGGATATATTAAAGTCAAGGTTGATTATATGTTGGTTTAAAGTGTCATATCAGGTCACGGTGGATTATTGAAAGTCATTGGAGGTCAAAGGAACCATAAATAGGTCAAGAAATGTGCTGCTAAAATTTAGGTCAAGGTAGGTTTTATGTTTTGTACTAGATTAAAGTGGGTCATATTGGGTCACAGGGATCACAGTAGGTCATACAAGGTTACAGGAAACAAATCGGTCAAGCAGTGTGCTGTTTAAGGTTATGCTGAGGTCAAGGTAGGTTTTATGTTTTGTATTGGTTTAAAGTGGGTCATATTAGTCATGGTGGGCAACAGTAGGCTATACGAAGTTACAGAAACTGCTCATTGCAGAAAATGAAAGTGACTTACAAAATTTGGTCAGTGTTTTTGATAGTGTCTGTAAAAGGAGAAAGGTGAAAGTAATTGTCAACAAAAGTAAAGTGATGGTTTGTGAGCGAAGTAGAAGTGAGGTTGTAGATTTTGTATGCCCATATAGAGTGGGAATTGAATGTGAAAAAGAATGCAAAATAATTTTGAATGGTGAAGAAATGGAGGAGGTCAATGAGTTTAAGTACTTTGGATCAGTTATGTGTAAGCATGGTGGTACGGAGGGAGAGATAAGAGAAAGGGCATTGCAAGGAAGAAGGGTGGTAAAGTCTTTGGAACGAATCATGAATGGCAGAAGTGTGAGCATGGAGGTAAAGAGGGATTTGAGAAATACAATAATAGTACCAACCCTCACATATTCAAGTGAAACATGGGCCTGGAGTGAAAGTCAGAGGTCTAGAGTGCAGGCAGTGGAAATGAGTTATTTGAGGAGTGCTTGTGGCGTAAGTATAATGGATGGAATGAGTAATGAAAGTGTGTACGAGCGTTTTGGAATATGTCACGGGGGTGAAGGGAAGAAGTGTGGAGTGGTGGAAGGAGTGAAGCGACAGACTTTAAAGTGGTTTGGCCACATGGAGCGAATGAAGGAGAGTAAGATGACCAGAAGGGTGTATGTGAGTGAGATAGAGGGAGGGAATGCTAGAGGACGACCTCCAGTGAAATGGAGGGATAGGGTGCAAGAGTACGTTAGGGAGAGGGGGGAAAGATCTTTGAGGAACTTTGAGCAGGCAAGGAGGGAGTGTCTGGATAGAGAAAGTTGGAAACTCTTCTGCCGTGGCCATCCTCTGGTGGGACCTCCTAGGAGCAGGCGTCGATGAAATGATGATGATGATGATGAGAAAGAATAAATGGGTTAAGGAATGTGGTGTTTATGTTGAGGTCAAGGTGGATTTTATTTTATGTTGGTTTAAAGTGAGTCATATTAGATCATAGTTAGCCAGGGCTGATCAGAAGAGTGAGTTAGGGGTCAAGCTGTTTCGTGTTAGGTTGGAGCGAAGTCACGAAGGGCCTTAGGTCTTTCTGTTGTATAGGTCAAGTTGGGTCAGGATGAGTCAGAGCTATTTAGTATTGGCCGAGGTGAGGTTAGAATGGATTAATACAGGTGAGTTATGGCGACAGGTAAGTATGGGTAGAGATGGGTTTTGGGTAGTAAAAGTTTGAGCTATATTTGGTATCAAAGATGTTTAAAGGAAGGTCATGACAGGTCTCTTCTTCTTCTTCTTCTTTTTCTTTTCCTTTTTCTTTTTCTTCTTCTTTTTTTCTTTTTCTTCTTCTTCTTCTTCTTCTTCTTCTTCTTCTTCTTCTTCTTCTTCTTCTCCTCTCCTCTCTTCTCCTCTCCTCTCCTCTCCTCTCCTCTCCTCCTCCTCCTCCTCCTCCTCCTCCTTTTCCTTATCCTCCTTCTCCTTTCCTCCTCCTCCTCCTTCTCTTCCTCTTCCTCTTTTGTTTTATTCTCCCCTCATTGCACACTTCCTTCTCTGTCTTTGTCTTTCCTCTCCTCCTCCTCTCCTCTCCACAACTTTCCTCTTCCATTTTTTCCTCACTTTCTCCAGCTGCTCCTCCAGGTGACCCTCGAAGCCGTGCCAATCACCAAACTCACCTGGGGCTTTTGGGGGGCGAGTCACCTGGTGCACCTGAACTGTTTTTTTTATAGATATCAGTTTAAAGGGAAACATGTATATTTTTTATGTGTATTCCACGTAACAAAGATCAGTGCATATACCTAGGGCAGAGAGAGAGAGAGAGAGAGAGAGAGAGAGAGAGAGAGAGAGAGAGAGAGAGAGAGAGAGAGAGAGAGAGAGAGAGAGAGAGAGAGAGAGAGAGAGAGAGAGAGAGAGAGAGAGAGAGAGAGAGAGAGAGAGAGAGAGAGAGAGAGAGAGAGAGAGAGAGAGAGAGAGAGAGGTGGTGAAGGAAACTGGAAAAAAGAAAGGAAGGAGGGAGGAATGAAGATAATGGCGGAGAGACTTAGTTACAAAGTTCTTGCAAGACTCTGGGCCTATTTGCTGTTTAACTAACTCAGCCGTGAAGTCCCGTGAGTTGGGGAAGTTTGCATTCATGGTACACAGGCTGCGTGCTATTAAATGAAGCATCGCATTCCTGGTCGTCCCAAGTCTATGCGAGGCTATAGTGTCGCAGAAAGTAATTGCAGGATATGTCTATAGGAACTAAAAAGAGCGAAAACAACTGTAATATATATATAAAGATATATATATATATATATATATATATATATATATATATATATATATATATATATATATATATATATATATATATATATATATATATATATATATATATATCATGAAATTTATGTGGCTTATTTATGTGAACAGTTGTGTGTACGTAATATAAGTTAATAGGTGATGCTACGTGCACTATTTTATCTTTTTCTTCTTAATGTACTGGTACACTACCCAGGAATTACCTGTAATATGGGGGCTTCTACTTCGCTGCCACTTAAGGCAGCCAATGGTATTCGCCAGGGCGGGATCCTGTCTCCCTACCTGTATAACGTCTACACAGATGATCTCACTTCCGCTCTGCGTGACTCAGGCACAGGCTGCCACTTACATGATAAGTGCATCATCTCGCTGAGTTATGATGCTGGCATGGTACTGATGGCGCCCACAATGGAGACTCTGCAGGACCATATTTGAGTGTGTCAGGTGTATGCTGCCAGGCACGATATTGTTTATAACACCACCAAAACAGTGTGCATGGTAGTACCGCTGCCACACTCAAGGGTAGACTACCAGACATCAGTGTGGCACTGCGGGAGTGTCCTTACATATGTGGATAGATCCACATACCTCGGTCATGTTATCAACAACAGGGAAAGGACTGATGATGATGACATCAAGAAGCAGACCACCAAGCTCACAGTCATCGGCAACACGCTGTTGTGGAAATTCTCCTTCTGCAGCACAGAGGCGAAGTTGGAGTTATTCAGGAGCCACTGCTACTCTCTCTACTTTTTTTTTCTACGTGTTCGCCTATAACGCCGGTAGGCTTTTTTAAGGGGCCTGGTGGTCGACCCAAGCCCATCATGGCGCAGGCAATTTTTTTTTTATAGTGGCGCCATTTATTCTTGGTTCATGCTGGCCCCCGGAACTCCTTCTTGATTCACTTGGACGGTTTCTTCTAGAGTCCGGGTTGATGGGCGGTCTTCAGGACAACATGTGGGTAGTCTTAGGCCACTCGGCGGTGACTGAAAAATCCCAGGTGGTAGCGTAGGGATTCGAACCCGCGTCGTCCAGCACGCGGTGAATGCAGCGCCCACACGCTAACCACTCAGCCACCGCCTGCAAGTCGCTGTGATCGCGGTATACGGCTGCCTCCATGAACCGTCTTAGGGTTTGTCATAGTGACATCCTTAAGCGGCTTCTGGGGCTTCCTAGATGGACTAGCTCATCCATGGCCTTCACCGGGCACGGGATGAACTGTTTGGCTGTGCTGCGCCGCCTCGCCGCGTACAGTATGAGGAATAGGGTGGAGCAATCTGGGAACTCCATCATCACCTCCGTCAGACAGAGCTCGGCCTATGTGTGTGGATCTATGTGGCGGGAGTGGCTGGGCCTTCTATTCATGTAAACTGTGCATAAGTGTGCCGTTCACACGCATATATAATTATAAGGCTGTGTAGACATTATGACAAGTGATGAAAGGTGGTGAAGGAAACACGGGCTAGGGAACGAGTGTTTACCCCTGACTATTTTCACCTTAGTGGGCTTCTTCAGAGGAATAAGGTTTATACATGGGTAAGCTGTCTTATATACAAAAATGAGGGCTCCCCTGGGATGCTTGGAGCAGTGGCGGATCCAGCACCAGGTGAAGGGGGGGGCTGATATACAAGATGGGCGCCATACTATATATATATATATATATATATATATATATATATATATATATATATATATATATATATATATATATATATATATATATATATATATATATATATATATATATATATATATATATATATATATATATATATATATATATATATATATATATATATATATATATATATATATATATATATATATATATATATATATATATATATATATATAGATATATATATATATATATATATATATATATATATATATATATATATATATATATATATATATATATATTTCTTGTTTAATATTCACATAATATTTGCAAGCATTGCAATCAAAGGTTAGGTTAGGTGGGTTCTGAAGCCCTCCAAAGACCCTTCACATGTCTTCACTTTCCGTTTCCCTATTGTCTCATCAACACCAGAGAGTAGTTCAGCATGCTCTCTAAAGACAGATCCTCTCTCTTTCCACAGTACTCCACATTCACACAACACACACACCTTTTCCCAAATTATAAAACTCAATATGGCGCTAATCGCAATGCCACGGAGTCCCCGCCTGGGGGGGGACCAGAAATTCCCTCAGGGAGGACTCCCCTTTTGGCTGCCGACCTGAGAGGTGTCTTGATAACTTCTCGAATCTTTTTCTTATCAATTTCTGCAACATTCGTGGTCTTCGTTCTAATTTTCATTCTGTGGAACACCATCTCTCCTCCTCTAAACCTCACCTTCTCTTCCTCACCGAATCACAGGTTTCTGAGGCTACTGACAGCAACCTCTACTCTGTTCCCTCCTACTATCTCTATCCTAAATTTCTCTCCAAAGCTGGATGTTGCGTCTTCGTGCGCAACGACACTTGCTCTCGTGCCCACGACCTTGACTCATCAGAATTTTCCACCATCTGGCTAAAACTTCATTGTCATTCTATTACTAAATACATCTGGCCTGTTTATCTCTCACCTAACTCTACTAACTATGTAAAATTCTTTGACTTCTTGAACTCTAAAGTGGAGCACATCTTGACCCACTCTCACTTCGCTGGAATCTCCATCTTGGGAGATTTCAATCTTCACCACCAGCTTTGGCTTTCATCCTCTTTCATCGACCAGCCTGGTGAACAAGCCTACAACTTTGCTCTCCTCAACAATCTAGAGCAGTTAGTTCAACACCCTACACGTATTCCCGACCGTCTTGGAGACAGGCCTAACATGCTAGACCTCTTTCTTACCTCTAACCCTTCTGCTTACTCTGTCAAACTGTTCTCTCCGTTGGGCTCCTCCGATCGCAACCTTATTTCTGTATCCTGTCCTATCGCTCCTGTACACCCTCTGGACCCACCGAAGAGGCGATGCTTCTGGCATTTTGTTTTAGCTCGAAGGGACGACCTGAGGATGTACTTTTCCGATTTCCCGTGGAATGATTACTGCTTTCAGGAGAGAGACCCCTCTGTGTGTTCCCAGCACATCACAGAGGTGGTTGTCTCTTGAATGGAGACATACATTCCACGTACTTTCCCTACTCCTCATGCTAAAAAGCCTTGGTTTAATCAGGCTTGTTCTCGTGCTGTCAAAGATATAGAGAGGCAGCTCACAAAAGGTACCAGAGCCTTCGCACTCCTGCTAACCATTATCTTTATATTTCTGCCCAGAATCGTGCCAAATCTATTCTTCGACTTACCAAAAACTCTTTCATAAATAGAAAATGTCAAAACCTTGCTTTTTTTTAATTCTTCCCGTGACTTGTGGCACGTAGCCAAAAACATCTCCTCCAATTTCACTTCTTCATCTTTCCCTCCTCTCCTTAACCTTGATGGCAGCACCGCCGTCTCATCTATTTCTAAGGCTGAACTCTTCTCTCAAAATTTCTGTAACAACTCCACTCTGGACGATTCTGGGCATATTCCTCCTACTCATCCCCCCTCTGACTCCTTTATGCCTGTTATTAAGATTCTTAAGAACGATGTTTTCTATACCCTCTCTGGCCTCAACTCTCAGAAGGCTTATGGACCTGATGGAGTGCCTCCTATTGTCCTTAAAAACTGTGCCTCCGTGCTGACACCCTGCCTGGTCAAACTCTTTCGCCTCTGCCTGTCAACATCTATCTTTCCTTACTGCTGGAAGTACGCCTTCGTACAGCCTGTGCCTAAGAAGGGTGACCGCTCCAATCCTTCAAACTACCGCCCTATAGCTTTACTTTCCTATCTATCTAAAGCTTTTGAATCAATCCTTAACCGGAAGATTCAAAAGCACTTTTCCACCTCTGACCTTCTATCGGATCGCCAGTATGGGTTTCGCAAGGGGCGTTCTACCGGCGATCTTCAACTGATTCTTGGTCATCCTCTCTTAGCCGTTTCGGTGAAACTTTCTCACTTGCGCTAGACAATTCGAAAGCTTTCGATAGAGTCTGGCACAAGTCTTTGCTTTCTAAACTACCGTCTGACGGTTTCTGTCCTTCTCTCTGTTCCTTTATCACCAGCTTCCTTTCTGGCCATTCTGTCTCCGCTGTGGTAGACAGTCACTGTTCTTCCCCTAAACCTATCAACAGTAGTATTCCACAGGGCTCTGTCGTATCACCCACTCTCTTCCTGTTATTCATTAATGATCTTCTTTCCATAATAAATTGTCCTGTCCATTCATACGTTGATGACTCCACTCTGCATTATTCAACTTCTTTCAGCAGAAGACCCTCTCAACAGGAATTACAAAACTCCAGACTGAAGGCTGCAGAACGCTTAACCTCAGACCTTGCTATCATTTCCGATTGGGTTAGTAGGAACCTTGTGTCCTTCAATGCCTCAAAAACTCAATTTCTCCACCTATCAACTCGACACAATCTTCCAAACACCTATCCCCTGTTCTTCGACAACACTCAGCTGTCACTTTCTTCAACACTAAACATCCTCGGTCTATCCTTAACTCAAAATCTCAACTGGAAACTTCACATCTCCTCTCACTAAATCAGCTTCCTCGAGGTTGGGCGTTCTGTTTCGTCTCCGCAAGTTCTGCTCCTCCGCACAGATACATTCCATTTATAGGGGCCTTGTTCGCCCTTGTATGGAGTATGCATCTCACGTGTGGGGGGGCTTCACTCACACAGCTCATCTGGACAGAGTGGAGTCTAAGGCTTTTCGTCTCATCAGCTCTCCTCCTCTTACTGATAGTCTTCTACCTCTTAAATTCCGTCGCCATGTTGCCTCTTTTTCGATCTTCTATCGATATTTTCACGCTGACTGCTCTTTTTGAACTTGTTAACTGCATGCCTCCTCCCTTCCCGCGGTCCCGCTGCACTCGACTTTCTACTCATGCTCATCCCTATACAATCCAAACCCCTTATGCAAGAGTTAACCAGCATCTTCACTCTTTCAACCCTTACATTGGTAAACTCTGGGACAACCTTCCTTCGTCTGTATTTCCTCCTGCCTATGACTTGTCCTCTTTCAAGACGAGTGTATCAAGACACCTCTCCACCCGAATTTGACCTCTCTTTTGGCAACTCTATACTACTTTCTGTTGTGGGAGCGGAGAGTAGCGGGCTTTTTTTATACACTGTTTTTGTTGCTCTTTTGTTGTAAAAAAAAAAAAAAATCTGTTAAATCTACATACTAAACGAAGAAAGCAAAATTGTAAAGTAATGCATATGCATAAGTTTTTATTATATCACAATTCTATAGCACAGTGTTGTCCAAACTGGGGTCCGCGTACCCCTCGGGGTACGCAGCATAGATCAAAGGGGTACGTGAAAAGACGATGAACACACACACACACACACACACACAGCAGAAACTTCCCATGTTCTATGAAGGAAAAGAGAGAGGGAGGGACGGTTGGTTACCTAGGAAGGACGCGTTTTGTACGTGTACGTAAATATAATGTAATGTAATGCAAATATGATATATATAATTGACTTTAGTCAGCCATAGGGGGTTCGTAACAGTGGGAGAATGTAATAAAGGGTACAATAGGCGAAAAAGTTTGGACAGTACTGCAGGCTGAGTATAGCACACAGTGTAATATAACAAAGTGGTATAAAATTAGGACATACTTTTATTTTTTATTTCCAATGTGAGGGCGCAATTTTGTTCCTAAGGTAAGGTAAGGGCGCAATTTATGTCCTAAGGGGGGGGGGGCAGCCTTCCCCCCCCCGCTGGATCCGCCACTGGCTTGGAGGGTGTTGTCTGACTCGGAGCACACTATCCACCACTCCCTCTCTGGTCCTTGACGGCCACCTGTGCTGCTGCTTCCGCCCACACTACGTCGCTTGTTCGTTTGTTATTGTTCTTTTTCCTGAGAGCGCTACGAATCTGCAGCCCCGAATTCCTTTCGGAGGAATTAGAATATATAAGAAAAACTTTCACTAAGCTAGGCTACCCAAAAGGTTCTTTACATCGCAGAAGAAAAAGCTCGCAAGATCATCCGCCGCAAACAACAAAATGACAACACAAGATACCTGGTGGTGCCGCACTCGGACCTGACAGACAACCTCAGGAGAACTCTATTCGGTACAAATATACAAGTACATGGACGAGGACGACAGGTGGCAGTGAGGTGTGGGTGCAGTAAGGTGACGGGGTACTGGATGCGTGCCTAGTACCGCCGGTATAACGAGGATCAAGCCTCTACCTGTAACCCCTGTAACTACACCTCACCCATCGTGAGTAGTGGGGGGGATTCTGGAGCTGCCCTGTGTAGGCCACCCGGCCTCTTGCAGTTTCCCTGTGTTCTTATGTTCTTATGTTCTTATGACAACCGCGGGCAAAAAGTTAAAAGACTTAGTGATCAAGAAGGCCGAGGCATTGTATACGAGATCCCCTGCAGCGGTTGCGACAACAAATATTACGGGGAAACCAGCAGGGGTCTCGCAACAAAACTGAAAGAGCACAAAGCTGACCTTAAACACCACCGGGAAAAAAGTGCTCTAGTAAACCATGTAGACGAAAAAGGTCACCTGCCGAAGTGGAACGAGGCTAAAATTCTAAAAGAAAACATCTCAAGACAACACAGGAAGGCCTATGAATCTATTTGCATCACCCTCAATAAAAAGAACAATAACAAACGAACAGGCGACGTAGTGTGGGCGGAAGCAGCAGCACAGGTGGCCTTCAAGGACCAGAGTGGGAGTGGCGGATAGTGAGGTCCGAGTCAGGCAACACCCTCCAAGCATCCCAGGGGAGCCCTCATTTTTGTATATAAGACAACTTACCCATGTATAAACCTTATTCCTCCGAAGAAGCCCACTAAGGCGAAACTAGTCAGGAGTAAACACTCGTTCCCTAGCCCGTATTTCCTTCACTACCTTTCATCACTTATAAGGTTGTTAATTATTTAAGCGTATATGTATCTCGTTCGATCTCGTTCGATTTCTTGTCTTGTTTTTTATATATGCTGCTGGGCGAATTAAAACTATTATTATTATTATTTAGTTTGAGTATGGGAGGAGGGTGTGAATTGGATATGTTTTAGTGTATATATATTACATAAATTATGCAGTGCTAGAAATTATGTTTGATATTTTAAGCAATGCAGGTAATAATATGACTCATACACTTTTCTCTAGTGGGCGACAGGCAGGTGAGTGTGTGTGTGTGTGTGTGTGTGTGTGTGTGTGTGTGTGTGTGTGTGTGTGTTTGGTTGTGTGCTTGGCTAACATTTAGTAGATCGATCCTCTCTGTCGCCTTCTTCTCTCACATCAACAATTTTCTAAGGTTCAAAAGGAGATTAATCGCGCTCTTACCAGTGTATTTTAACTATTTTTTTACGTCCATGGTGCAGAAACTTCGTGAAACCAGCACCAGAGTCATAAACCCACCCATGAAAATGCTCCCAACTCCTACGAAAGCCTTGTTAAATGTGTGTGCTCGGGCGTCGAAATGTCTAATATGACCCTTAATGCTGACCCTCCCCACGCCCGCGCAGGTGAGGGCGTGGCGGGCGGGCACGGTGTGGGCGTGGGACCTGGTGATTGAGGACACGGAGCTGGGCGACTCAGGTGTGTACGAGTGCCAGGTGAACACGCGGCCCAAAATATCACACCCAGTCACCCTGCAGGTCCACCGTGAGTATAATGTTCGCTGTGTTTTTCATTCTCCTTATCTTTATTAACTTTTTTTTTTTACAACAAAGGAGACAGCTCAAGGGTACAAAAAAAGGAAACAACAATAAAATAAAAGCCCGCCACTCGCTGCTCACATAAAGAATCCAAAGAGGTGGCCGAAAGAGAGGTCAATTATTATTACTATTATTTAGTGTGAGTGTGGGAGGAAGGTGTGAATTGGATGTGCTTTAGTGTGTATATATTACGTAAATTATGCAGTGCTAGAAATTCTGTTTGATATTTTAAGCTATGCAGGTAAAATATGACTCCTACACTTCTTTTTCATCATCTTCATCGTTTTTATTATTAGTTATTTTGGTTTATCTTTTTTTCTTTTTATTCCTCATTTTTCTTTATTGTTCTTTTTTCTTTATCCTTGTTTTTCATTATTTTTACCCTTTTTTATTTATTTATCTTTATTTATTCCTATTTTTTCTTCTTCATTCTCCTTTTTTTTATTGTTCTCTTCTCTTTTTGTTCTTCATTATTTTTATCCTTTTTTTTTTATTCCTGTTTATTCTTATTCGTTTTTCTTTTTTGTTCTCTTTCTCATTGTTCTTCATTCTCTCAACTCTTTTTATCCTTATCATATTTATCCTTCTTCGTTTTGATTTCATGCTTCTTGTATCTATTGTTCTCTTTATCCTTCTTTTTTTTATAATTATTTATCCTTAATTATCCCTTTTCGTTTTGTTCTTCATTCTCCTTATATCCATTTTTCTCATCTCTTTATCCTTGTTTTTCGTTTTCTTTATCCTTTTTTATCTTTATTTTTTATTTTCGTTCTCTGTTTCTCTCAACAATTTTTCTTTTTCTTTCCTTCTCTGTTCCTCTGCACACTTCCATTTTTCCCTCATCCTCCCTTTCATCTTCTCCGAATTCTCCTTTAAACATTCATTCTCTCGTTACTCGCTTTTGTTCTTTATTTTACTTTTTTGTTTCTCTGTAATATGCTTCCTTTGCTTTCTTTTTTCTCTATTTTTTTTTCTCTTCTCTTTCTTCTGTTTCCCGTTTTTTTCAGTTTAATTTCTCCTGTCGTTTCTTCTTTTCAATATTTTTCCATCCTCTTGTATGCTTCCCTTTTATTCTTCGTTCTGTTTTCTCTCCTGATTCCCTTTTTGTTTTCTATTCTCTTTGATTCTTCTCCGCCTCTCTTCTTCTCTTTGCCTGTATATTTTCTTTTTCCTTCATTCTTCCTTTTCCTTTCCTTTGCCTTTTTTCTTTAATCTACTTCATACCGACCCTCATTTTTCTTCCTTCTCCTCTCTTTTAGTGTTTCTCTTTGATTTTTACTTCCCACCTCACTATCTCTGTACAACCAATAGACAACCAGGTGATACGGCACACCTCTCTTTCTCCAATTAGTGAGTGCGTGCTGGCAGGTGTAAGTGCTGACATGTATGCATAGTTGAATGATTTGGTTATGTCCCTCTCTTGTTTCTTCTTTTCCTTCCTTTTCTTTCTTCTCCCTGCCATCCTCCAGGATTAACATGTGTCCCTTGTTTGATCTTTTCTTTCCTTTCCTCCC
This sequence comes from Eriocheir sinensis, assembly GCF_024679095.1. NCBI lineage: Eukaryota > Metazoa > Arthropoda > Malacostraca > Decapoda > Varunidae > Eriocheir > Eriocheir sinensis. The sequence goes on from NC_066509.1 coordinate 15,857,779, forward strand.
TTTGCCCCGCCATCCTCCAGGCTTTTCACGCGTCCTATTTTCATTTTCATTTTCATAAACCTATCAAGTGTTGTCTCATATTCTTCGGCAACACTCAGCTGTCACCTTCTTCTACACTAAAGATCCTCGATCTATCCCTAACTCAAAATCTCAACTGGAAACTTCATATCTCTTCTCTTACTAAACCCGGCAGCGTCGGCGGACCCATTTTTGGGCTCCCACGAGTCGGTCCGCTGAAACGGCGGACCCCGTTTGGGGCTCGGCTCAAAACGTCTAATTCGAGCTCATTGTAGGCGGTGGCGGCATAGAGTAAGCCACCATGCATGCCCTGGGCCATTGTGGTTGGTGACTGACCTTGAGGTGGGTTTATTTGTCATAGATGGTGCTGTAAGGTCATGGCAGACTAAATTAGCTATCCATACAGTAATCACTTGTCAGATTCTCTAAAGCAGACAACAAGCGACTCTCGGCTAGATGCCACGTGTCATGAGACTGTTTATTTTGTAACAAACACCACCCAAAAAGGATGGAATTTGAGTATAAGTAAATATTTTAACGGCTTTATGGTTATGAGAGGAGTACTCTGATGTACGTTCCATGCTCCTTTCTTAGTCTCAAAATGCAGTGTAATGTTGCCGTTTCTCGGCCACTTCTCTGCTTTCCCATAGCCAAAGCCCTTCCTCGAGGTTGGGCGTTCTGTATCGTCTCCGCCAGTTCTTCTCCCCCTCCCAGATTCTATCCATATACAGGGGCCTTGTCCGCCTTCGTATGGAGTATGCATCTCACTTGTTGGGCTGCTCCACTCACTCTGCTCTCTTGGACAGAGTAGAGTCAAAGGCTCTTCGTCTCATCAACTCCCCTCCTCATGTTGACAGTCTTCAACCTCTTAAACTTCGCAGCCATGTTGCCTCTCTTTCTATATATCTTCTATCGATATTTTCATGCTGACTGCTCTTCTGAACTTGCTAACTGCATGCCTCCTCCCCTCCCGCAGCCTCGCTGCACTCGACTTTCTACTCTAGTTCATCTCTCTATGTATATACCGTCCAAACCCCTTATGCAAGAGTTAACCAGCATCTTCACTCTTACATCTCTTACACTGGTAAACTCTCCTTACACTGGTAAACTTTGGAACAGCCTTCCTTCGTCTGTATTTGCTCCTGCCTATGACTTGACCTCTTTCAAGAAGAGTGTATCAAGACACCTCTCCACCCGAAATTGACCTCTCTTTTGGCCACCCTTTGCTTTTGTCTTTTGTAGGAGCATCGGTTAGCGGCCTTTTTTTTCTTCACTTTTTTTTATGCCCTTGAGCTGCTTGCTATGCTGTAAAACAAAACAAAACAAAAAAAAAAAATTGCCCCGCCATCCTCAAGGCTTTTCACGCGTCCCTATTTTCATTGCCCATGCACCATTCTCCAGGCTTTACATGCTTCCCCTTTGTCATACCCCTGCCATTTTCCAGGCTTTTCACTCGTCTCTTTTTTCATCTTTTTTTTCACCCCGCCATCCTTCAGGGTTTTCATAATGACTAACTGCCCATCGTTTTTCTTTAAATGAAGGGTACTGCAAGAAGAGGAAGTGGACTAGTGGAGAAAGTACAGTGTGGGAGAAGGAAAGACAGTGGGAGTGTACAGTTGTTTGAAAAGAAAACAATGACCCTAAGTGGATGACTCGTGGACTAAAACACGAGATAGGGTTAAAGAAGGGAATTTATCAGAAAATAAAGAATGGTGAAACACATCTCAGGGACCGGTATGTCGAACTATCTAGATTAGTGAAGAAAAACACCAATAGCTAAAAGGAACTATGAGATCAAAGTAGCAAATGAGGCGAAAAGTAATCTTAAGGGCTTCTTTCAGATGCATAGAACAAAAACACGGGAGAAAATTGTTGAACGACTACTTCCTTTCAGTATTCACACAAGAGGATCGAACGACTATTCCGGAAAGGGTTCAGGTATACGAGGGCGGGGATGGCGATAAATTGAGGGACATAATCATTACCAGGCAAGTAGTTCAGGATGAGATAGATAAGCTTAAGAAGAACAAGTCGCCAGGTCCTGACGGGATATTTCCGAGGGTATTAAAAGAATTAGGTGATGTACTCAGTGACCCACTGATCGACATCTTTAAGATGTCGGTAAATACTGGTTATGTGCCCAGCATATGGAAAGTAGCTAATGTGACGCCGATTTTCAAAAGGGGGGACAGGTCAGCTGCTTCAAACTATCGCCCAATTAGCTTAACATCGGTTATAGGCAAGATGCTGGAGTCCATAATAGCCAGGAACATTCGGGAGCATCTAGAGAAACATAGCTTAATTCACGACTCGCAGCATGGGTTCACGAAAGGTAGGTCATGCTTCACCAATCTCTTGTCCTTATTCAATAAAGTATTTGAGGCGGTAGACAGAGATGAAAATTATGATGTAATCTATCTTGATTTTAGTAAAGCGTTTGACAAAGTTCCTCACCAACGACTGTTGCTTAAATTACAGGCTCACGGAGTAGAGGATAAAGTTTTGAACTGGGTCAAGGCGTGGCTTAGCAATAGGAAGCAAAGAGTGCAAATCAATGGTAAAAGATCTGACTGGGGATGTGTTACGAGTGGGGTCCCACAAGGTTCGGTATTAGGTCCACTTTTGTTTATTATTTATATCAATGACTTAGATACAGGAATTAGTAGTGATGTCAGTAAGTTTGCAGATGATACCAAGTTCGGTAGAGCAATTGAGTCGGATCAGGACGCTAGTATTCTCCAGGGTGAACTAAACAGATTGTATGACTGGGCGGGTAAATGGCAGATGGAGTTCAATGTAGGGAAGTGCAGTATTCTGAGTGTAGGTAGGAACAAACCCTCTCATAACTATTGCTTAAATGACACTCTCATAAGCAGGTCTGGGTGCAAGAGGGATTTAGGGGTCTTAGTGAGCTTTGATCTCCGTCCAAGGGCACAATGCATTCAGGCTAGAAATCGAGCAAATAGGGTACTGGGATTTATTTCAAGGAGCGTAAGCAACAGAAGCGCCGAAGTCTTCCTCAAACTATATTTAGCATTAGTTAGACCTCATCTTGACTATGCGGTTCAGTTCTGGTCCCCTTACTATAGAATGGATATCAAAATGTTAGAATCGGCGCAGAGGAGGATGACTAAGATGATTCAGGGTTTGAGAAACTTGCCATACGAGTAAAGACTCAAACAGTTAAACTTGCATTCTCTAGAAAGGCGAAGGGTGCGTGGAGACATGATCGAGGTTTATAAATGGATGAAGGGCTTTAATAAGGGAGATATTCATAAGGTTTTGTTGGTAAGAGAACCGGGTAGGACACGAAGTAATGGGTTTAAACTGGATAAATTCATATTAAACATGGACATAGGCAAAAATTGGTTTACTAACAGGGTGGTGGATGAGTGGAATAGGCTTAGCAGTCATGTGGTGAGTGCCAATACAATTGTCACATTAAAAAATAGATTAGATAAATTCATGGACAACGATATTAGGTGGGGTTAGATACACGGGAGCTTAGGTTCAAAGGAGCTGCCTTGTACAGGCTTACCGGCCTCTTGCAGACTCCTATGTTCTTATGTTCTTATGTTTGGTGTAGATTCGTTAACCGTTCTGATCTTCACCTTTTATTCTTTTTTTTTTTTGGGGGGGGGGGCTGGGAGGCTTAGTGGGTTTCATGCTTGGCTGGTGATCAGGTGGCTGCGAGATCATTCCCAGCTCACAGTAGCTAAGCGGTGATAGGTAGCGCTCTCTTGTATCCCGCAGAACTAATTGCTATATGGTCTTAGATACCTTGCCATAGGGTGGGTCTGTTAAGCACTTTTTAAATCCAACTATCTATCTCCTTTCTCTTTCTGTGTATATGTATACATTTCGTTCATCCCATCTCATTCATCTCCCCTCTCTCACTGCTCCTCCTCTCTCTCTCTCTCTTTGTCTCTCTCTCTCTCTCTCTCTCTCTCTCTCTCTCTCTCTCTCTCTCTCTCTCTCTCTCTCTCTCTCTCTCTCTCTCTCTCTCTCTCTCTCTCTCTCTCTCTCTCTCTCTCTCTCTCTCTCTCTCTCTCTCTCTCTCTCTCTCTCTCTCTCTCTCTCTCTCTCTCTCTCTCTCTCTCTCTCTCTCTCTCTCTCTCTCTCTCTCTCTCTC